>NW_006205402.1:1273-3891 GCF_000334495.1 Tupaia belangeri chinensis | reverse complement strand
TGTGGATCCAGCAGCCTTTGCTCAATGCCACTGACTGGCCCACTACTGGGTAAATTTTAAAACTTTTAGGGGCCATGAGATGATGTAGTGGTTATGGTTTTGAACTCCCACTTGGCTGAAGGAAGTGGCAGACTTTCCTTCAGTCCATGACCTGGCCGCTTGAAAATCGTCGTACTAGGTGTATATGCCTTTGTGTTCAAACTTCCAGGAGAAGAATAGAGAGAAGGGATTGTGGTGTGGCCATCACCCTTAAGGGGTGATTTCTCATCCCCCACCCTCTTTGTGTCACTCTCCAGCAAGCGCACTCACCCTATGGCAAAAACTTAAGGAGAAAAAACAGAATTTTATACAAGTTCAAATTCAGAATTGAGTGACAGTGATTTCTGTTAGGCAGTTTGAAGTACTGGTGACAGGTAGCATTTTATTTGGAATAAAGTAAGTGTTATAAAGTTAGAAAATTATACTGTACAGATAGGAATCTTACCTGAAAGAACACTTCTATGGCCTGAGTGCTGTATTAGTACTTCAGAGCAGTGGCAGAAGAACCTAGAAAAGGAAAAAAAAAATTAGTTAAAGTAATTATTGATCTTTTTTCTTAGAGTGGACAAAATTTGGATAATCCTACCTTCTTTTGAAGCACTGGATGTTGCTCAGAGGTTTGGACCAACTTTGAGAAGAGATAGAGAGTTTGAGATGGGTAGGCAAAGCCCTAACAATGTTACTTACTGGAGAAAGCTTAGAATGTGGCCTGGCATGAAGTTATAACCTGTCATCCTGAGATTGTCTGTGTACAGTGCTGTGTAAACAGACTCCATTCTTTCAATCTGTGGTTATTATTTCCTGTTTCTGAGCTCACTTAAACCTGATCTGTCACCAAATTTGGCAAGTAGAGAAAAGCAGATGCACCTTCTATCTTGATAGGATTTCCTAGTAGTTCAGGAAGGGTTTGCCAAAGTATTTCTGCTTATAAGAAAAATGGAAATAAATTAGATTTGAGATGTGTCTTTCCCAGAGTGTGTTTATTTGTAAGTACTAGACATTCTGACGTTTGGTTAGTGTTATGTGTTTTTTTTACCAGATTTCAATCAAATGAACCATTTATTTTTTACTTTCAAAATTTTTTGTGTGACATTGAGATTAACACAAACATGACTTGCAATACCTTTCCTATCCATCAACAAATTTTGTGAGTTATGTGGTTTCAAAGAGTTTTGCACTTAATAACAAGCACTGTCTTATTAAGATGATAAATTCTGCAGAAAGTTTATAAGAGCTTTTTTATTTCTTCTGTTTTTTTTAAAGGTATTTTTGCTGTAGGACACACACACTCACCAGAAAGAATTCCCCCTACCCTCCCAACTTTGGGGGATGGCCAATTCTGTAATCCTTTCTCCTCTTCTCTCTTATGATTTTGGGTGTACACACACCTTCAATCACTTACTCATGTGCCTGGCATGGTTTCATGCCATTGGGTCTGGGACTTGAACCACATACTCAACCATGTGTGGGCTCTACTACCTTAACCATAGTGCTTCCCACTGACCCATAAGAGCCTATTTTACATTATGTAAAGTAGGAAAATTAGACTATATGACACTTCTAGTTTAAACCAATTTTAAAAATGTAAATAAAATGTAATGCAGTACTCTTGTATGAGAAACAAATCCTTATGTTTTGTTCATTAATTAGAAATTGTGTGTGTGTGTGTGTGTGTAGGAGTTTTTCCCTTAGTACACATATGCACATCAGAGAGAGACCATGACAGTGAGAGGGAAAGTAAGAAATCTCTCCCTAGGGGGTATGTTCACACCACAGTCCCTTCTCCTTTCTTCTTCTGAGATCTTGGGCATGCATGCATATATACATAGTGTGAGTTTTAAGACACCTTGCCTGGTACTCAAACTGTGATCAGCCATGGGATAGTCCACTGACATAACTGCTAGACCATCTGCAGCCCTATTTTTTTTTTTAAGTACAGAGACTTAAAGGATGTAAAAATCTTAAAAGTTCATCTACAAATGTACACAAAATTGCTCTGTAGGTTTTTCAAAGGTTTTACAAATGGCTGTAACATTCTATTGATTGTATCTGATATATATATATATATACACACACATATATATATGACTTTCTGCCTCACATAATATTGTTAAAAACATTGCTGGAGCATTTTCTGTGTAAAGAACAAACTAAGTATTCTAAAACCTAGCAAATTCTATTTGCTCAAGGGTCCTTGGATCTACATTTGGGGTTGGTTCAGCTGGGTAGTTTCTATTCTGGTTGCCTGGATGGCTAGTAAGGCTTTAGCCATGTGGTGCCTCAAGAGTCTGATTCATTTCAGATGACTCCACTATTCTGTCTAGTGGTTTGTGCTGACTCTTGGTGAGGGCCAAGTAGCCACCAATGTAGCTTCAAGATTTTTCAACAATGATTCTGCTAAGAAGTGAAGCATTGCTGTGAGTAGGTGGTGTGGTGGTTAAGACACTGGATTCCCACATGGGTTAACTCTGGTATGAGTCCTTGACCTGGCAGCTTGAAAATCATACCGGGCACGTATCCAAAATCCTGAGAGGAGACTAGAAGAGAAGGGATTGTGGTGTGGCTATTCACCATTTCTC
>NW_006205402.1:0-836 GCF_000334495.1 Tupaia belangeri chinensis | reverse complement strand
TTTTTGCTATAGGGCATATGTGCTTGCTAGAGAAAGAGAAAGGAAGAAAGACAGAAGGAAGGAAGGAAGGGAGGAAGAAAGAAAGGAGTAATCTCAAACCAGAAATATGGCCATGCCTCAGTTTCTTCATTCTCACCTCAGAAATTTGGGCACATCAGAACATGTGCCTGGCCTGCTTTTTAAGGTGTTAGGTCTGTGACTTGAACCATGTTTGGCCATGTGGGATCCAGCTGCACTAACCTCATGTCATGGGGTGGCCTAATAATTATCATTTCAATATGACTTAATTTATGGATTTTGATGATATTATTGTCTCTTAATCTTTGTCTTTGATTACTGTTTTGTAGTTTTATAATATTTAGGGGTTTTTTTGAGAGGTTTTTGCTAGAGAGAGCATGCTCCCCAGAAAGACAGAGACAGACAGAGAGACAGAAAGTGAGAAATCACCCCCTGGAGGGATGGCCATGCTGCAATCCATTCTCCTACATTCTCCTCTTGAGATCTTGAGCTGCAGGGATATGCGTCCTGCATGAGTTTAAGCCACTGGGTCCGGTTGACTGTGGTCGACTACGTGGGAGTTCAGCAACATAGGTATTACGCTAACTGCTGGTCCTAGTATTTATTATTATCAGTTACTCCAGTGCTTTAATTCAGAAATTGTCTAATTATATTTGTATTTATATTTGACATTCTAGATAAATTTTAGAATTTTTTTTTGTCCCTATTTCCATGAAAAGAAAACATACTGAAATTTTGATGGACTATTTCTATCAGTGACAGATAGCACTTCATTTTTTTTCTTTTTTTAAATTTTTAAAAATTTATTCATTTTCTAC
>NW_006205401.1:7230-8019 GCF_000334495.1 Tupaia belangeri chinensis | reverse complement strand
TCTAATTCCAATAAAATATTTTCTGTGCATATTGTTTATTACTCATAAGTAGAAATATATTTACAAGCATCTTTGTACTACAGTTGTACATTCAAAAATATTGACAGAGTTCAATTAAAGATGAATATCACTTTATCATTTGCTAAAACACAGAGTAAAATAAACAGAAAGCCAGAAAAAGTGATACATTATGTAACCAGATTTGCTGTTTAATTGCCATCCACAGATCACAGACTAAAGATACTCTGAAAGATATAATAGAGTTAAAACCAAGTTGTGATGTGACCACATATATAAAAAAGAGAAATAAAAAAATTGAATACGAAACTCATCCCAAAAAAAGGGGGGTGGGACAGAAAAAATTGGTACTAATTTTTTTGGAACTAAATCAAAACAGAAATTTAACTAAATGTTTCTGTTTAAGAAGGCATATATATATATACATATATATATATGGGACCTTAAAGTGAAAATTGGGGAAAAACTGAACAGTAGACAAATGAATCTTGTGTACATCATCTATGAAGTTTCAATAGCCAAATATTTAGGAAGCAGCAGAAATTCAAGTGATAGCAGGACCAGCAGTTAGCATAATGGCTATGTTGCTGAACTCTCATGTAGTCGACCACAGTTAGAGTCCCGGACCCGGTGGCTCAAACTCACACGAACCACGTGTGCGTGCATGTCCAAGATCCCGATAGGTAAATAGAGAAGGGACTGTGGTGTGGCTATCCCCCCAGGGGGTGATTTCTCACTTTCTGTCTCTGTCTCTACCTTTCTGGAGAGCAC
>NW_006205401.1:0-7067 GCF_000334495.1 Tupaia belangeri chinensis | reverse complement strand
CCTGTTGGAACATTTACTTTACAAGCTAAGTGACATATGTGATTCAATGGATGAAATATAATATAAAAAATAATATTTACTGATAGAGAAAGAGAATCAGACCATTTAAAACAAACAAAAAAAAAGTTTGTGAAATAATTTATAAAGGGTTCAGGTGTTTCTGGGGGAATGCAGATGGAAAGTGAAAAGTCATCCCCAAAGAGAAGAGAAAGAGAATCAGACCATTTAAAACAAACAAAAAAAAAGTTTGTGAAATAATTTATAAAGGGTTCAGGTGTTTCTGGGGGAATGCAGATGGAAAGTGAAAAGTCATCCCCAAAGAGAAATATTCATGACACAATTCCTGTTTTTCTATTTCTCCCTGCTTTCAGGATTTAGGTTGTATAAGTACATGTGCCTACTGTGATTCTCAAGATACTGGATTCAGGAATCAAACCATGCAATTGGCATGTGGAATCCTGCTGCATTAACCTTCATTCCATAGGATGGTCTAAATTTTTACCATTCTAGAAAAAAAATTTTTGAGAGGTTTTTGCTATAGGGCGCATGTGCCTGCCAGACAGACAGAGAGAGACAGCGAGACAGAAAGCGAGAAATCACCCCCGGGGGGATGGCCACGCCACAATCCCTTCTCCACCATTCTCCTCTCAGGATCTTGGGCATGCACGCACACCCACCCGGCATGAGTTTAAGCCACCAGGTCTGGGACGTGAACCGCAGTCAACTCCATGGGAGTCCAGCGACATATCCATTACCCTAACTGCTGGTCCCACCATTCTAGAAATTTTTAAAAAACGACTTAGTGCTAATATATTTTATAATATTCACAGCTCTATCAAAAGAAATTCTGTCTTTCATCCACAGTGGGTATATTTTAAAATATTGATTTATATTAAATGCCTTCAATAAAAGAAGAATCAGGATGTTGTTATTTAAAATAATATGCATATATCTTGGTGTGAATGGCAGTATCACAGTTAAGAGAGAAACACTGAAGGATAACAATATTCTACTACTATAACTAACAATATATATATAAGGTACTAGTGAACTGAAATTAAAGAAAGACATCAAAAAAAAAATATGAGGGCAGGGAAGCTGGCAGGTAGGTTAAGGTGCTGGAATATTACATATCTGACCAACGGTTGGAGTTCTGGAACAGGATCTGGTAGTTTGCTCTCTGAAACTCACCCCCCAATGCTCAGTGAGCGTATGTGACATATAATCAGTTAAATAATATAATAACTAAAATTAAATAATTTATATATTTCTGAGAAAGAGAGAGTGTGCAAGCCTACACAAGCTCGTGCATGTAATTTAATGCAGCAGGGTCCCAAACATGCGTTTGTGCAGTTTTAGTCCCATATTTGGAGGCTTGAAAATCACACCAAGTTCATGTGCATGCATACCAAAAATCTTGAGAGGAGAATGGAGGAGAAGGGATTGCAGTGTAGCCATTCCTTCTGGGGGGTGATTTTTCACTTTTTTTACTCTCCTTCTGATGAGAATGCATGCGCACTATTGTAAAATCTTTTTTTTTTAATTTAAAATCTTTTTTTTTTAATGTGTAAAAAGGTTCAGAAGCCATAGTCTATTAAAAAGATTAATTCACCAAGACGATATAAAAATCATAAAACTTTATGCATCCAACATCAGAAAGGAAGACTGCTAGATATAAAGACTGATTGTAACATGCTAATTTGTGTGGACTTCAACACTGTCCTGTCACCCCTAGACAGATTTTTTAGACAAAAAAAAGACACAGAACATAAATGATACAATAAACTAAATAAACCAACATTTACAGAAGATTTTGCCAAAAACATCAAAATACATATTTTTCTCAGCTACACATAGAATTTCTGAAGACTGACCACATAATAGAGCATAAAACAAGTCTTTATAACTAAAAAGGAAACAGAAATTATATATAGCAACTTTTTTGTTACTTTATATGATGACATTAAACTCCAACAGAAAGTGCTTTCAAAAATTCACAATTACATAATTTATGCTGAGTAGCTTCAAAATTACTGAATAAATTAAGAATACAAATGAAAATATCTTGAAACAAGTAATGATTTAATCACAACTCTACAGAGGCTTTTTTTTTTTTACAATAAACCAAATAAACCAACATTTACAGAAGATTTTGCCAAAAACATCAAAATACACATTTTTCTCAGTCACACATAGAATATTTCTGAACACTGACCACATAATAGAGCATAAAACAAGTCTTCATAGCTAAAAAGAAAACAAAAACTATATATAGCAACTTTTTTGTTACTATATATGATGAAATTAAACTCCAACACAAAGTGCTTTCAAAAACTCACAATTACATGAAAATTACATAATTTACCCTGAGTAGCTTCAAAATTACTGAATATATTAAGAATACAAATGAAAATATCTCGAAACAAGAAATAATTTAATCACAACTCTCCAGAGGCTTTTAAACACATCAAAATTACACCTAAGAGACGAGTCTACGGCAATTAGCACTCACACACACACATTTGAAAAAAGATGATAAATAACCTAATGACTTATCCCAGCAAACTGAAAAAAGTGGGAACAAGATATCCCAAAAGTATTAAAATAGTAGAAGATACAAAATAATAAAAATTAGAACAGGCATAAATAAAAAAGAGACTAAAAGAATAACTGAGGGCCAGCAGTGGCATGATGGTTAAGGCAACTAGATCCTACATGACTGACTGACTGTACTATTTGAGTCCTGGAACTAGCATCACTGGGTGCATGTGTGCAGGCCCCATATCCCAAGAGGAAAATAAAGAGGAAGGAATTGAAGTATGGTCACCACCCAGGAGGGGTGATTTCTCACTTGCCACCCCACCTCCATCTCTTTCCAGAAAGTGCACACCCCCTATAGCAAAGACTTAAAAAAAAAATTAACAAAAAGCTGGGGTTTTGAGAAAACAAACCAAACAATTAAGCAGAAAAGAAAATAAAACGTGAAAATAAGGCGTGAAAAATATGGTACTGCCATTGACACCACAGAAATACACAGATAATTATAGGTGCTTTGAGTGACAACACACTAGCGAATTAAAAGAAACTAGAGGAAATGAACTAATCTTTGGACATATAAAATATACCTGGGTCAGAACCAGCAGATAGCATATATTTATGTCACGGGACCCGCACATGCCTGATTGTGATTAAAGTTCTTGAAACTCACAACGGAGGTGTGTGCATGTGTGTCCAAAACCCAATGAAAAGGAGAAGGGATTGTGGCGTGGCCATTACCCTTGGGCAGGATTTATCACTTTCTGTCTCTGTTTCTCCAGGATGCACACGCACCCTAAAGGAAAACAATATAATATATACCTGAATCATACCATCAAATGGAAATCCTAAATATACCAACAAAAAGCAGTGAAATTCAGTAAAATAGAAGGCACTGAAAAAGGGAAAGACGTGAAAGTATCTCTATTTGCATATGACATAATTAAATACATAGAAAATCTAAAAGAATCCCCACACATAAGAAAAAAAATAAAACCCTCCTGGAAGTGATAAACGAATATAGTGAACTGGCAGGATACAAAATCAACATGCAAATATCCATAGCATTTCTATACATGAAAAGGGGCAGACTGAGGGAGACTTGTAGAAAGTTATCTCACTTACAAGAGCTGAAAGAAGCATAGGATATCTAGAAATAAACCTAACTAAAAAAGTCAAAGACCTCTACAAGGAGAACTATGAAAAACTTTAAAAAGAAATTGAAAATAAAACAAAGAGTGGAAAAAAAGAATCCCATTTCCCTGGATTGGAAGTATTGAGATCATCAAAATGTCAGTCCTACCCAATTTAATCTACAAATTTAATGCAACTCTTATCAAATTACCAGAGATATTCAAAACTGATTTTTTAAAAAAAAAAATCATAAAATTTGTGTAGAGTCATTAAAGATACGGTATTGTCAAAGAAATTCTGTGCAAAAAGAGTGGAGTAAAAGGCATCTCACTCCCTGAGCCTAAAATAAATGATAAAGCTTTAATAATCAAAACACAATAGTATTGGCAAAAAATAGACAGGTGAACCAATGGGACAGAATAGAGACCCCAGAAATAATCTCCGGACCCCAAAATACATTATGAAGCTGTGATCATTAAAACAGCATGGTATTGGCACAAAAACAGACAGGTGGACAATTGGAACCGGTATAAACCCCAGAAATAAATCCCGAGACATATAGCCAACTGTTTTCTAACAAAGGTCACCAGTCAATGGAGAAAAGAAAATCTCTTTACCAAATAGGGCTGGAAAAAATGGGCATCCACCTGCAGAAAGATAAATGTGGATCCCTATCTCTCACCATGAATGAAAATCAACTCAAAATTGATGAAAGATCTAAACCCAAGACTTCAAACTAGAAAACTACTGGTGAATAATGCAGGGAAAACCATGAAGACATCGGCATATGCAAAAACTTATTCAATAAGATCCCCAAAGCATAGGCAATAACCCCAAAAGTAAACATGGGGAGTGGGAACTTGTAATTTCAAATGCTTCTGCACAGCAAAATAAAGAATTAGTGTGAACTGACAACCCTTGAAGTGGAAAAATATATTTGCAAAGTACGCCTCAGATAGGTGTCTAATAAGTAGAATATATAGAGAACTCAAGCAGTGCACCTGAAAAAAAAAAAAAAGAAATAAAGAAAAAGATCAGCCCAATTAATAGATGGGCAAATGAGTTCAACAGATACCTCTCTGAAGATGAGAGAAGCTATAAAAACAGTCAAAAAAACATGAAAAATGCTCCCTTATTGCAAAGGAGATACGAATAAAAACTATAATGAGATGCCACCTACCCGTAGTCAGAATGGCTAAGATTAAGAAAATAAACAATGACAACTGCTGATGAGGTTGTGGTGAAAAGGAAACTCTCCTACACTGTTGATGGGGATGTAAATTACTTTAGTCATGATGGAGAACAATATGGAGGATCCTCAAAAACCTACAAATAAAACTACTATATGATTCACCAATTCCAGTCCTGGGTACCTACCCAAACTTGAGGAATAGATTCAATCAAAACAGTACTTACACATCTATGTTTACTGTGGCATTATTTACAATTGCTAAGACATAGAACTGACCCAAGCATCCATGAATACATGAATAGATTGAAAAAGTGTGGCACATATATACTATCAAATACTACTCAATCATAAAAGCAAGATCACAACAGTTGATAGAAAGTGGATAAATATAAAATATTTACTGCTAAGCAAAACAAAACAGGCTATGAACGAGAGGCATTTTGCTCCTCTTTTGCCCCTACTCAATAAATACTGAATGTCTGTACTCTATGGCAGTAACTGAAATATTGAAAGATATAAAAGCAAGGAGAGAAATTGTGAGACAGTGTGGAAGGGAGATGGAGGAGGGAAAGAAGTGAATCAAGAGGGAAAAGTAAAACATTTAAGGGACACAAAAATGGAAAATTATTTATTGTTGATAATGTGTATGACAATATCTTTAACTGAACTAATATACAGTATATTCTTGCTGGAAAATTTATTTTGCATACTGTAATGATATACAGTGATTTTATATAAAAATGAATTAATCAGGAACAAGGTGATCTCTAAGAGTGTCAAAGTCTTGACTTTCATAGTTATTTTATATAGAAAAGAAATATGACAATCCTAGTTAATTTGACAATAGATCAGAATCCCTTACATGCATGCATGTTTCTTTACAAACAGGCTTTTTTTTTCAGCTTCCTCTGCAGTTCTATATGAAGATGATAAATCAGTTTTTACTTGTTTTATAAATAAAATGTAATATGGATATCTTGAATTTTTTGTTTTGTGATTTAGCTGGGTAAACTCTCTGCAACAAGTAACTTTTGTGTCACTTAGCTAGGTAAGCAATTTTTGTAACAGATACCTTATGTATAAAATGTAAAAATATTATTAAAAAATGAGGTACATTGGGAACCAGCAGTTAGTGTAATGGCTATGTCGCTGGACTCCCACATAGTTGACTGCAGTTCGTGTCCTGGACCCAGTGGCTTAAAACTCACGCTGGGCGTGTGTGCGTGTGTGCCCATGATCCCAAGAGGAGAATGGAGGAGAAGGGATTGTGACATGACCATCCCCCCTGGGGGGTGATTTCTCGCTTTCTGTCTCTCTCTTTTTTTTTTCTCTCTCTGTCTGTCTGGTGAGCACACACGCCCTATAGCGAAAATCTCTCAAAAAAAAAAAAAAAAAAAAAAAGAGGCACATATACACAATGGAATACTACTCAGGCATAAAGAACAAAGAGATCCTGTCATTCAATGTGAAGTAAATAAATGAAGAAGATTTAATGGTAAATTAAATAAGCCAGAAAATCAAAAACAATGTATGTTCCCAGTGAATGGATGCACTCTACAGCAGAAAACAAAATATTTACAGATATAGAATTAGAGAGGGAACCTGTAGATACCAAAGACAATATAGCAGTGAGAAGGCAGGATATACTCAAAAGAAATCACTTAAGAGAAATTAATGAAAATGTATGTATACAAACAAATGTGTTATGGCACAATATACCAGAACAGATAGAAACAGATGTTGACAATCTTAAGTTTGTGTGTGTGTGTGTGTGTGTGTGTGTGCATATGTAGGTGTGTGTGTATATTTAAGTATATATATGTATGTATATATATATCCACAAAACTAGTTGAACAAAATTTGAAAGTGCTCACATAAAGTAATGTTCTCTGATGAACATGGCAATATCACAGATTTGATTACTACACACTGCATTAATACATTAAAAAACCATGCTGTATCTCACAATGGTATACAATTAAATATAAGTTTAAAATTTCAAACCAGAAATAATGAAAAGATCAGTATACAAAACTCAAACTTCTGAAGCTATACTAGTAAAAATCAAAAAAGTTAAATACATATATTTCAAAACAAAATCAGCTACAGAGATGCAGCAGTAACACACATGTTATGCTCAGGTCCCATGGAAAGTCCTTGGGTTCACTTCCCAAGGTGTCCCTGAACACACTAGGAATCTGCATGC
>NW_006205400.1:0-7780 GCF_000334495.1 Tupaia belangeri chinensis | reverse complement strand
GTGGGGGGGTGTCAGGGGGCGGCCTTCCCCGCCGGGCCCCGCCCACCGGGGTTTGTGCGGCGCTTGCGAGGCGAGGCCTGGCTACAGCTCCTACCCTGCGAAATCAGCGGAGAGCGGAGTGCGGCAGGGCCAACTTAGTGCGGGCGCGCTAAGGTGATTGCGGGCGAGCTCAGGTGAGTGGGGGGTGCGGGGGGGTATGGGTGAGCGCGGTGGGTACAGGTGAGTGGGGGGCACGGCTCAGGTGGGTGCTGCTGCGGGCTGGTCGGGGAGTGCGGGGGAACCTGGACCAGCGGGGCATTTCCGTGTTTCCGCAGAGCGTGTGTCCCTGGGAGAAGGGACATGTTTCCACAGACCAGGGGTGTCCTGGGGACCCTCGTGCTGGGGCAGAAAGGCAGACGTTCCTAGACCGCTCACCCAAGGCAAGGGAAGCGCCTCCTGGTTTGCGTTTTTCCCACTGTTAAAGCAGTTGACACTGTTGAAAATGGAAAACTAGGTGGGTCAAAACCCGCAACATCGCGTGGGTGTGCCTGTATTATTTCTCTCCAGACCAGACTGTATTAAAAAAGTCCTGTGACCCTCAGGGGATGTTCCTGTCCTTTTCTTGCTGAGAATGGAGCGACCACTGCGTGTCGCGCTTGGTCGGGACTCAGGTCTGTCGGCGCTGACTCCATCAGATGAGACTCCATCCCACCAACTGAAGGATGGCTCACCACCTTCTCTAGACCAGGACCATTTTAAATAAACTCGGATTTTGTTAAAGGTCACCTCACAGCCGGAACCCCTGAGGGCGGGCCTTTCCCAGGCGGGGCGCTCAAGCTTTTTCTATTGTTTGTTGATGGCGCTACTCACATTTTAGAGTCCTTTTTTAAATGTGTGTTTTCCCAGAGAATGCTCCCTCAATATTTTTAATTGGTTGCAATAGCTTTATCTTATTTAACACTTCCTCTCTAATTTTCCACAAGATTTTTAATTCTATGTACTTATGTTTTAATCAATATATTTTGATAAAGTATTTTAGTTTATCTTGTTTTGATTGAGAAAATTGCCACGTTTGACAATTCTCATGATACAGTAACAATATTAAATATTTTAAAATTAATTTCTGCTTAATAAGACCTTTAGGAGGACTCTTCTGTCAATGGTATTTTTTTTTAGTACGTCAGTTAGTTTAATTGTCATATTTAAAACAATAGATTTCATATTAGAGTGGTAAATAAAGCTCAAGAACATGTGGTATTAGAATAGTTCCAAAAAAAAATAAATAAAATACATTCACTTGCAGTTTGCTATTTAAATGACGTATCGAAGATAGAACAAAACAATGCCAAAACAGAATTCTTTTACATTATGGTCCTACCCTTTTCAGGCCTTTCCCTTTAAGGCTGAGTCATCTGCCCACTTGGCTTTACTGCCCAGAAAGAGGTTCTGGAAAACTGTGGTATTTTGTATCTCCATCTGTAGGTCCTGTTGAATGGTCTTTATCTTGTCTGAATGTTTCATCCTGTCCAAATCATCTTTCTCTTTGCTATTTTCAGTCTTTGTTTCTAAAACTTACTTTTTGGAGCTGTTTTAATTACAATTATTATTTTTTTTGAGAGAGATTTTTTGCTATAGTGTAGGTGCACCTGCCTGCGGGAGAGACAGACAGCGAGAAATCACCTCCTGGGGGAATGGCCATGCCACAATCCCTTCTCCATTCTCCTCTCAGGATTTTGGGCACCTGGCATAAGAAGAAGATACAGCAGACAAATGGACTTTCTCATCCTGAGAACTGTGATTGATTTTACCTGAGTTAACAAGACAAACAGCATGTTTTATAATTATTGCTTCCATGCTTTGTATACCCTGTTCCTTAGAGTAAATCTTTTACTGCCCCTCACCCATTTACTTGCATGTATCACATTTTCAATAAAAAGGCACGATGATTCCTAGCAGTTGTCACTCCTCAGAGAGCGATCTCTGGGAGTGTCCGGCTAAGGACGTGCATGAAAAGCATCGAGGCCTTAGTCTTCCTTTCCAGCGCCGCCTCCGTCGAGATAACCCACCCACGCCGAGGCTGGACCCCGGCATTAATTTATTTAACTTAACACTTGTACTATGTTATCCAAGAGCATACAATTTTTTTATGTCAGTTTTCTCCAATTTTCTTTTTTAAGTGCACTTGAAAGTTGTATCCTTTCTAATACAAGAGTGCTTTTTTTTCAAGAGTGATTTTTGCCTTTTCAATTTCATTTTCCAGGTCTCCAATTTTAGTTTCTATTGGTTTTTCTTCCATGATTTGTTCTGGAGTTTTTCTTCATTTGCATCAATCATCAATTTATACTCTAAGAGTTTTGTTCCATCTGTGCTTTTAGTTGAGCAGCAGGGTCATGCAGTCCTCACCACCCACCGCCTATGCATTGTCCAGTGTCTGCCAGAATGTGCAGACTCCACAGCCACTAGGTCCTCTGGCTGCTTCTCAATCACTGAGTGCCCAAAGACCCTGTACTCTGAGCAAGGAGAGGAACCTCAGGACTGGTCATTATTCCCACCCATCAATGGTACTATTTTAAATAGTTTATATTCATACATATATGCACACATACACAGCTGAAGAGCTATTTCAAATTTGGATGAAAGTGTTCTAAGCAAAACTGAAGACCCAGTAGACAGAAACAGAATGGCAATATTTTTTAAAAGCCAACAATTGTTATTGCATGATGTCTAAAGACATTTAAGATAGGACACACAATATTTAAGAGTGAAGTCAGTGGCTGCTTTGTGTAAGGCAAATATATTTACCAACAATGTATTTTCTCCCATTAAAGAGAGAAAATTTGAATGTATGGTCTCCATTTCATTGGTGAAATCAGCAAGACTGTCATCTTAATTTTTATGTGGCTTTAGACCATATTAATAGTAACTTTAATCTGGTGATTCATACCTTTAAATTTGCTTTTCTTTTTTTTTTCAAATTTGGAAACTATATTCATATGTATTATTAATGTCTTCCATTCATCAAAAGTTACTTTCAGTCTTTAATTGGAAACAAGTAGATGGGCCCTCTAGTAAGTGTGCTTCTTTATATATTGCCTTTTTTTTTTTTTTTTTTTTTGAGACCTTTAAGGTCTATTTCTGTTCTGTCCCAATAACATTTGAAAAGTATCAAATGTTTTTATTTCAGCATTGTGGGATTCTTTTTTTTTGGCGAGGGTGGGGAGATTTTTGTTATAGAGTGTGCTTCTCATAGAGACAGAAAATGAGAAATCACCCCCAGGGGGATGGCCATCTCATGATCCCTTCCTCTTCAATCTCTTCTCATGATTTTGGGCACACATACACACGTGTCCGTATGAGTATTAAGCTGCTGAGTCCAGGACCTGAACCCCAGTCATCAACATGGGAGTCCAGTGTTGTAATCATTATGCTGCTTGCTGGTTCCCATCACTGTGTAATTCATATTTTGAGATTATGAACATCTGAGTATTTGGCAAGCCTAATTTTGTGTGGGTAGTGCCTTGGTTACATTTTATAGTAGTGTCTACTGGGTAGTCAGAGGACACGTGGGATTGTGGAATGTCATCCAACATCCTGGGACACAGCCCATGCCCAGAGTCTCATCTGGCTGACTGGTCCCTGCAGCCTTCTGTCCAGGAATGGGGTTGCTTTCAACTCCATTCCAAATGCTTCCCATCTCTCAGGCCCGGGCT
Organism: Tupaia belangeri chinensis; assembly: GCF_000334495.1. NCBI lineage: Eukaryota > Metazoa > Chordata > Mammalia > Scandentia > Tupaiidae > Tupaia > Tupaia belangeri. The sequence goes on along the minus strand of NW_006205400.1, from coordinate 4,091 downwards.
GGCTTCTGTCTCCAACGTGCAGATGCTCTGGGTAGCCCTCCCAGCCCTGAGGAAGCCTGCTGGTCTCCTCAGTGGCAGAAAACACTGTGAGCTGTGTGTATTGTGGTGTTTGCATGGAGGCCAGGGCGTCGAGGACTGGAGCCTATCGCTGCCCTGGCTGATGGCTCTGAGGTCTGGCCGCCAGTACCCAGTGCTCTGCCTTCTGAGGCTGGATGTGCCAGTTTACAATCAAGCGTCATTTCTACGCAGGCCTTGGTGTGGTGGCCCCTGGTGTCAGTGGAGGAGGCACAGTTCCAGGAAGCTGCAGATTTGCCCCAAATCCTCCATGGGATGAGTCTTCTGTAGAAATAGCAATTGGGTAAGTTGTTTTTCCTTTCTTATTTTGTTATGTAAATTCATACACAGTACATGGCACTGTGCTGACCTTTGTTAAGGATGATTCCTTGGACTAATCCACATCAGCACAGTCAGACAGCCATCTGTCTAGGTCAGAGCCTTTGAATGACTGAAAGGAAATTCGGCAACATCAGGGAGTCTCTTTCCCCCCCCCTGGCCATGGACCGTGAATGTGCTTACTCTCCCTGGATCTGCCGGTCCCAGACGGGCCACACGCATGGACCATCACACACCGTGTGGCCTTTGGTCTCCTTCCCTCATGTCTGTCATCTCTGTGGCTCATGAACCACATTGTGCCATGCTCCGGTACCTGGCTCACGTGTTGTCTGTCATCACACAGGCAGGAGGAGATTCTTGTGGTTTAGATCTTTTGTCTGTCTGCAGGAGGGGGAGGAGGACGAGGACAGGGACCAGGGACACAGGAGCAGCTTCAGTGGTGCGGCACTTTTCCCTGGGGGTGGGGAGGATTTCTCAGTATTCCCACCTCTCTGGTGACGGTGCCACCTGTGGCAAAAGTGGAAAAAAAGTCCTACAGACACACATGATGCTGTCGTGTTTCCAAATGCAGGGCAAGGGGAGCCCGCTAGGAGACCCTGAGGCATACTGGCCAGAGGCACCGGGGGCGCCCAGTTCCATTGCATGGTGCATGGTGTCTGTGTACGGACCATCTGGGATGTGATAGGAGAAGCCGGTGTGCTTATTGGCCATGGGTGGTGACAGCATCACTGTCTATTGTTTTCGGTGTGGCGACAGTATTGGGGCGATGTCCATCTCTCTTCCCATCGCCTGTTCGAGATGTCTCACCAATGAGACCTGGGACGTGCTGGAATCCCCTCCCACGGGGACTCTTGGGTCACAGTGTGCCCTCAGGGGGAGCCCTTTCCCCAAAGCTCAAGGGGAAGACGTGCGGGCGGGGCGCTGGAAGACCAGCAGGCACGGGCGACCCTAGAGGTCCCTCCATGGGCACGTGGCGAGGTGTGTGGCCCAGCACAGCACCAGTCCAGTTTCCAGAGGTCTCCACGAGTCCAGGCCGGTGGGTGTTGGGGTGTGGTAGGAGAACAGTCAGCCCAGAGGCTTCAGGGAAGAAGGCCTCTGGGCCTCGCGGCAGACTCCGTTTCTCAGTGGCCAGCCGGCGGTAGACTCCCTGGTGAGGACTGAACCACATTCACTCACTTCCCACCCCTCCACCCTGAGGCCTCTGGGATATGGCAGTTCTGGGGTCGTAGTGTCTGAGTACAAGATGGGATCGCGGAGCCTGCTTCCCTTCTCCCACGCCCTTAGAGTTATGCGTGTAGAGCCAGACTGCATTTCCCAGAGTCTCTGAGAAGTGTGACCTGGTGCTCTGCCCACAAGCTTTCCTCCTCAAGGTCTCTGGGAGGTGTCTTCTTGACTCTGTAGAACCCTTTCTTCTGGATGCCTCTGGGTAGTCTGGCCTTCTGCCCAAAAGGCTTTTTCGATGCAGGCTGCTGCGTTATGCCATGCGCCATGTTGCCAGAGGTCCTTCCTCCTCCTGGAGGTCGTGTGGCAGTGCAGTCTGGCACCACACCCAGAAGCTTCCTCCGGGAGGTCTCCGGGTAATGCAGCATGTTCTGGTTTGGGGCACTGAAGTTCAGGAGGTAGGATAACATGGGCACCAAGGGGGACCTGAAGGTATAACGGTTTTGGTGTGTTTGACCCACACGGTGTGGTTCTGGGTTCACTTCCTGAGCACATCTGGCACCTGTGCCCAGGACAAGGGCCTGGCTGAGGCTGGAGGTGGATAGGGCATGAAGAACTTGTCGGGGATGCCTGCCTCTCTGTGTTTCTGTGTCTCATGGAAGAAATGAATAAACTTTAAGAAATGATCAGCCAGACCTGGAGGCCAGCAGTCCAGCAGGTGGAGCCATGGCTATGTGGCTGCACTCCCACATGCAAGCTGTGGTTTGAGTCCCAGACCCGGTGGCTTCAAAATTATACTGGGCAGTATGTGTGTGTGTCCAGGATCCCAGCAGGAGAACAGAGGGGAAGGGATTTCAGTGTGGCTGTCTCCGCTGGTTGGGGGACGGTATTTTCTCACTTTCCCGCTCATCTGCCTCTCTCTCTCCCGCCCTTTTCCTCCGCCACCCCCAGCAAGCACACACATACACACACCCTAAGGCAAAATCCTCTCCATGATACAATTTGTTGATACCTTTTCTGGGAACTCGACTGGGACGCAGCCGAGTCTGTAGATCGGGCTAGAGAGATCGTCTTTGAACCATAATGAGAGTCCTCATCTTGAACAGGGAATTTTTCTGCGTGTATTTATACCTCTTCTGATTTCTTTCAACTTGTTCAAGGTTTCCTGAATGTATGTTTGCATGAGTTCTGTTAGACTTCTTGATTCTGGGAATGCATGCATATGTGCTCGGTGCATCTCTCTGATGTTCAGGATCTGGACTCAAACTGTGTGACTGACCAAGTGGGATTCACCGGTTTTGCTTGGGTGTTGGTTTTAGAGAGACTGTGTTGGTTTTGGAGAGAATATTTTTTAATACTATTGGGTACACATGCTAACTGGATAGGTAGAGAGAGGCAGGGAAACACCCCCTAGTCCCTAGGAGGCATAGCCACACAACCATCCCTTTCCTCTCTTCTCTTGTGGGGATTCTGTGCTCTCATGAATATGTTTATAGGACAAGGGCCTGTGGGTCTAAGTGATTTGTGCTGTATTCTCAATGAGGTGTGTTATGGGTCAAAGTGGGAAAAACCCCCCTGTGCTTTTGTGTGGCCCGTGTTTTTTTTTTTTTTTTTTTTTTTTTTTTTAATTTTTATTTTTTAACTATAAGGTGCATGTGCTCTCCAGAGTGAGACAGAAATAGACAGGGAAAGTAAGATACCACCCTTCAAGGGGAATGGTCATTCTGTAATCCCTTATTTTTTGTTCTTCTCTTGAGATTTTGATCACAAACACACATGGGCTAGCATCTCTCTTTAGCAGCTAGGTCCAAGATTCAAACTGCGTAATCAATCATGTTATATTTAGCCACCTTAACCACCTTAACCACTGACTAGATCAAGAATCATATCAATTATACATGCACTGTTCTTTAGTAAGAAATTTCACTGTATTTTACATTTGTTATATTTTTATATTGCTGATATGTAGGAAATTAATTCTTTTTGTTTGTTGAACATCAACATTGCTTCTTACTATCTCTATGTAATTAGTAAATCCAGGAAATGATGGGCTTTATTTTGGTTTGAATCTCCAAATTTATGACATTAAATGATATATTCATGTATTGGGTAAGTTAGGGTGACTGATAGATAGTGAGTATGGAGTGTTCTGGATGCACCACATTACCCAAAAGTGGGTGGGAAAACTGCCTTTTCCACCACTTGAAGTGCTGGTGTTCCCCAACCCTGGTCACTTCTTGGTAGCATACAGCCAGTTCCTTAGCAACCTTCTCAGAATCAGCTTTGGAAGCCAGTAGATGGCATAGTGGCTAAGGCATGCATTCCCATCTTACCAACTGCAGTTCAAACCCCAGGCCCAATGGCTCAAAAGTCACGAAGGGTAGTGCCAAAGTCCCAAGAGGAGAATGGTGGAGAGGGTATGTGGCATGCCCCCGCCCCCCGGAGGATTATTTTTTATGTTCCTTCTCTTCGTGTCTCTCCTGCAAGTGCATGCACCTGTGTGAGAAAAAAAAAAAATAGGAATCAACTCTGGGGAT
>NW_006205399.1:2320-22506 GCF_000334495.1 Tupaia belangeri chinensis | reverse complement strand
ATTGTGGCACTATTCACAATTGCTAACACATTTATCCAACCTAAATGTCCACAAACAGATGAATATATTGAAAAACTGTGGCACATATACTGCATGGAATACTATTCAGCCATTAAAAAAAAAAACTGGCTTTGGACAGAAAGTGGAAGAACATGGAAGATTTACTGCTGAGTGAAGCAAACCAGGCTAGGAAGGAGAAACACTGTATGTCCCCACTTAATATATACCAAGTGTCCACTCTCTATGACTGAAACTGATAGACTAAAGGATATAAAAACACAGAAAATGCATATAAATACCAGATACAGTGTGTGGAAGAGTAGGGTCTGAGGAAGGACATTTAGAAGAAAAATACAGAGGCAAAGCATTAATGGGACAAAGAAATGTGGTATTATCTTTTGAAGATATTTTATAGTTTCATCAACTAGACTAGGGAGAAATGTTCACATCTTTAAATATTCACTTTGTAAGCTAAATACTGTTATTGAATATATAAAAGAAAATGAAATAAAAAAGTAAATAAAACAAACAAACAAACAAAAGAATCAAATGGAACTGTTAGAAATGAAAGGTATAATATAGGAAGTTAAAATCTTCCTTGAAAGTATTAAAAGCAGACTAGATCCTACAGAAGATTGAATCAAAGATTTAGAAGGCAGAATTGCTGGACTAGAAAAATTCACCACGTAGACTGAGAAAATAGTCCCCCAAAATGAAAATAATATACGAGAAATACTAGGTACCCTTAAATGCCCAAACATCTAGATAATTGATATTCCAGAAGGTGACGACACTAATAAGGACATTGATAATCTGTTCCATGAAATCCTGGAAGATTTTCAAACCTAAAGAGGCATTCAAAAATCCAGAACCAAGAAATACAAAGAAGCCTATATAGAATCAACCCAAGAAGATCTTCTCCAAGACACATTATAGCCCGAATGACCAAAACTACAGAAAAAGACAAGATACTAAGATTAGCAAGAGAGCAACATCAAGTTACTTTCAAAGGATAACCGGCCCAATTAACATTGGACCTCTCATTGGAAACAATGGAAACAAGGAAAGAATGCGAGAATATATTAGTATTAAGTGAAAAACCAGGAATATTATATCCAGCAATATTCTCTGTCATATGGGAAGAGAAGACAAGAACATTCTCAGATAAACAAAACCCAAAAGAATTTACCAACACCAGACCAGCTCTCCAAGAAGTTCTGAAGGCAGTGTGCTATATCAGGTAAATAAAGTCAGATACTCAGAAATAACAGTTCAAAAATAACTAAGATAATGGCCAGTTTAATGGTAGAGACAAGTTTGGAGTTGAATGTTATCATCGAGAACTTAAACAGGAAGATTGGACTACAAAAGATAAAGTACATGAGACAGAAGTGGTGAAATAGAATTTTATGACTTTTGACTAAAACATTACTGATCTTCTTCTATGCTTTATTTTCCAGAGTTAAGGATTTTTGTCTTTTCTTGAGTTGTCAACCGATCCATGTACCTACAATTTGAACAGAATTTGAACCTATCTTTTGGTTTTAAGTCTTCAGCAAAGTTCTCTTAACATTTTTTAATTTTCATTTATTAAAGCTAAAACTGTCTTTTCTGAAATTAAAAATATATTTAAAAATACCTATTTAATGACTACAATAAGCTATATAGCCTCAGTTAGGTTCTACTTTATAGTATATATTCATTATCCTCACAGAGTTTCATGCCTCAAGTCAAACATGTGTTCATAGATATGTATAAATCAGCCCAACTTGCTGCTGAAAGGAGCTAGACTATTTAAGATATTTTGTGAATCAATAAAACCTGAGGAGGAGGAATGGAAAGCAACTGTAGACACCAGAGACATTGTGGGAGGATGGTGGATAATAGCAGAGGGTTAGAAATAGGGGGGGGGGAGAATATAATGTACATGTGTGCGTGTGTGTGTGTCTGTGTGTGTATTTTATACAAGAAAGGGAAAATTATTTGTTGATGATAACATGTATGATTAAGCCACTATACAGTGTATTCTGGATGGGAAATTGCATTTTATATGCTGTGATGATTTTTAGTGAATGAATGTAAATTTTTTAAAAAAAATTAATGATTTAAAAAACTTTCAGAATACACATGCTCCCAAGAGTGCATGGTCAAAATGGATGTAGGCGGGGAGGGGGAAGGGGTACCAAGTGACTTTCATGGTAGATACTGGAGCCATTCTGTCCTCACCAAATACTTGTCCCCTCCCCTTCGGGACTGAAAGCAACCATTGTTGGGACAAGTGGGAACAGCAGTACTCAACCATTCCTCCAAGCCTGGACCTGTCAGCTAGGAGGACATCTGGTTATCCACGAGTTTTTGTATTTTCCTGACTGTCCAATTCCTCTTCTTGGTTGAGACCTCTTGACAAAGCTTAGAGACCAAATCAGCTTCAATCCAGAAGGATCGGCTGCCCTGGCACTAAACTCAGCCAAGATCCTGGCAGTGGCCATCCCCCAAGAAGAAGAATGGAGCATTTACTGCCCAGAAGACCTTGAACCTATGGGGGACGTGCTGAAAATTCTCACTGAAGAATCCTCCACAGTCAAGGTTGAAGAAAATCTGTCTAGAATGGCAGTCAACCATCTACCCCTTGTGATCAAACTCATGCCTCTGACAACATCCTATAAGTTGGAAAGCCCAGCTGACAATAAAGAAATGTGTCAATCAACTCAAGGAAGCTGAAATCCTGCTTGAATTCTGGTCACCATGGAACAATTCCTTCCTCCCCATAAAAAAAGGGGTACTGACCACTGTAGGACTTAATGTGCCATGAACTCCTCGATGATATTGTTCCATTGTACCATCCCAAACCTGTACACACTGTTAGGAGCTCTGCCACCAGACTCAAAGTGGTTCACTTGTCTAGACCTTAAAGTTGCTTTCTTCTGTCTATGGCTGGTACCAAGCAGTCAACCAATATTCACATTTAAATGGGAAGACCGAGAGACAAATAGAAAGACTCAGCTGGCCTGGACAAGGTTACCACAGGGGTACAAAACTCCTCCGACTTTATTTGTGGGAACCCTTACTGCAGACCTAGAGGACTTCACAGGACAGGAGATCACATGCACCCTGCTCCAATACATGGACAACCTCCTGCTCATGAGTTCCACCAAAGAACAGTGCTGGGAAGGACTCAGGCACTTCCCTGAACCCTAGACTCAATTTGTCGCACCAAAGTGCAATTTCTCAGATTCATCCTGACTAAAGGCATCGAGTACTCAGCCATGCCCAGAAACAAGGTGTCTGTAGCTTCCCACGGCCTGCTACAAGAACAGAACTACACAAATTTCTGGGGGTAGTAGACTTGGGCCAGATCTTGATCCCAGGATTTGCTAAAAAGTTACATCCATGATATGAAAACTCAAAGGCTCAGAGGAAAGCCCCTTCCAGTAGGAGCCGCCACAGGAACAGGCTTTCAAAGACCTCGAAGACTTCGAAATGTGCCTTGGTCAGGCTCCCCCTTGTCTCCTGAGAGTTTAACTTATTCATATATAAAAGGAAACAAATAGCATTGGGAGTCCTGACACAGACTGTTAGGCCATGGGAGAGACCGAGCACCTATTTGTCAAGGAAATGACCTTGTGGTGTCCGGATGGCTTCCCTGCCTGCAAGCTCTTTCTGCCACGGTGGACTTAAATAAGGAGGCCGACAAACTAACTCTAGGCCAGTCATCAATGTCTGAGTTTTCCACTCAGTGACCTCCCTCATGAATAGCAGATGATATAAATGGCTGACAAGTTCCAGAATGGCTCACTACCATGGCTGCTGATAATCAACCCCCAGATTTGACTATAAACTCTCAGTACACTCAATCCAGTCAGTTTCCTGCTCACTGAGGCAGGCCCACCAGATCATGATAGTAAGGAGGCTATCGATGAAGTCTTCTCAGGATGTCCTGACTTAACAGACACCCCTCTCCACTCCCCAGACTTCACCTTCTTCACAGACAGCAGCAGCTTTGTCCAGCAGAAGAGCCAATATGCTGGCTATGCAGTCACTACTCAGACTGAAATAAAAAATGGCAAAACTTTTCTCACAGGGATGGTCAGCAGAGTGGGCTGAGCTATCAGAGCCCTCCGATTAGCACTGACAAGAAGGTTAATATATGTACTGATTCATGCTATGCCTTCACCACCTTCCATGTGCACAGAGACCTATACTGAGAGAGAGGCTTACTCTCTGCTGAAGGCAGGACTGTAAAAAATAAGGAAGAAATCCATCAGCTACTGAAAGCAGTCTGAGAACCAAAAAAAGTGGCCATCATCCATTTCAAGGACCATCAAAGAGGGGCAGACCCTATCGCTATGGGAAATTGACTGTCAGACCAAGTGGTTAAGGAAGCAGCCACCAGGACTTCACTCAATCATGTTCACATCAGGACCAAGTTAGTAGCCAACCTCCCAGCCAAACCTCCTTACGGCCCAGACAAGAATAGACGGGCAGAAGCTGAAGGAGCAACTCAGGAAGATGGATGGTGGAGACTGCCATATAAGAGGACATATATCCCACAAGCCTTAGGGTATTCATTATTTAGGTGATATCATGACCTAACACACTGGGGAAAGACTAACCTGGAGGCCATCCTAAGCCGATACCATTTCCTGAGCCATCCCCCTTCATTATGTGCAACTGAAAGTCTCCAATGTGACATTTGTGCCAAGAACAGCCCTGCTCTATGGCCAGCCTGACTTCTAGGAATAAAGGCCATGGGGACCACCCCCCTGGAAATGTTAGAAGTGGATATCTCTGAAGTTAGACCCAGTGGATGCTACAAATATTTTCTAGTCCTCATTTGCACCTCTCAGATTGAGTAAAAGATTTCCCCACCCGCACTGAGGGGACATAAGAAGTCACTTAGGTCCTCATGAGGGAAATAATTCCTCTATTCAGACTCCTTTTGACAATTGACTCTGACAATGGACCTGCCTTTGTGGCAGAAGTCACTCAAAAAAATCGCTAGATCCCTGGAATTAAGGTGGAACTCCATACAGCTTATCAGCCGCGAAGCTCTACATGAGTGGGGGAAATGAACTGCACTCTCGAATCCATCCTAGCCAAGCTATGTCAAGATGCTGGACGTGACTGGATTGACCTCCTGCCACTGGCGCTATTACGAGTCCAATGCAACCCTCAAGGGCAGGGTTTTTCACCATATGAAATATTGTTTAGTCAACCTCCCCCACTAATTTCCCAAACCTAAAAAGGAAATGCCTTCAGTTGGGAAAAACAAATTTAGCTCTTAACCCAGTAGCATTGAGAAAAGTCCTTTAAAAAGTGACACGTTTGAGCCTAAAAAGAACCCAAATCCCCCTGGGAAATTAAGTGCATAGCCATAAGCCAGGAAATACAGTGTGGGTCAAAAATTTTAAAAAGGGACCTTGACAGCCTCTCAGGGGGTCAGGGGTGCTGCATATCATGGTTCGTTCTAGTTACTCCTACTACTGTTAAAGTTATAGGAATTGCTTTGTGAATCCACCACTCCAGAGTAAAGTAAAGCCAGGAGCATCACTACTTAAAAAATCAGAGGCCTGGGCAGTTAAGACTGGGCCGACAGTGATTCTCCATAGGACCAGTGGCTGTAAGCTCATAGATGACACCTTCCCCAGATCAGACCCCTCGTGTGGTACTAAATGAAAAAGAGAAAGTGACTAATCAACTCAGAACACCGCTTTCCCTGTGGGCATTATTTATACCCCCTAGTCCTCACTCTACCTGCAATCCTCACCCTGCTTCTTGCTCGTGGCTTGGCTGATACTGCCCCTCAAGATTAGCCTTACCCAAAGAGTCCTGTTACCCAGTAAATGCATCTTAAGTATTAAGAAAATACTGGGGTGCAAATGCCTACAGTAATAATAGCCCCATCCATACTTGCCATCATCCTAGCCAACCTTACATATCAAGAGTATTGCCAGGCTCATCCACCTTGCATAAAGTACTGCAATGTCAGTACAATAGTGGGGGAAATGACGCTTAGACCAGGAGTTTAGAGACAAGTGAGTTCCTTAAATTTAAAACCCTTCAATTTTAGAAGACGATGCCAAACCACCTTTCAACATTAGGAAGTCGGCCCTTGGGCCAGAGGTGCTTCCCTAGGCCATTCCTCTTGTCTAAACAGCCCAGACAGAAAGCCTTTCCCCGGAGCTGCTAGAGAACATTCCCCTTATCAATCCAAGCAGACTTCATGCCTTGCCTTGACAGAGCAACTGGCTCTTGCTCAATGTTTTCCCCCTCCATCCTCCTTATCTCCTGCTCCTATTAAAGGAGTGTAACCCCAGTGGTCAGAGTCCAGAGATAAGAGCATGAGCTCCTCTGAGCCCGTGGGTGTAATAAAAGTTACAAAGTTCTTCTATTTCTCCAAAATGCTGTTTTACTTCTGGCTTCTGTATTTTTTACAACAATATCATTTATTTAGAAAATGTCTAAAGTTCAGAGATATGGAATTTATAAATTTCTTGACATACAGAATCTGTCTACATTGACAGAATAATTCAGTTTTAATAAGATGTGAAATTGAAATATAGATGAAAGAAACAAGCTCTAGTTGGAAAGATAAGTAAGTAGATACATCATTTGGAAATATGTTTATGTAAGAGTTGAGAACATTGATCATCAACAGCTAAAGACAAAGGTACAAGAGAAACAAAACAATGGGTAGGTACCATTGAAAATCTGCAATGGGACTTAGTTTCTGCCAGTGTACAACTATTCATAAATAAAACAAAGAAAATACATCGAAAAAGAGAATAAGAGCAGATGGTGTAGCAGTTAAATTGCTGGACTCCTACATGGTTGAGTCTTGGGCCCAGTGCTTGAAAATTATACAGCATGTGTGCATGTGAGCTCAAGATCCAGGGAGAAGAATGTGAAGGTATTCCAGCTTGGCCATCCTTACTGGGAGGGGGTGTGTGATTTCTAACTTTCTTGTTTACTTTCTCTGTGTGTGTCTCTCTCTCCAGGGCGTTCACACACCCTAATTGTGGGGGGGTGAACCTCTTTAAAATTTTTAAATAAAGAAAAGGAAGATATAATGTCACTAAGTGATGTGTGTAGATATTGAAATACTTCCTTTGATTTCTCTGGGGTTCAAAGCGACACAATTATGAGAACTGGAGCAATTCATTTCAAACACCTTTTCAGTAACGAGAACTTACACATCAGACACTAAAATCACCAAATTATCACAAGTATATTATTGGCATTATTTAGTAGACAGAAGGATCTATTTTAATGGAATATAACCAGAAGACAATAGACAAATGAAGATGGTATGCTTAGTTGAAGAATTCCCCAGGTGTCTGTGTGTGTGTGTCCAAACTCAGGAAAGGAGGGAGAAAATGGAGGAGGGATTGCAGCATGACCATTACCCATGGGGGTGCTTTCTCACTTCCTCTCTCCTGTGTGTCTCTCAGGTGAGTGCACACCACACTCTGGCAAATTTATTTTTAAAATACAAGATTTAAAGATGCCATTAAAACATTCATGTCAAAGGATATTGGAGTTATTTGAATATCAGAAATTGTATCATTTTTTTCACACATGTCTCTGAAAATAACATGGAGAGATGAATGTAAATATCTTGGGGGTGAAAAACAAAACAGGAGAAAGTATAAATTAGTTGAAAATTTTATAATTTAAATTACATGATTCAGGATACACAGAGAGAAAGTGATAAACACACAAAAAAATGCCTGAACATTCACTTTTGTCCAGCATTTTTCCATTATGAATGAAAATAAGTTAAAAAAACAGTGAATTTGCTCTATTTAGAAAAAAAATCTAGTATTGTTTCTGATAACTATTTTAAAAATTATTTTTAATTTACATAAATTAATTTATATTATTTAGTTCTTATTTGTTACCTTTAATAAGTTATGTAGGTGCTACTAAATCTGTTTAGCAATTATTGTTACTGTGTGAGCTCTGTTGCGTAAAGTTGCCAGAAATGTTGATTGTTGATTTAAAGAATATTAGGCCATCAGTACTACTGATAGAAGAAATACAAAGTAGATTCCTGGGTGTCTCCTTTCATAACAGTTTTGTTCACCAACCATATGTGATTTTTCTCTTTGATTTTCTACTTTAAATAATGCCTAAGTGCATATAAACTATATTATTGAAAGAAAGAAGAATAACTTCTCAAATTGCAGAGAAATGTGTTCCTAATCAAATGAGTTTTGAATAAAATTTCCATATTAGGGAACCAGCAGTTAGCGTAATGGCTATGTCGCTGGACTCCCACGTAGTCGACCGTGGTTCGCGTCCCGGACCCGGTGGCTTAAAACTCACGCCGGGCGCGTGTGCGTACGTGCCCAAGATCCCGAGAGGAGAATGGAGGAGAAGGGATTGCGGCGTGACCATCCCCCCTGGGGGGTGATTTCTCGCTTTCTGTCTCTATGTCTCTCTCTGTCTGTCTGGCGCGCGCACGCGCCCTATAGCGAAAAAACCTCTCCAAAAAAAAATTTCCATATTAGAAACTTTAGAAATACCAAAAAATTATAGGCATTTTATTAATATAATTTATTTGAAATGAGAAATCTGTCTTCATTGTATAAAATTAGAGGACACTTGAAAAAGGCAATAATGAGAAAACAGGAGCAAATGAAAATAGTAAACTTAGTAGGAATGGTTAAATAACAAGTTTTATTCATATATGTGTGCTGAGGATGAGGGAAAAGATCATTGAAAGTAAAAGAGGTATAAGAAATAGACAAGAGAAAGATCAGGCAGAGAGTAAAAGATACTGAAAATTGTCTTTTATCCTGAATTCAATGATCTGAACTATAAATAAATAAATAACACACTGAAGTTAGAGGCACAGGGGTAAGAAAGGAAAAGCACAAAATCAGAAAGATTTATTTAATCTGTGGCTCAAATTGACTTATATTTTTAAGATTTGAAAACATGTCACCAATTAGAGGAAATGGTGTGCATGTACCATTACCTTGATGCAAAAGAAAATATGATACATGTAACTATCTCTTAAAATATCCATGAAGGAAATATTAAAAGTAACAAACAACTGGACCAGCTGGTGATGTGCTGATAAAGATACTGGACTCCCACATAGCCACACAGAATTCCAGTCCCAAGGCCAGCAACTTGAAAATCATGCCAGAGGAAAATGAGTGTGTGCCTAAAATCGCAGGAAGAGAGTTGAGATGGAATTGCAGCATGGCTATCCTCCTTGGGTGATGATTTCCCACTTTGCTTGTCTGTCTCACTCTGTCTCTCTCCCACAGGTGCATATATCTTAAAGCAAAAAAAAAAAGAAAAAGAAAGTTTAAAAAAAACAAACACTGAATTAGATGATAATACTGAGCAGTTGCCTCTAGTGAAAATACAGGTGACAAACTGGAAAATAAATGCAATTTATAATGTTGTTTGAGTATACATGTTAATTCTGTTTAATAAATCTCTTTCAAACAAACATCAGAGAGTTAAGGAAAATAAGTATTAAATAGTTTTGAAATGCATTATAAAACAAATAACCTGACTATATTTTGGTCTATATTTACATGTTGACCACTTTGAAAAAGCAAAAATGCACAAGTAATTGATTAATAAAATTCCTCTGAAGGAAAGAATCTGTGTATTGGGAATGAAATGACTAGATGAATCAAAGAATTATCAAGGTGGATTTGAATACATAGAAATATTGTATGCTTTCAGTGCAATGCATGTGCAAAATCATTTTCACTATGCATACAATGGAGTTGATCAAGATAATTATTGAGAGTTGATGAAAAGGTATAAAAACTGTAGTTACACATTATAATATATTAAAAGGACATTCCTTTTACCTCTTCACAATTTTATTAATAAAATAAAACTACATAGAATGAAGTCATTTGAAAGAAGGGCAGAATGTACAGAAGGGAGGAGCATAACAGTTGGAAAAATTTGCATAGTTTTCTGTATGGTGCAAGGTAACCACATGCTAAGACTTGGAATGGTTTGGTTCAAAGTCACCTAAGCAATGAAAGATAGGCTTCACTTCCATATAAGCTTTATTCAGATGGAACATGGATTAAAAATAAAACCTGAGAGGAGGTAGAATAGGACTCCTCTATAATAAACAATATTAAACTGTGCTTTTGCATTGACTTCCTTTCTTTTACAGGATAAAATGAAAACCTTCATTCATGCTAGAGAGAGGTCCTAAAAAAGGAAAAAGAAAGCAAAATGTGAAGGTACTCATCTGACTAAAACCACCTATACCGACATTCTTATGAGGCCTACTACATACATTGAAGTGATATTTCAAATTCCATTCATGTCAAAATGAAAAACTACTGAAAATATCAGTGGATAGAAGCAATAAAAAAATCTCAATGATTATCTTACTGTCATTTAAAAAAAAATCTTTGAAAACTTTTTTGAGTACTGGCATCTTGAGCCTCTCACATAAAAAAGTGCAGAAGTGGGATCTATTGAATCACTGAGTCTTTCTTTAGTAAATAAAGCCTTCTAAAATATTTACAGTTTTGGGAAATGATCATTGTTTAAGTCAACAAAATGCAATATAATAATTCAAGATTACCAAGGTAGAAAAAAAAAAACAGAAATCTTATATAATCACTATATACTACTCATTGCAGTCACAGTTGAGAAACTTGTTCAAGGGCAGAGAGGAATGAACCGAAGTTTACTCTTGTCAAACTTATGATTAAAAAAAAGTTCACATTTTTTGGAAGGGAATGCCAAGAGAAACTTCATTTTGCAAGGTGAAGTCTTCAATAATCTCTTAAAGTTTGGAGCAGTATCCAATGTATAGTCATGGAAACTCCAACTTGGAATACTAGTGTAAGCTATGAATGTAAAATGTATAAGCTATGACTATCAGCTTAATGGTCTTCATCTCACCAACATGTTACTGAACCTGTAAGAAGTATTTAGGAGACAGAGAAGCCAAACTCAGGAAAGGATTGGTATGAAATGAAAAAAAAAAAAAGAAGAAGAAGAAGAAATACTAAACGATGGAAGGCATGAAACACGATATGAGCTAAAACCAAAATATTGTGTTGGCAAGAATCCAGGAGTATTGGGATCAGCAGTTAGCATAATGGCTATGTCGCTAAACTCCCATGTAGCCAACCGTGGTTCGAGTCCCAGACTCAGTGGCTTAAACTCACGCCAGGCACGTGTGCATGCGTCCCCAAGACCCAAAGAGGAGAACGGAGGAGAAGGGATGATGGCGTGACCATCCTCCCTGGGCGTGATTTCTCACTTTCTGTCTCTCTAGTGAGCACATGCACCCTACAGCAAAAACCTCTCCAGAAAAAACAAAAAAGAATCAAAGAATGTAACCAAAAACCAAAACATCACTTCCCTCCCCCAAAAAAACACATTTCTAGAGGACCATTTCTATCCCTTATTTGAAATAGCAAATGAAACTATGCAATTTCCTCATTAAATACAAGTTAGTAAAATAATTCCTCCACATAGTGTTTGCATATGAGTTAGCATTGCCCCAACTATTTAAATCACTATAATTTTAGATATTCCCAGATGCAACAGCAAACACTAGATTTAGATATTACTACCTAGGCAAGAAAAAATATATCAATAGCAAATACATGAATCAGGATCATAAATCTAATTTCAAACGTTCTTTAGACAAACCTTAGAGGAGGTAGGCAGGAAAACTAATGTCTGAATTGCACTGTCCTAACTTAAGTGACCTAAGGTTTCCTGGAAAAACTTGTGCATCAGAAACTTCAAAAATACTTCCATTTCAAGGGACATAATTAATGAAACTTATTTGACTAAGGAATCTGTCCTCATTGATTACAATTACAGGACAAATGAAGGATATGACAACAGAGAAAACTTAATAACAAATGAAGATGACAAACCTGAGCCAGAATTATGTGAAAATATAAAACTATGTCAGAGTTGAGGAAGATAATTGTCCAGGTCTGACAGTAATTTAGAAGGATAAATGAAAGGATGACTGGGAGTAATGGTTTTACTTTGTGGTTCAAATTGATCCTCAGTTCTGGGAATTGTAACAGTATATTTCCAAAGGTCTTCTCAGCAATCAGAGGCAAGGCTGTTTGACAACACTAAAGCCTTTCATGCAAATGGCATTCATATTTGATATGACACCACGAGAGGAATTAGATAGAAGTCTTATGGGATAAAATTATGATTCATTTGGACTTTGTTGTTGTTGTTATTTTCTATTTTTCTCAGAATAAAATGCAAACCAGCATATGTCCATGAACCAAGTGCTTCAAAATTGATGAATCAGAGCACAGTAGAAACATTAATCTGTCTAAAACACATCTGTCTTAGCAGTAGTCTTGCCAAACCTGGGACATATATCGTTGAGATACATTCCTAAATGAAATTACCTTGGAAAAATATATGATTAAGGAAAGTAGAAAAAGTATATGTTAAACTTTGAATGTGTATATTAGCATTTGATGAGAAAAAGCACCTGGCAACATCAAAGTTCTTGCTTTCAGTATTCTTCACATGAAAAACTGAATTTGGCAGGTATAGTATCATTGACCTTTTTTTAAGATAGGAAATCCACATAAAACTGGCTAAATGTTTTATGCTTCTTTCTCTCTTTCTCTTTCTTTATCTCTGTCTCTCTCTGACAAGTGAAAGATTTTTTTTTTAATAGTTCATGGAAACGGGTCAACAGGCGGTTTGGTGGTTAAGGCACTGGATTCCCAAATGATCAAACACAGTTTAAGTCCCAAACTCGGTGAGTTTAAAATCATGTTGGGTGTGTGTACATGAATGTCCAGAATTCTGAGAGGAGAATAGAGGAGAAAAAATTGTGGCAAGGCCACATCCCTGGCAAATGATTTCTCACTTCCTCCATCTCCGTCTCTTTCTGCCCTTGTCTCTGTGTCTGTCTAGTGAGCACAGGGACTGAATGGCAAAAACCTAAAAAAAAAAAAAAAAATCAGGGAAATTTAAACGCCAAAAAAAACAGTCATTACAATGGAGATTTGGGTTAAGAAGTTGTCAGAAGATTTACCAATATTTTTTGCAGAGCCCTCTGAAATCAATGTAAAAGCAAAAATAAAGAAACAGAAAGATGGGACCAGCAGATGGCATAAAGGTTATGTCACTAGACTCCCACATAGTCGATGGCAATTTGAGTCCCCGACCCAGTGACTTAAAACTCATGCCAGGTGTGTGTGCGTGTCTATCCAGAATCCCAAGAAGAGAATTAATGAGAAGAGATTGAGGCATGGCCATCCCCCACCAGACAGGTTATTTTTTGCTTTCTGTCTCTCTATTTTTCTCTGTCTCTCCAGTGAGTACACATACCCTATAGCAAAAATCTCTTTCTTAGAAAATATATAAATAAAAAGAAAGAAACAGAGAGAAAATTCAAATTCTACTTGTTTCAAACAATATGCCAAAGAAAGGGACTATTAACATTATTTGAATGGAATGCCAAGAGAATCATACAGAGCATCTGTGTGATCGATCTTTGGATAGCACCACAGAGGGAGTGGAAACATGAGTCATGAGGTCACACTTGGCCAAAGATAAAACCTTAAACTGTTGGAGAAGTGTCAAATGCTTAATAATGATCCTTCAAATTTGGAATGTAGGACAGAGATCCAAAGTTGGAAATTTTCCAAAAAATTGTATCAAATTAATGTACATACCTATCAGCCCAGAGTCATTCACCTAACATACTGCTTAATGAAACTCTAAGATGTCTCTGAAAATTATAGAAGTCAATGCACAAAGAGATGAACCTAAGAGGGGAAACTAAATGGATAGAAGGCAGAAAAAAGATAAATTGATAGAACTTAATGTGGAAGAATTTCAAAACCAGTAAATCGAAGACTGAGTAGAGTCCTAGAGTTCTCTATTCAGAAGACTAGCGAGCCAAGGAGGGAAATATTAAATTAAAATGTTGTGAGTCCAACATGGAGGCACAGCAATAGTGCAGCACTCAGCATTGGAGGCTATGTAGATCAAGGTTTGGTTTCCTGTACACACTCAGTGTCCATGTCCACACCTGACATTGATCCAAGCCGGCCAAGAGGGGCTTAACAGTATGAGACTCCAGATAGGTCAGTTGTCTTCCTCTATCTCTATCTCGTGAATGAACAAAATGAACAAAATGAATACAATTTCTTTTAAAACTTAAAACATGAAGAAAACATTCATTTAAAATAAGTTTGAGAGTAATGAAAATGTTATAATATTTACCATTTTTTCTTGAAGGTACCTCTGAAAGTAAAATGGAAATATTAATGTAAACACCATAGAAAATAAACAGGAAGAAAATTCAAGTTCATTGAAAAGTATATAATTTAAATTAAATCTAACAAGATTCAGATAAACACATAACACTCACGACACAGAGACAGACACACACAAAAACATGGCTGAATAATCAACTTTGTCAAGAATATATTCTATTTAAAAAAAAAATAGTGCTTAAAAGAACTGAGTTTACTCAATTGAGAAAGCAGTTTGTAGTGTTATTTATGAGAACTACATTTTTTTTTTCTGGAAACAACTTTAAAACCATTCTTGATATTTTAAAATTATTTCATGTTGTTAGTCAACTGCTAGGCAGTTTCTTAACTTTAATTAGTTATATGCATAATACTAGACCTATATAGTTTCTACTGTTAGTGTGGTAGCTATGTCACGTAATATTGCCACAGACACTGATTCAAAATATTTGAAGCCTTTGGTACTAGGAGAAATATTAAGGTATGTTCCTGGGTGTTTCCTTTTGCAACACTTTATTCACCAACCACACAAACCTTCTTACATCTGAGTTCTATTTAAACTAATGTCTGAGTGTAAGTTATCTAAAACATTGAAAAGAAGGGAAATGAGGTGTTCAATGGCAGAAAAAGGAGTTCTTAATTAAATGATCTGAACTTTTCTTAGAGAAAAGTATAAAAGCAGCATTCAGAATTATATTGTTCATAGTAATTATATGAAACAAGAAATATGTCTTTGTTAACTATAATTGGAAGAAAATTAAAAAAGGTAACAATTGGGCAAATGAGATAACAAATAAAGGTGACAACCTTTGTTAGAATGGTCAATAAAAAGGTAAATTAATGTCCAATAATGTGTCTGTGCTGAAGATAAGTATTATTATAGAAACTAAAAAAGAGAGGTAGAAAAAACAGATGAAGGTACCAGCAGTTAGCGTAATGGCTATGCCGCTGTACTCCCACATAGTTGACAGCGGTTCGAGTCTCGGATCTGGTAGCTTAAACTCACGCCGGGCGCATGTGCATGCATGCCCAAGATCCCGAGAGGAGAATGGAGGAGAAGGGGATTGCGGCGTGGCCATCCCCCGTGGGGGGTGATTTCTCGCTTTCTGTCTCTGTCTCTGTCTGGCAAGCGCACACACCCTATAGCAAAAACCTCTCCAAAAAAAGAAAAAAATAATGTGTACACAGTAAAGGACATTAATGGGACTTGTCTTTTTCTTGCTAAACTCATCTAAAAAATTAAAACAAAACTGAATCAGCTCACTGAAATTTAAGATGGAGTTCAGAATGAGTGAGGACAAAAATTGGAAAACTTTTCATACTTTACTTAATTGCACAAATTGACTTAAATTTTTGGAAATTGAAAACATGTATCATGAAAAGATAAGCTAGCAATTACACTACATGTTGTTGTGCATGTCTCAATACCTTGATGCAAACAATATATGATAAGAAGGGTTAGTGGGGCCGGCGGG
The DNA here is from genome assembly GCF_000334495.1 of Tupaia belangeri chinensis. Classification (NCBI taxonomy): domain Eukaryota; kingdom Metazoa; phylum Chordata; class Mammalia; order Scandentia; family Tupaiidae; genus Tupaia; species Tupaia belangeri. The sequence goes on along the minus strand of NW_006205399.1, from coordinate 6,764 downwards.
TGGAGTGGTAGTTAGGGGTGTTGGACTCCACATGGCCGATCGTGGTTGAGTCCTGGATCTCTCCAAAAACAAAACAAAACAAAACAAAAAGACTTCTTGTGGCTAAACAGCATAAATTACTTGTATTTCATTGGTCTTTTTACCTCTTAAGAATGAAATATGAATAACGAATAAATATAAAATGAACAGATACACAAAAATTATTGACAAAGCAGAGTGTAATCACTCATCTGCCAAAGCAGTAGTCACATGAAGCCAGATATACACATTGAGGTACACGTCCTTAAATTACATTTTCTCTGAAAACAAAATGCAATTTTAAAAATAATTAGTAATAATACATAATAAACTTCTAGTGATCATATTAGGTTTCTCTGAAGGAAAAAAAATAAACTTGGGTCATTCTAGAAGCTTCTAATATAATTTGCATAAAATTTCAAAGAATTTATGTTAAGGGACACCTTCTGATTGACCTTTCTTTAATATATAAAGCTCATCTACAACATTCCATAATAGTTCTATTAGGCAAAGTCAACAATTGTGGCAAATGTATGAAAAGTAAAATATTTATTATGGCAACAAATAACATTTACTGTAGCAGGAAAAAAGCCAGAAAATTTACATAAATGTTTCTGGATCTTGGAACATAGAAAATATCATACAAAGCAAAGGAAGTATAAACAGAAAGGTCACAACTAACTTAAGAGCGACATCTGCATTAAAGAGCATTTGAAAAGGGCTGCCAAGTGTCAGGGTGGTTAAGGGTGCTGGACTCCCACCTGGCTGACCACAGTTCAAGTCCCCGACCTAGTGGCTTACTTTCTCACTTTCCCTCTCTCTCTCAGTCTGTACCTCTCTGGTCCAATTTAAATAAATAAATAAAGTTAAATAAAATAATTTTTTAACAAAAGAGCATTTGAAGAAAAAAATAGAGGTTTATAATTTATTCAGCAAGTTTGGGTATTCTCTTAAACAATTCTAAGATGTGTTCATTGAATAAGGATAACCTCTTTATGCTGAACTATGTCATAGAGGTACTAATGTGGATATTTTCATAAATAAGTACACACACACACACACACATATAATGGAAACCATATGCCTATTTGTTTATTCTCCCTCATTTCACAAATGTATAAAGAATTTCATAAATCCCTTCTTCTCCAGTTTCTTCTTGAAATCTTGGGCACACATGCAAACATGCCTGGTGTGATATTCAACCTACTGGGTCTGAGACTCAGACCATGGCTTGTCATGTGGGAGTTCAGAGTCTTAACCACTACACCACCCCTGGTGCTGATTTAATTTTACTTTAAAGAGAGAGAAATTTATATGTATGATCATGTATGTCATGATATTTTGAAATACATAGAGATGGTGGCAATGCCTAAGTCTAGATATTTAACAATGAATTTCTTCACGATGTCATTTTTTTTGTGTGTGCTCTATCAGCAATTCTGAAGATACAGCACATTGTTAACTATACTAACTGCATTGTAAAATAAATGTAATAAACTTACTCTTTAAAACATCTCAAATTTTGTATCTTTTAAAAAATATTTTCAATCTGCCTTGTCTGATTATATTTGGCCAAGAAAACTTTCATTACACCAGCCATTTCTATGACATCAATTATTTTTAGATTTCATAAGTGAAGGAAAGTATTTACTCTGGGAGACATTCATATTTCTAAATAGGTGAGTTAAGGGAAGACAACCTGGAAAAGGGGGGGCTAACAGATGACATGCAGATAAACAGGCAGGGGAGGATAAAGATGCTAAAAAAGAGTCATTTAAGGGGTTATCAGAGTTAACATTGTCAGAGTAAATTTACCAAACTTGTACACCAACTCTCCTGAGAAATAAAATGGAAAGATCAATGTCAGTGTCATGGAAGCAAACACTAAGCAAAGTCAAACGTACTTTAAATTGAAATGTATTGTTAAATCTAACAGGATGCAGTTTAACATACAGAAATACACACAATAGTGGCTGAGGGCGTCTGTCTCCAAAGATCATTGCTCAAAAACAAGAACAGAAAAATGACGTATTTACTGACTGGAGGAAACTTTACAAATGATAGCTCTGGTGCTACCTGTAGAAAGTATTCTTGATCCATTTTAATAACTGTGGGCTTTGTTATTTCATTGGTGAGTTTTAACTTGGTGCTAGTGAATATATATCATTAGTTTTCTTTTTGTGCAGTAGTTATGAAGTAAAAAGGAGACACAAATACTGAAGTAGAGAGTTCCACTGAGCTGTTCTCTCTAGAGAAAACACAGGTGACAAAATGGATAAAATTAAAGAAATTTACTATGGTGTTTAATTGAGTTTATATGTTAGTTTTGCTTAATAAAACTCTTTTAAACAAATCACATGAGTGTGAAGGAAAAGAAGTATTAAATGTCAGTTAAATGAATTATAAAACAAATGCTAGAGTATATTTTAGTCTAAGTGTACCTGTCAACAATTTTGAACATACAGAAGTCCACAAGTACAGGGTTAACAAAATTTCTGTGGTGGACAGGATCTGTACTCGTGGATTGAAATGACTGGACAAATCAAAGAATTATCCTGGTGGATTTGAGTACATTTAAATAATATATATGTAAAATCACTTTAACTATTGTATGTGGGAGTTGTGAAGATGACTATGGGGACTTGAAGATAAAGGTATTAAAAATAGTTGAAACATTGGTTACTTGTGCATTAAAATCTATTAATAGTACCTGGCTTTTACCTTTACACAGTTTTTGTTAATACAATACAACCAATACAAAACCAAGTCATTCAAAAGGAGAGCACAATGTAAGGAAGGGAGGAGCATAAAAGTTTAAACACTCGCACAGTTTTCTCTATGGTGCAGTGACCCACGTGCTGAGAGTTGAATACATAAGATTCTCACTTCACCTCACCAATGAGAGATACGGTTTACTTCCATATGACCCATATTACAATGGAAATTGAATTCAAAACAATACAAAACTATCAGAGGAGGTAAAACAGAACTTCCACTGCAATAAACAGTATCAACTGAGCCTATGTACATATTCCCACTGGAAACAAAACATTACTGAAAGCATAAGTGGAATGGAGGCAGTACAAAGTGTCAATGATTATGTTTGTGAAATTTTAAAAACATATTTTCAAAATATTTTCAAGTACTGGCTTCTCAGGCCCTTCACATTAAAAGAAAAATGCAGAACTGAGATCTGTTGAATCATTAAATCTTCCTTTAATGATTAAAGCCTCCTAAAATATTTAAAATGCATTATAATTTGTAGAAATGGCAATTATATATGACCACATATGTGATCAGATAAGTTAAGGTCACTAACCTAGGTACAGTTGACTAATATGTTCCAGAACAGGGAAGAATAAACTTAAAATTCATTCTTGTCAATCAACAATATAAAAATTTACACATTCTCAGGGCCAGCATATGCTGTATTAGTTATGTCACTGAATTTCCACATGGCCACAGTGGTTTGAGTCTGACCAGGTGTCTAGAAACTCACTCCAAGTGTGTATGCCTGCATGCCCAAGATCCCAGGAGGAAAATGGAGGAGAAAGGATTGTGGCAGGTCCATACCCCTGGAAGATGATTTCTCATGTTCACTCTCACTGTCTATGTCTCTCTCTCTTTTTGGTAAGCACATGTGACATAAGGCAAAAACTTCTACCAATAATAATAATAATACACATTATTAGAAAGGAAAATGTCTGGGGGACCTTTTCAGCAAGGTTGAGTCTTCTCTAATCTCTTAAAGTTTTGAGATGTATCAAATGTACGTAGTCATAGAAAAGCCAACAAGGAATATTTAACAGAAACTTTATGTTTGATAATTTTCTACAATTGTATGTAGGCTATGTCTGTCAGTCTAATGTCCTTCATCTCTTCAGTTTATTTTTGAAGCTGTAGGAAGCACTTAAAAGACTGAGAAGCCAAAACTCACAGGACAGAATTGACATGAGATGAACAAATGAAAATAATAAGGATAGTAAGGAATGGAGGGCATGAAAACAGAAGTGGTTAGAACTAGTACATAAGCTAAAAACAAAATATCGTACTTTCAAGAATCCAGGACTATTAAGAACCAAAGGACAGCATATATTAAGTTTCAGGGAAATTAAAACCATCAAGAGAGCAGTGGTTTTAAACAAGTTGGTCAGTATTAAATTATCAGAAAACTTACTAAAGCGTATCGGATGTTCTTCTGGAAAAAAAAGGAATGATTGTTAATATCATAAATAAGAAAAAGAAATTTCATATGGTTTAGAAATTCATATCGAAAGCAGATAAACACATGTTGACAATAACGCACACACAAATAGTCCCTTGATGTAATATTTCAAGTCCTATTTCCATTGAAAACAAAACATTATTGAAAATAATGAAGTGGAATGGGAGCAATGAAAAATGTCAATGATTATGTTGGTGCTAT
>NW_006205399.1:0-2224 GCF_000334495.1 Tupaia belangeri chinensis | reverse complement strand
GGGGCATGGAAACAGAAGTCATTAGTGATATGAGCTAAAACCTATTGTACCTTGAAGAATCCAAGATTATTAAGGACCAAAGGACAGCATATATAAAATTTCAGGGAAATTAAAGACACCGAGAAAGCAGTAATTTTAAACAAGTTGGCCAGTAGTAAATGATCAGAAAACTTACTAACAAAATTCTGAGGTTCTTCTGGAAAAAAAAGGGAAAGATTGTTAATATCATAAGAAAAGAAAGAGAAATATATGATTTAGGAATTCATATTGAAACCATCAAGAAGCAGATAAATGCATGCTGACAGACACACACATCCAAATAGTCTCTGGGTGTTTACTTTTGCTCCTCTATTTTCTACAATAAATTAAAGTGAACTTAATGGAATGAACCTAAGGAATGGAGAAAATGTTTGAGGAATACTGGTTCAGGTGGTTAAATTCTGAACATATTGAAAGTTTGACGGTATTTGAGCCATAATTGTTCACTTTGTTAGGTCAATACATTTTTATTGACTTAAGTCCATTGGCAGCTACTACATATTTGTACTAAATTCCATTATTTATCAAGTGCCCAAAAACTCTAAATTAGTGAAACTCTATGTATAGGATATACTAAGCTAGGGTTCTGAAGCACTCTGTTCAAGACAGTTTTGACAAACAATTAGTACCTAATCTTAATATATTTTACTTTCTGTATTAAATGAAACTGTATAAGGAATATGTTAAATAAATCATCCAAAAAGAAGGAATTAATGTAAAAATATGTAAGAGAAAGTGGTTTTAGTTCAAGTGACCTGAGCCGCATTCTAGAACTTTTACACTTCAGAAACTAAACATACCAAACTATCGTGGGTACATAGTCAATCATCAAGCTTTAGATAACATAAGGAATCAGTATTCAGTGATTGAAACTATACCACCAGTGAAAGAAGTAGTAATGGGGAAACAGAATAACAAATAAGCATGACAAGCTTCAGTAAGAAAGTTCTGACAATGAGAAAAAATCACATGAAATGATGTCTATGTCACAGTGGAAAAAGATGATTATTGTGAACTGTTGACAAAAAATATACAACAAATAGAAGATAAATATATTACTGCAACTTGCCTTCTTCCTGTTCACTCTCATCTGAGAAAAAAACAGACACACAAACAAACAAAAAAAACCAACAAATTATTCAAAATGAAAACACATAGTAGTAAAAGAAGGAATTAATTCTCAACTCTTTTATTTTATGGTTCAAATCAATTTTTTTGATCAATGGAAAAAAATGAAATATTAAGTTGCAAAATGCAGGGTTCCAAATCAAATGATCTGAACTTTTCTTGGAGAAAAATTTACACATTAGAAAACTGTCGAACAGCAAATTTCTTAGGTATATTATTAGTATAATTTTACATACATTAAAGACGTGTCATCAATGAATATAAACAGAAGAAAATGCAAGCAATCTAAATGAGAATGAACTCAATAACAAATGAAGATTTCAAGTTTAGTTGGAAAAGTCCGATTTTAAAACATGTTTAGTTTATAAACATGTTTATTTTATGGGGATGAGGAAAGTACAATTTAAAAACAAATTTACCAAAAGAGGAAACAATGACTAAATCCAGTGTAAAATATATTCTCAAGACTTGCTTTGGCTTCTTGAAGACACAGCCACATGGATTCTGCAAACTAGCCATTTTGGGGGAACAGAAATCAAGACTTCCCACTGATAATTTGGCTTCCAGAACACAAAACTCGCATGGTAGGAAGACCCCTTCCAGGCCTTCTGTCTCTGTACCTGTCTTTGTCTCTCTCAATTTCTGTCTCGGTCTCTGTCTCCTCTTTTTTTTAAATTTTTGCTTTTTAGAATTTTGTGCAATGCACTTGTGGGACGTGTGGTTTTCCAATTTTTTTTTGGGGGGGTTTACTGAAATTTTTTTAAAATATTAATTTTTTAGGTTGTATTGAGAAGTTTTATCTTTGTGTTTTTTCTTCTCTTTTTCTGTCTCTTGTTTGGACAGAGCACTTCCTTTTGCACGCTCCTGAGTGCTCAGATTGAAATTCAAGAATTAGGAAGAAACATACCGTCCATCAGATGACTAGAAATCGCTGCAGGAACACAAGAAATATGGGAAAGCAGGAAAATACCTCTTCTCCAAGGGAAAAGAGTAACTCATCTTCATCCACACACAGTTTAACAGAATTCATGGAAATGTCTCATAAAGCATTCAGAAC
>NW_006205398.1:0-2306 GCF_000334495.1 Tupaia belangeri chinensis | reverse complement strand
GGGGGGGGTATTTTCTCAGTATTTTTGGTTGTTTTTCCTACATCAGATGCTTTGCCTTCAACATCCGAGATTCAATTTTCTGCATGGATTAATCTGCTTTTAATACTTTTGAGGGATGTTTAGATTTCCGAAATGGCAGCCTTCATCTATAATAACACCATTTGATTCTTTTTTATGGTGTGTCTTTCTCTTTCAGATCATGGAAGAACTTCAATATCTCCTGGAACTCATTGTCTCTTTTCTCTTACATCTTCTGGAGTTCATTATCTCTCAGCTCTTGCATTTTGTTGAGTTTTGTCACTATGAATATTCTAAATTCTCTATCAGACATTTCCATGAGTTCTACTGTACTGTCTGTGGATGAGGGATTGTTTTTTCTTTTTTAAATCTCTGAAAGAGAGCTTCATTTTACAATGCCCATATTGTTCTTTTCCCTTAGGGAGAGATATTTTCTTGATTTCTCATGTTTCTTGTGCCTCTGCAATTGTTTTCTGGTCATTCTGTGACAAAATGTATCCTCCACTGTGCTTTGCAAAGTGGGATCCACAGAAATGTTAGGAGTTCAGATATATAAAAAGAAATTATTTTATTAAAACAGGAGGTTCAATAAGCAGTGAAGATTTCAATGACTCTAAAAGTATTTAGATACTTGGCTATGTGTATCTAGGTCTATCTAGACATTCAGCGTGTGAAGATAGAGTGGATGAATAAGGTTAAAAAAATAAGAAAAAAGAAAAATAATAGAAAAACACTACCAAAAAAGAGGGGAAAAATTTTTTTGTTGCAGAAACACACCAGGACACACCTCACCCTTAAAATGGCTTTTGAAATTTGCAAGTGAAAGAAAAGGCCCAAGGTGAGGAGAAGTGGTTGAAAAATTTTTTGAAAAATTAAAAAATTAGAGAATGTGAGACAGAGAGACAGAGACCCAGAGACAGAGAAAAGACAGAGGTCGCCCTACCTTGTCTGAATATTTTGGGAGTCTAGGAGATGGAGTTTAGAGCATAGCTTCCCTGAACATGCCAGGACACACCCCCTTAGTGATTTTTATAGATGAGTAGAACTCACAGGGCTCTAGTCTATGAACTCCCATAGGAAGTATTAGCTAATACTCATCCTGACTCACCTCAGCATGTTTCTCAAGTTACCCAATTTTGTAATCTAGAAACTGCCATGAACATGTATTTTATAAACAAGCAACAACAATTTAACAAACTGTCTCAAAGTAGAACAGAACAGTTTTATTAATAGATATAATACAATATCTCTCATTTCTGTAAAATTTAAAGGCTGATAGTAGAAATACTTAAACTTCATGTTAATCAAAGCATATTAACTTATTTAAAGATGACAAACAATTTATAAATTCTTATTTTAATAAGGTACAACTTTAGGAGGACAGATTATCTGAAAACTTTGCTTGTAAATACCCTATTTATAATTGTTTAAATTTCCTTTGACCATTATTTATTGATTGTCTGCAAAAAATTAAAAAGTCCAGTTATTAATTCATTTTTCTTGTTAGTCATATATTCATTATGTAACATACACCATATAGCATGTAAATTAAACCAACCCCATTAATACAAATATGATACTGTATGACCATTAGAACCTTGGAAAAAACATTTGTTGTAAATTGTGAAGATCTTCACTTATTAAACCTTTTTTAAAATCATGTTTGAAGCTGCTATATTTGAAGATGGCTATTTTTCAAAGATTTGGTCATGCAAATTTGAAAAACATTTTGATTAATTTGTATGTATGTTCTTATTTATCAGCCAAATTGAGTGGAATTCCTTAAGGCCTTTTATCACATAGACACATGACATATAATACATAACATATATGTACATACACACATTAATAAACAGTCTCACAATCTTATGGAAAGTTTCTTATACTTTTTTTAAAAGAAGTTTAGAGCTTAACCCTTAGATGTTTACTTCTTACATCAGACTTTGTTAGAAAGAAGACAGTTTTTAAATGACCTTGAATATTTTTGGCAATCAGGATCCACAGAACTGAGAAATCATGACATTTTAACCCCATAATTGCAGGGGTTGAATTGTTCTTGTTTAATATCTGATCAAAAGCCAAAGAAACATGTTGAAATCCAGCCATCTATTTATCAGAACTGTCAGAAAAACAGTTACACAAATCAGTTTTAATCTGTTTAAGCTCAGCAAGAGAAAAAGTGTTTGTATCATAGGAGAATAAGGGACAGTAATAGTCTTAGCAGAAGTATCATTAAAAGAATTATTAGGAGAAAGTAGAGTGGCTGTAGGCTTTACAGAAGTTTGCCT
>NW_006205397.1:2292-3056 GCF_000334495.1 Tupaia belangeri chinensis | reverse complement strand
CCCGCCCGGCCAGAGAAAGGAAGGACGGTGAACTCGGCTGGTTCGCACTGCTGGTCCGCGTCAGCGCCGAGTGCAGGACAGACCCAGCGCCAGAGAGGCAGCAGGGGCCGGGCGGCCCAGGCTCCAGCACGCGGGGCAGAGCCCCGGCCACGCAGGCCTGGCCTGGCCGCGTGGGGCAGAGGCCGGCCAGCTTTTTATTTTTGTGTCAGTTATATGTACTTCTTTTTTCTCTGTTTCCCTTCTCTCCTAATACCCACCCTCATATTATCCCTATCCTTACTATATCTGTTGTATCTACAGTTGCACTCCATGCTACTATACTTTCCAATCTTTCCGTTTCTACTATAGAGTGCAGACATTCATGCATTTTATTTGGTTTTAATTTCTTTTATACATTAAATCACTATACTTAGTTTGTAAAATGAATTTTTCAACATGAATACATTTCACACCAATCCAGTTGGGGATACTTATACATGTTATCATCAACAAAGAATAACCCATTTCTGTGTCCCATAAATGTCTTGCCTTTCAATTTTTCTTCTTAATGTCTTTCCTTACATTCTCCTCCTTCTCCCACCCACTTCCCACACTAACTTAGCATTCAGTTTGCTTTTCACGGGGCCAGCAGGTGCTGTAGTGGTAAAGGAGCTGAGTTCTCACTTGGGCAACCATGGATTTCTGTCCTGGATCTGGTGACCTGAAAATTATGCCTGGCATTTTGTATGTGCATGCATGCCCAAAATCCTGAGAGGATAATGGGG
>NW_006205397.1:0-1064 GCF_000334495.1 Tupaia belangeri chinensis | reverse complement strand
CACATTTAGAATGTTGTGATGATGCTCAGGGAATGAATGTAAATGAATAAAAAAAAAATTTCAGAAGAAAAAAAAAGGCATTAGAAATACCTATTTGATGACTGCAGTTAAGCTATATAGCCCTAGTTAGGTGCTACTTTACAGTATGTTCATTCTATTCACTGAGGTTTATGCCTAAAGTCAGTCTTGTGTTCATGGATATGTACATATCAGCTGTGCTTGCTATTGAAAATATTTAGATTTATTAAGATATTTAGTGAAACAATAAAATGGGGGAGGCATAGAAAGCAACAATAGCTACCAGACACAGTGTGGGAGGAGGGTGGGAGATGGCAGAGGGTGAGATAGGGAATCAAGGATGGGAAAAAAGGCAAAATATACAGAAAACAAGAAATGGAAAATGATTTGTTGACAATAACACATATGTTGATGTGCTTGATTGAGCCAATATACAGTGTATTCTCAATGGAAAAATCTCATTTTGTATGCTATAAGGATGTACAGTGAATGAATGTAAATAAAGAAAAAAATGTATAAAAAAAAAGAAAAAGAAAAAAAGAATACTTACCTTGTAAAACCTGCATTGAAATTGTTTTGAAGATTACATAAGAGAAAGGAATGATACAAGGGATTATTTTAGATATGTATGGGGTACGGTAATTAGGTATGTTGGAGATATTTGGCAAATAATACATAAAGAGGGCTGGCAGGTGACATGATGGTTAAAGCACTGGACTCCCACATGGTTGACCACAGTTCTTGCCCCAACCTGTGGCTTGCTTTCTCACTTCCCCTTTCTCTCTTTCTGTATTTCTGTTCAAATTTTAAAATAATAATGACAAATACAGTTAAATAAATAATTTTTACAAAAATTTAAAAATAGTAATAATACATAAAGAACAAAGGGAAGCATACTAGTTCTTCATTACAAGTTTTTTAAGGGTGGCCAACAGGTAGCGTAATGATTAGGTTCTAGACTCCCACATGGTTGACTCCAGTTTTGAGTCCTGAAACTAGAGACTTAAAACTCCTGTCTGACATATATGCATGGTTGCCTTAAACCC
>NW_006205396.1:59232-59546 GCF_000334495.1 Tupaia belangeri chinensis | reverse complement strand
GGGGCGGGAGCCCCAGCCCGCGGGGGCCCACCTGGAAGGCGGGCCCGGCAGTTGGTCTGTAATTTTTATTGTCATTGTGTCTTTGTATGGTTCTGATATCAGGGTAATGCTGGCCTTGTAGAATGAGCTTGAGAGAGTTCCTTCCATTTCAAAATTTGGAAATAGTTTGAAGACCATTGATATTAACTGGGTTTTTGTTTGTTTTTTTGTTTTTTTGGGGTAATTTTTTTTTCTATAGGATGCCTGTGCTTGCCAGAAAGACAGAGTGAGACAGAGAGACAAAAAGTGAGAAATCGCCCCTGGGGTGGCGGGGG
>NW_006205396.1:38569-59007 GCF_000334495.1 Tupaia belangeri chinensis | reverse complement strand
AGAGACACAGAGAGAGACAGAAAGTGAGAAATCACCCCTCCAGGGAGAGGAGCTGCTGGGACCTGCTTCACTGAACACGTTTTGTTTTTTCTTTTATTTGAGTGGGGAAGACTGTGGACTAGAGATAAAGATAAACACAATAAGAAAAACACAAAGACACACAAGCATAGGAAAGTGAGGATCGGGTGGGCCCAGTTTCTCTGATGGAGCAGTTGAGACCTTGAATCAGCCTCAGGTTTATTCTTTGAAAGGACAGAAAATGTAAGAGGAAAGAGAATACAAAGAAAATGGGGGAAAAGGAAATGGAATGCAAAGCCAGTTGGTTTTGGTTGTAAATTGTCTGAAGATGGAGAATGACCGGCGCCATGTAATTTCTCTGATCTTTTTGGTGCAAAATCTGTTAAACACATGTAGCTTCCTTTAGCCTCATACTGCCCTGCAGTATCAGGTATCAAGTATCAGCAAGGACAGGAAAATAACTAATAACAACAGGTAAGTAGTGTTGTTCGTATGTAAATGCTTTCAATAGCCATTGCTAGAGTAACTTGAGGAAGCACATTTCTGCATGTCTAAAGGTCACATGTTTTCTCAGATTGCTGCTCTCTACAAATAGCCATGCTGCAACCCTTTTTCCTCCATTCTCCTCTTGGGATTTTGGGCACACTTGCACACATGCCTGGTGTGACTTTTAAGCCTCCAGGTCTGGGACTCGAACTGCAGTTGACTATGTGGGAGTCCAGAGACATAACCATTATGCCTTCTGCCTATCCTGATATTAACTATCTGTTAATGGTTTTGAAAAATTCAGCAGTGAAACCATCTGGTCCTGGGCTTTTCTCTGTTATAAGGCTTTTCTCATTGGTTGTTATTGGCCTACTCGGGTTGTCTATTTCATCTTTCTTCAGTCTTGGTAGGTTGTATGTGTCCAGGAATTAATCCTTTGTATATGTGTTTTTAAGATTGTTAGTGTATTGCTGTTCATAATAGACTCTCTTTTTAAAGATGTCTTCCAAATGTCGTGTGCACTCACCATAGAGAAATAGAGAGATGGAAGAGGGAGGGAGAAGGAGAAAGCACTCCCCCAATAAGGCTTGGTTATGACATAATCTCTTCTCCATTTTTTCCATCCTGTTGGGATTTGGGACACACAAGCACACATGCCTGACATATTTTTCAAGCTGCTGTGGCCAGGATTTGAATCACAGTCAGTCATGTGGAATCTGGCTCCCTTAACCTCTAGGCTATAGGGCTAGCAATATAATAGTCTCTGATTATCTTTTGTATTTCTCTGGAATTTGTTGTAATGTCTCTTTTTTAGTTTCTGATTTTATTTATTTATTAAGAGGTTTTTGCCTCGGGCACGTGCACTTGCCACATCATAATTCCTTCTCCTTCATTCTCCTCCTGGGATCTTGGGCATGCTCTCACATGCATCTAGCATGAGTTTTAAGTCACTGGGGCCAGAACCGCATGTGGGAGTCAAGCAATATAACTGCTACACCATCTGCTGACCCTTGATATTATTTATTAATATTTTAGTCTTCTGGAACCAGCAGATGGTGTGGTGGTTATATCCCTGGACTTCCATGTAGTCAACCATAGTTCAAGTCCCAGACCCAGTGGCTTAAAACTCACACTGGGTATGTGTGCATGCATGCCTCTAGGATCCCCCCCCACACACCTGTGCTGCCAAATTGCTTTTTTTAACCATATTTCAATTGAATCATCCAAATCTGACATTTGATTCAAAATTACATCAATAGAGTACTACTGAGCAACACAAGAACTTCCCCAAGCAAAAGTCTTTTTTTTTAAGATGCCATCAGATCCAACCTAGTCCAGCTTCTCTAATAACCTGGGGAAAAGAGTTTCTTTCTGGGCTTACTCCCACGGGCTGGTTTGGATTCCTTCTCAATACTTATGACCTGCACACCATGAGCTGGCATCAGACACTGCAAAGCCTGATACCAAGCTTCTAGCCGAAGATTCTAGAAAAGAGGAAGACCAAGAAAAGAAAAGAAAAAACAGACCAACCATGGCAAGTCCTAGCACCTGAGGTGACATCAGACCATTAGCCAATGATGCTCAGAAAATGCTAAAAGAGTAAAATAAAGAACCAACCCCTGAGAACTTGTTTATAGCTATGTGTACCAAATTGACTGCTAACTCAGTGACAATGGGTGTTATGCTTATTGTTGTTAATTCCACCCTCTTTAGCACTTCCTAATCATGAACCCTTACAAAGCGAATTACAACAGTGCATTAGATGTAATATGTGGATGAAATTGGCTCAGGTGTTAAATTTGACCACCTTTTCTTTACAACTTAGTGAGCAAGTTCAATATATACTAGGGTCTTATTTACAACCCATGTGTAGACCCCTTGAAGAGATTCGACAGTTGACTGTTTTCCAAAATACAAATGAAAACATTTCTTACAAAGATAGGTATAATTGGGGACCTATGTCTCTTCCTACCCCAAGATCACATAATGTTATATACTCCAAAATTGTTAATGTCTGAAAATGACACGTGAACAAGTTCAAAATTGTGTTTCTAATTATCTTAAATTACCTGCTGGGTCACATTCCTGTAAAAATAAGGAATCAGTCAAGTTTGCTTACGGGTTTGTACATCTGCCTCCAGGATGGTTCTTTACATGTGGGACTTACACATTTAATTATATCCCTGCTAACTTATCACATAACACTTCACATTGCCTTAGCCAAATAGCAACTAACTTTACTTGGCTAAAACAATTATTCTTTGGAGCTATATTTCTGTTGATTATTCTCTTAACCACTTGTTGCTGTATTCATGTGTGACTCTTATGCGTTTCATGGTGTTGGCCCCCTCCTAAATGGGAGGGAGTCATGTTGGCTCTTAAAACAAGAAAAGGGGATATGTGAGGGTATGCAGCCAGATAGCTTGAAGTACTTATCTGTGTGCCTCATTAATTGTTCACTTAAACTTGCTGACACATGCCTTAGATTCTAGGGGCCTTGTGGAAATATCCTTGGTGCTTGGGAAACATCCTGACCTTAGCTAGGTCATGCAAGGCCTCTTCTATATCATGTTTATGTCTTACACATTATCTTCTTTGATGTATACCCAGACTGCCTTCCTCAAAGTTGCAGAGGAACAGCACATTTACAGATAAGTAATCTGGCTTGACCTATGACGCATAACAGGATCACACATGATAGTAACAAGGTCGGAAAACGTATAAAGAGCTTATCTCCAACTGTAGAACTTCAACCGCATCCTTGAAAGCTTGCAAAACAGTTCACTGTGTCTGGTAAAATATACAAATAAAGAAACTCAGCATGACTCAGCAGCACAGCTTGTCTGTGTTCACCTCATCTTTGCTTCTACATCTTTCTCTTTTCTCTAACTTTCTTTTCCTTCCTACAGGACCAAGTCCCTAGAAGAACACCGACAGTATTACCGTCCAGAGAGATGTTACACTTAAGATTGTCAGCAGACACCAACACATGCCCAAAATCTGGAGAGAAGAGTGGAGGAGAAGGGATTGTGGCATGGTATCCCCTGAGGCAGGGGGGAAGGGGTGATTTCTTACTTTCTGTCTCTCTGCCTCCCCCTGTCTCTCTGGCAAGCACATCCGTCCTACAGCAAAAATCTCTAAAAAGAAGAAAATATTAGAGCCTTCCCTCTTTTTTACTTAGTCTATATAGTGGTTTGTTAATTTTGTCTTTTCACAAACCAACTCTTCATTTTATTGCTCTTTTGTATTGTTTTCTTGGTCTCAAGTCTTTTACTTCTCTGATATTTTTTCACCAATTTCAGAGGGGGCACACATTCTCCAGAGAGAGAGGGAGATCAAAAAAACACCTCCCAATGGAGTGTGGTTTGGTTGCAATCACTTCTCCATTTCTTCGTCCTGTAGGGACTTGGGGCATATGGAGACATGTGTCTGGCATGTTTTTCAAACTGCCAGGTCTGGGACTCAAAGCAAGATAGACCATGTGAGATGCATGGTTAGGAAAGATGTTAATTATGCCTTGCCTCTGTCAATTATGGGCCTAAGTTTTCTTTTCTTTTTCTAGTTCCTTAAGATGGTCATTGGACTATTTATCTGAAATTTTTTTCTTTTCTTTCATTCTTTTTTTGTTTTATTTTCTTTGATGGCACTTACTGCTATAAACCTCCCTCTTTAAACTGTTTTTACTGCATCCCACAGGTTTTGGTATGTTGTATATTATTTTTGTTACTCTCCAGAATTTTTAAAATGTCTATCTTGATTTCTTATTCAACCCAGTAGTTATTTAGGAACATACTATTTAGTTTCCATGTATTCAGATGTTTTTCAATGTTCTTTTTGTTACTAGTTTCCAGTTTTATTTCATTATGGTCAACAGAGATACTCTATATAATTTTTTTCTTTTAAAAAATATTTATTTAATTTTATTGCTTGATTCATTTATTTTATTTTGACTGGAGAGAGATACATAGAGAGAGGGAGAGCTACCAGGTCCAGGACTTCAACTATGGTTGGCCATGTGGAAGTGTCCAGCACCTTAACTACTATGCCACCTGCTGGTCCCCAATACTCTATATAATTTCTAATTAAAAAAAATTTTTTTTGAGGGGGGGAGAGATTTTTGCTATAGGCTGTGTGCGCTCGCCAGAAAGACAGAGAGAGACAGAGAGATAGAAAGCGAGAAATCCCCCCTTCCACAGGGGGATGGCCACACTGCAATCCCTTCTCCTCCATTCTCCTCTCGGGATCTTGGACAAGCACGCACACGTGCCTGGCCTGAGTTTAAGCCACTGGGTCCCGAACTCAAACCGCAGTCGACTACATTGAAGTTCAGTGACATAGCCATTATGCTAACTGCTGGTCCCTAATTAAAAATTTTTTTGTAGAGATAAGAAGAGAAATGGGGAGGTCCAAGCCACTTGGCTTGGGTTTATCAAGGACCCCCATCCCCAGCCAGCTGTGGGGAATGAGGAACTGCTCCAACCTTGTTTTGGCCTTCAAGAACAAACACTTTGTTCCTGCAATCCCAGAAACAGAAGAGAGAGAAGGTAGGAGCTGCTGCCCCATGTGTGCTGATGCCATTATGCCCCTTACCCATCAAGGAGCCACAGGGAGGCCAAAGCAGATGAGCTTTAGCTCATCAGGGACCCTCACCCAGTCTACTGTAGGAAATGAGGGGCTGCTCCAGCCTTTGGGGTGTGAAGTAGTCTGCCACCTTACATTCTACCTTTCCAGCTCATGCTCCATCCACCTTGGAAGCAGAAAGGGTTGGGCATACAGGAATCAAACACCTGAAGACAGGAGACTCTGGAGGAATTCTGTCCCCACAACCCCCCTAGTAGTAAAAGGAGAGAAGTTCCTCTTCAAAAACCTGAAGCCGAAACTCCTACTGTGGATTCTACACTCCTACCCACAGTAGTGGAGGGAACCTGGCACAGAGCTAACACATACTATAGGGAAGGGCATCCGCACATAGCTACAGAAACACACTCCATAGAAGAAGAATTGCGTATATCACCAGATGACTAAAAATCAAAGCAGAGCCCCAAGAAATATGAGAAAATGAGGAGGTACCACCCCACAAGGAAACAAAATAACTCACCACCAATAATAGATAAAACACAAGAGATTACAGGAATGTCAGAAAAAGAATTCAGAATATTCATCTTAACAAAACAATGAGATGCAAGAGAAAACAGAAAACTAATAACAGGAGGTGAGAGAATCCTTCCATGATTTGAAGGAGGAACTCCATAGAGAAATAGACACACTGAAAAAAGAATCAAACAGAACTTTTGGAGATAAAGAATATCATGCAGGAAATCAAAACCTCCCTTCAGAGTATCAACAGCAGACTAAATCACGTTGAAGAAACAATCTTTGACCTTGCAGATAAGTCCTCCAATTTAGTCCAAGCAACTGAGAAGAATGGAAGAATAGCCATTAAAAATAAGGACAAGATGTGAGAACCAGCAGTTAGCATAATGGCTATGTCACTGGACTCCCACGTAGTCGACCACGGTTCGCGTCCCGGACCCAGTGGCTTAAAACTCACACAGGGCACGTGTGTGTGCGTGCCCAAGATCCCGAGAGGAGAATGGAGGAGAAGGGATTGCGGTGTGGCCATCCCCCCTGGGGGGTGATTTCTCACTTTCTGTCTCTATGTCTCTGTCTGTCTGGCGAGCGCAAGCGCCCTATAGCAAAAATCTCTCCAAAAAAAATAAATAAATAAGGACAAGATGAGGGAAATTCTAGACACCCTTAAATGGTTGAATGGTTGTATGATAGGTATTCAAAAGGTGAAGAGATAGGTAAAAGCACAGAAAATCTTTCATGATTTATTAGCTGAAAATTTTCCAAATTTAGAGAGACATATGGACATCCAAATCCAGGAAATACAAAGGGCATTAAAAAGATTGAATGTAAGAAGATCCTCTTGGGACCAGCAGTTGGCATAATGGCTATGTCTCTGGACTCCCATGTACTTGACCACAGTTCAAGTCCCAGACCTGAGGGCTTGAACTCATGCTGGGCACGTGTGGGTGTGTGCCCAGGATCCCGAGAGGAGAATGGAGAAGGGATGGCAGCTGGGCTGCCTGTCCCTCTGGGGGGTGATTTCTCGCTTTCTGTCTCTGTCTTTCTGGCAAGCACATGCACCATATAGCAAACACCTCTCAAAAAAAAAAAAATCATCTTCCAATGTCCCATAAATTTCATTCTTTGGCCTCCAATAGGCCCTTTGACTTTCTTCATCAAAACCATCACTACACGTCTAGCTTGAACTGCTAGGTAACACTTTCCTTCTAGTCCCCCGGTAAGCATTTTCCATCGATTTCTCTGGCTTTCTTATTTGCCACATGTCTGTTTCCTCCTGGATCTTATTGTGAACATTCGTGTGCTGAATGACATTTCTCAGGAGGACTTTGCCCAATGGAACCCAGGACCTTCTTCAATCCCTTGATCTGAGCACCGCAGCCTCACACAGCAGGGGTCGGGGAAAGGATCTGAGAAAAAGCTCTCCCTCTTTTTCTGACCCTCTGTCTCTCTCTCTGGAGAGCACATGTGCTCTCTGGCAAATTAAAAAATAATATATTAATATATATTTAAAAACAAATAATAAGATAGTTTTTAAATTTTTCAATAGAAATAATTGTGGTAAATAAAAAAGTAGAGAGAATTGTATAACGAACTCCAAAGTACCTATCATTCTTTATTAATAATCGACAACCATTTTTTTTTAATCTATCCTGAGTGGGGGGGGGGATCTTCCAGGACAAAGAAAAACAACAGGGCATACTTGGAATTTACACACGTGTAGCTTGTAACAACCTTGTAGCCCTGTCTCTACAGCAGCTCCATGTACGCTTTGGTGTCTAACAGCCCATAGCCCAGTGCATACCTGTAGAATTCTGTGGCAACCTTATCACATAAGTTACCCAATCAAAGAGTATGTAACCATATAAAGGGGACAAAGAAACTAACATGCATATGAGGAAGGGGCCCAGGATGTTAATCCGCTGAGCCAGTGCCGGCATGTATAAACTGCTCTTTTCTTACTAAAGGCCTCAATGTCCTGTCTCTCCTACTACATGTAGTTGAACAACTACATTTCTGGTGCATTGACCAGGACATGAGGAAAGTTCAGAGATGTCATTTTTCCACCTCCCTTATCAGTGAGGGGTGGTCCCTGGAGACTGGGAAAGGTGGTCTCACCTGGCACCTGTGGACCAGTTGTTCCATAGGGAAGTAGCCTTCCTAGGGACATGGGGTGCGGGTCCTGGGAGTACAACAGATCTGGTGAGGCACAGGAACCAGCTCTGGGAGCACTTCCTATAGGATCAGTAAGAACCTGAGTTCATGAAGTATTATGGACTGGACCTGCCCCCAGCGAGGAGAAGGGGGAGCCTAATCACCTCCCCAGAGATTTTCCCAAGTACTCTCGTAATGGAGATGAGACAAAACCACAGAACTCTTAGGTGCTGGGTGGTGAGTTGGAAATGTGTGTGACTGTGATTGAATGTGACTGAAGACTGTGGAGTCCCCATCCAAGGTCCTCCCTCTCCAGAATGTATAATGAAAAACTTCAAAAAGGGATGTTCAGGAGATTATAATGTTAAGCTGGCTCCTAGAAAAAAATGGATGTTCAATGAAAAGGTTGGCCTTGGTTTGAGCGGGTTGACCCTCCGAGGTGTCATTAGACAAAGAATCCTGCTGATGACCTCCTCTGAAGGGGTGGAAGCGAGGTGCCTTATAAACGCCACTGAAGGAAACTGGAGAGCCCCTCTATTACATTAGGATGGTCGCATTCACCGGGGAGAGCAGGAACCTCTGCTATGGAGAGGAACACCACAAAAGGCTTTAAGAAATCCCATTCAATTTAATTTATAAAAAAGAGTGCTCATACTAATTAATTTAAATGTTTTTTTAAGTTCATGTGACTAAAGTAAATAAGCCAGCTTCACATAAGGTAAAAGAAAAAGTTTAGTAAGTGAAGATTTTCATAGTTTTCAACATATAGCTTGTCCAGGGCTTATTGATTGGGCAACATCCCATTTGTCTTAATCTGGTTGGTTTAATAAAACTGGTGGTATTTATATGTTAGGGGTTATAAGTTACATGATGGATATCTGACCAACAGAAAAAAATGAATAAAGAACTAGTCTTCTCTAATATCTTGTTCCTCACAAATAATCCGGACATAATGGTTAAAAACAAGTGTTAAGTGCTGTTAGATAAGACTGATTTTCCTGAAGGGTGATTTTTGGTTCTCTTATGGCTTAGTTGCAGGACTAGTGACTAGAAGCTATGAAAAGTAAATATGGTAACTTTGGAAGTCCTATCTGGCTGCTATAATATGCCCTGACAACAGGAGACACTGCTACTGGACTGTGTGTGGCCTGTAACCAGAACTGACCTGCCGGTCAGCACATCATCACCCACAGTGAAGGGGTGGGGAGACAAGACAGGAAAAGTCATGTGTGCCTCAAGTAAAAAGCCACTGAGTGGAAGAGTGCCCCCTATTGAGCCTATCTGCAGGGCTCATGCAAATGCCAGTTAGTACAACACATGTACTTTTTTTAATAATTATTAATTTTAATTTTTTTATTTATTCATTCATTTATTTTCATTTTACCAGAGAGAGACAGAAAGAGAGAAAGTGAGAAAGCAAGACACCAGATCCAGAACTTGAACCACAGTCAGCCAGGTGGGAGTGTCCAGTGCCTTAATCACCACACCACCTGCTGGTCCCCACAACAAATGTACTTTTGAAGCCAGATTTTGAAAGAGAGGGAAACTTGTTTCCTGCTCCAATGCCAGTGGCCTTTTGAAAGAGAGGGAAACTTGTTTCCTGCTCCAATGCCAGTGGCCTCAGGACAGTCACCTGGAAGTGGCCTTGGAAGAGTCAAGCCCCCATGATTGGTGGCTAGGACTTTTGGTTCCCAGGGAACAAAAGTTACAGAAAAATTTGCAAGTTACTCCATGGGTAACCCATCAATGGTCTCTGCAAATACAAGTCACCAGACCAGATGAGTCAAGGCTAGAAATGATTAAATGCTTTTGCTCTAACTACAGCCTCTCCCCATGTGACTGCCAAGTTTCAGGAAATAACACACTTACAGGAAGCCCACTGTAAGAGCAATGGTCTAACCTAGGTTCCACTTGGCACTGGATATTTGCTCCCCTATTAGGAGTCATCTGTGTTCTTGCTGCTTATTGTTATAGTTTATCTTATTGTGGTGGTGAATAGGTCCAGAGCTCTGGCCTCCTCACCAAGGGAACTTTATGGAAGAATTCAGCTGTATAGATGGTAAGGTGAGGAGCCCAGGATGGGTGGAATATATTGCAAACAGAATCAGGATGGCTTAGTCTGGCTCCCTCACCTTGTATCTTACCGTGTTCGAAGGCCACAGAGTAAACAACTTACGTTATTAGTTGTACTGTGCTTGCGTGCTTGTTATGTAATTATAACTTTGTGCCATTGAATGTAACACACATGTGCATATGTGACAGTTTGGTTTTGGCAATGAGCCATTACTATGTGCAGCTTCTTTCAGAGAAAGGGAACACCTGGTCAGCTAGAGCTGCCCTACTCTGTGCTACCCAGCTATGCCCAGCTAGCTGGCCCTGATCAACTCAGCCTTGGTTCAAGCTGATGAGCCCTTGACAGAATTGGCTTGGTTTGGCCTTGGCGTGGCTCAGCTCAGCTCTGCACATGGTGAGCTCCAAGAGGGAAAAAGCATGTGTGAGGGCTGTCATGAGCTTTGTGAACCTATTAAGAGCTCTGAGAACTCCTGTGAAATATAGCCAATAAACAGCATGACATTGATGTCTTGCACTTTTTTCTAACATCTGCATCTCTGTTTGATCCACCCTTCAGAAGAGAAAAGAACCTTGCAAAACATTTGGCACTATGCACAAGGATCTGAAGAGGTAGGAGATAACCCTCCAGACCCTGAGGTGCTGGGACGGCCCCTTACCAGAACGTGGTTACTATGTTAGCCATTTAAATATCCCCCAATGGATATAATGGGGTAGATGGGACACAGGACAGCCTAGAGAAGGCCTCGATGATCATAGCAGAGACATTGGAGACAGAAACAAACAAGCAGCTGTTTGTGTGGAGTGGATTGTGCTAGAGGCACTCAGATGACTAAGGATGTCCTGTGTAATGCTACAAAAAAATGAAAAAAAAAATTTTTTTAAAGATTCTTAAGGCACAGATAAAGGCAACTTTGACCTTGAAACAGCTGAGGCTGAATCGTACAGAGGACAGATCATTAGGGCAGGTACTGAGAAATAAGCCTGTTTTGCAGGCTCGACCTGTTGTGTACCAGAAGGCGCAGGGAGGATTAGGTCCTCCCAGAACAGCTGAGTTCACTATGTATATGCCGTACACACAAACTGGGCTGTTACACCTGGGTAAACAGTTCCGCCAGCAGCCAGGGGAACCTGGGGTGGTTTGGATATTATAACTGTGAGACTTGGGGCTCAAGAGTGTTGTTCTCTGGGACCAGCAGTTGGCATAATGGCTACGTTGCTGGACTCCCGTGTAGTTGACTGCAGTTCGAGTCCCGGATCCGGTGGCTTAAACTCACGCCAGGTGCGTGTGCATGTGTGCCTAAGATCCTGAGAGGAAAATGGAGGAGAAAGGATTGTGGCATGGCCATCCCTCCACCCCCTGGGCGTTATTTCTCGCTTTCTGTCTCTCCGTCTGTCTCTGTCTTTCTAGCATCCATAAAAAAAAACTCTCAAAAAAAAAAAAAAAAAAAGAGAGAAAAGAATTTTGTTTGAGAAGCTGGCCTCCATCACTATCCCTGTGGCATGGACTGTGGAATTGCTGCCAATAATGCTCCAAGACAAGGAAGTCATTCCTTGGTGGAATGACTGCTGCTGTGAGAACCCTACAACAGTGCATAAAGAATAAAGGACAAAGTGACTTTGGCAACTCAGACACTGCTGTCAAAGAACTCTATCAAGAAACCTGCCACCTCCGAAAAGAGAGGCAAAGCATTCTGCGCTTTTATTAGGGGTCATATCGCAGAAATGAACAGAGACTGGAGGCCCTGGGTTGAGCTTGCCATGCAGTGATCCCCTCTGAATGGACAGAGGGTGTTGGCTCTAATGGACATGGGGTTTGCACGTAGTTTTGGACAAGGTATCCCTGAGAAGTTGGCACAGAAGTGGCTCTGAAGGCCAGGCAATTGCCATGCCAGTGGTGGCCTTGCCCCTGGAAACAGGGCAACTCTGCTTCTCAAGTCTGGGGTTGAACATCTCGCTGGGAATGCAGCTGCACATTTCCATGGAGAAATTTTGCCGATGAATGCAGGTGGTAAAAAATGTGATGGGGGCAGGCCAAGCACCCAGCTCAAGTGTTACCTACACCCAGACGGGTAAATGTGAAACAGTACCTGTTTTCTAAAGGCACAATGAGATTACTGGCACCATTTACAAACTGGGAAGAATCAAGTCTGTGAAACTTATGCATAGCCCTTTCAACTCTCCAGACTGGACAGTGAAGAGGCCAGCGGTACTTGAAGGATGACTGGACGGTCGTGCACTGAGCGAGGAGGTGCCCCCTAACATGCTGCAGGGCTGGATATGCATGTGCTCACGGGCCGTCGGCCACTGTGTAATGTTCCATTACAGCAATACTGTGCGATCAACCTCGGATTCCCTCACAGACCTAGAGGCAGCTGCTACACAGATGGCAGAGCATCTGCAAATGTGTAGATGGGCAGTCAATCTGAGCAAAGGTCAAGGGCCAGGCTTGTCGGTCAAGTTTTTGGGATATCGTCTAGTCATTCAAGACCCAGGTAATTCCGAACACAATAAAGTACAAGCAGTTTCTCGCCCTGCACTGTGGCATAGCTACAGAGTTTTTTGGACTTGTTAAGCTATTATTGAGCCTTTATCCCCCATTTAACTATGACCGATAAGCCTTTGTATGGTTTTCTCCGATGGTCAACTTGCACAGTGTTGATGGGTCAAATGTACATTTTGAGTCTTCAAAAGTGCAAGAGAAAGTGCTCCTTGGGACTGGGGCCCTGATCAGGAACAAGTGTTCCTGGCTGCTAAATGCCTGGTACAAGCAGCTCAAGCTTTGCAAGTGGCAAATCCACAGGAGGCATCTGAGTACTGGCCCTGCCCCACAGACCTGAGCGACTGCATCAGCCAGTGGGACTCCAGTCGCAGCTGTGGGAGGACCTGAGCACCAGTATTTTCTAACAGAAGTGGCCGGCGGGAGTGAGCCTCTGAGGTTATAATGGGGACGGCCCTGGTACTAATGGGAACTTCTTACCCCATCGAGGAGTGGCTTCAACACCGATTGTAGATGGAGCACAGACTCCAACTTCAGTAAAATGGAGAACTTACTCGGCAGAGAGGGGGGCATTTTCTACTCGCCTCTTATCAGAAAACTTCAGCAAGTGGGGGACCTGATATTCGACAGTAAACAAGTACTGAATCCTACGTTACAAGTGCAGGAAAAAAGAAAGAAAGAAAGAAAGAAAGAAAGAAAGAAAGAAAGAAAGAAAGAAAGAAAGAAAGAAAAAAAGAAAGAAAGAAAGAAAGAAAGAAAGAAAGAAAGAAAGAAAGAAAAAAAGAAATCCTTGAACTCTTAAATACTGTGTGAGTCCCTAGAAGAGTGGCAATCACACGTTGCTGGAGCACCAAAGAGGAAATGCCGCAGCTGCTCAAGAAAACCTCAGAGCAGACCGAGGAGCAAACCTCAGCCTCCAAGGCGACAAGGGGACCAACGCCCCTGACAGCGGTTCTGTTCCCTAGCTACTAACCATTGCCTTTGGAATTACCCAGGACCTTCACGACTCACTACATGAGAACACCTGGCTCAAGACAGAGAGGAAGTTACCTCCCAGGTAAATGATGGAAATTTCAGATATTTGATTAAATAGCAGTTCCCAAGGCACTAGCCCCAACCTTCATCAGACAGTCCCATCAGGACCCACGTTGGCCGAACAGTCCTTGAGAAGACATTGGGCCGGCGCGTCTATGTCCCTCGACTTTCCAGCATAGCTCGGTGATAGACAAGCAGAATAACCCGCATCAAGGACTCGAGGTCCCCACAAAATTCAGAATGTTGGAAGGGCCCCACTTAAAAATATACCTGAAGGCTTCCCTGAGCTCCGCCAGTGAAGGTAGCCAGACAGTCCCCTGGATTCACCACAACCGAGTAAAGCCAGCTTCTTGAGCCTGGAAATGCACTTTTGACCCATCAACACTGTGCAAGTTGACCATCGGAGAAAGTAAGCCATGACCCCAGAGCCTGAGAGGACTACTGCCCTGCTCTAGCCACTCCGGAAGCTGATTAGACTTCGCACAGCAGAAGCTTAAGGAAAGAGAAAGGTGAAACTCTCTTAAAAAAAAAAAAAAAAAAAAAACTTGTGTCTGGCTCTGGCAGAGCCTAGATCTCAGACTCGAAAGGTCTCACCTCGCTTCGTATGTAGGAAAACTTACTTGGGAGATCACAGCCTTGGGAGACTGGAGAACTGGATCCCCTCAAGTGTAATCGTGAGACAGGACACCCCAATCCCACCACTGGGGTTTGGCTTCTTAAAATATCAATTGTAGAAAAACAAACAAACAAACAACAACAACCAAAAACCTTGCTTGATGGGGAGGATAGTTTAACATTTGCGATGGCAGTCCGACATCCCTGGATCCAAGTTTCTATAATGTAAACACCCAGAAAACCCAGGAGTGGGGATCCCTAAATCACTCTAAACCAGATCCTTGCCTTAGGAATGGCAGAGACCGCTCCAGCCAGCTGGAAGACTTAGTTAGTCTTACCATGCCTGACCTCCTTAGCTGTAAAATCTGTCTCCAGCCTCGTCTAGCCCACGATCAAAAAGGCAATGGCTCCCCTGTAATGTTATGGAAGCACAAACCCCTAATCTAAGATGATGGTCTTTGACTCTAATACGGCCTGAGCCTCCAAGGGGGGATGTAGTAGGAAGGCCTTCCAGAACAACAAAATAATGGGGCGTGGTTGAAGTCTAAGTGCGCATGTGAAGCCTGTAGGGACCTCGGAGCCCTGTCTCTGCAGCTACTCTGTAACTCCATGTGCGCCTGCCTATCTAACAGCCCAGTAGCCCAGTGCATAGCTGCGTAATTCTGTAGCAGCCTTATCACATAAGATGCCCAATGAAAGAATATGTAACCATATAAAGGGAACAAGGAAACTAAAATGAATATAAGGAAGGGCCCCAGGAAATTCCGGGCTCAGCCTTTGCATGTGAATCTGCTGAGCCAGTACTGGCACAAGTAAACTGTTTTCCTGCTAAAGGCCTCGGTGTCCTGTCTCTCTCGTAAATGTCTCGCTACCATACCTTATGGCAGGTAAAGCGTGGCGGCCCTCCATAAAGATAAATTCCTGTCCAAGTTCCTGGATCTGATAAATGTGACCTTGTCTGGAAAAAGGATCCTCGTAGCATGTAGCTCAGTGAGGGAACTGGAGATCGACTCATCCTTCGTCACACCACTAGGCCATAAATCCAGAGGCAAGTGTCATCACAACAGAGAGGACACAGACGTGCAAAGACTAAGGCAGCGCAAGACAGAGGCAGAGATTAGTGAGCGGCCATAAACCACAAAAACCGAGGAATGCCAAGTGCCACCAGAAACTGGGGAGTCTGAGGGTGGTGGGGAGGGATTCTGGCAGACAGTTTCCAGGGGAGTGTGACCCCAGAGACAACCTCACTTTGAACTTCTGCACGTCACATGTATGGAGAACACCTTTCTGTGGTTTCTAGCCGCCCAGCCTGTGGTGACCCGCCCAGGCCTGGGGTACCTTGTTCGGCCAGCCATGAGACCCTGACGCAGACTCCCAGCTACTACCCAACACAGCGGGATTATTCAGAAGGAAACCACAGGCAGCATATGGCTTCACCTGTGAATAGCAGTCTTTACCACTGGAAAGCATTTCTCCTCTAACATAATCACAGTACCCTAACATCACACTAAGATTTCATAATTCCTTCATGTCATCAGGTTCATCGTTCTACTTCTCTGAATTGTCTCATAAGGCTTTCTTTGCAGTCGGCCCATTTGTGTCAGCAAACAGGCAAGGTTGATGTACGGCGTTTGCGTGAGATGAATAAGCAAGCACACGTTGTAGAGGGCCAGTGTGTGTGGACATCAGGAGACGGTGTGTGGATTTGGAACTCTCAAGGCCCAGACTCAGACCACTAAGTTGTACATGGGGTTCTGCACAGTGTCATTGTCCCCTTGTGATGAAGTCGTGGGGACACCGCAGGGCAACACCCCAGGCCAGGAGCGCACAGGCCAGTGGAGGAGAGACAATGACCTTCAGGTGCTAGGAGAGCTCACTGGGACTCTGTGGAGGGCACAGAGAGACTCCATTACTCCCCGGGAAGCAGGGAGGTGGGGATTTAAGTGTGGCCAGGTGAGAAGGAGCCTGCCAGGCAGAGTTAGCAAATGTGCCCAGGCAGGGGAAGGGGCCCCCACCAAGTCCAGGGTGCTGATTGGACTGGAGGTCAGGTAGGGAGAAAGGGCATGGGGACTCAACTGCAAAGGCAGAGACTTACTAAAGAACTGATGATCAGATTAACATTTTAGTAAAACTACTCCAGGTGAGAGAAGAGAACTAATAGGCGGGGAGCCTCCTGTGCCCCTTGGCTTCCTCTCCCCGCCCTACGCCCCACTGTGGAGCACTCACTCTAAGAGAAGAACTCGATAGGCCAAAGCCCAGGTTTCCTGACCCACTGCGGGCCCAGGAAGTGGCTGATGAAGAAATTGCTCCTAATACAAGCACTCCGGCACAGTGAGGTGCAGGGAAATGAGGTAAGATGTCTCCTTTGGTCTGTGATCCACATACATAACCCAGATCTGGGAAGCCCGGGTCTGAATGCACTTAGAGAACTGGGAGGAGGGTTCATGCCAAGTTGGCCAGAGCACAAGGAGCAGAGTGAGGATGTGCTGTGTGCACGTGTTCGGGGAGGGCCAACGGGGTCGCCTGAGAGCAGAAGGGGGTTCATCTTGTTCCTCGTTATTCCCCACCTCCTACAACACAGAAGAATTCATAGTAGACATGGTATTTTTTTTTAAGAATTATTTTATTTGACTTATTTATTTATTTATTTTAATTTGATGAGAGAGAGAAAGGCACCAGGTCCAGGACTCGAACTTCAGTCAGCCATGTGGGAGTCCAGCACCCTCAACCACCATGCCATCTGCCAGCCCCTAGACACAGTAGCTTTTGAAAATTAATAGAATGATCATTTGAATGATCAGAAAGAAAATGGCTCTCCAGGAAAAGAAAATGTTGTTAAGTCATTGCCCCGGAGGTAACTGTTCCTGTGCCCACCTGACGTCTCAGAGCTCACGTTCTACACTTCCCTCTTTGATAGGCTACATGACTGCTGTCAAACAGTCCACATAATCAACGTAACCTTTTTTTAGTTTTGGAAAAATAATACATAGTACACATTTTTTCTTTGTAAATTTAATTTTTAATTCCAGGAAAGAGGATAAAATGAGACTGGAAACATGATTTAATATCAGATTCTAAGGAAAAGGAGTGAATTTTTTACTGAGTCTGCTCATAGGAGTTTTATTATTATCATTCACATATATAATTAGAAAAAGTTATTAGCTTCACAATGGCCAGGATCAACATTTAGTTAAGCGCTCCATTCTTGGAAGACTTCAGAACATTACTGCCAAATGTGCTTGGCATCCAGGCCTGCTTTATTTAATGTTGAAAATCTTCTTTGCTTTCTCTAAACTTTTTTCATCCATGGGAGGCTTCCTCTGGCTGCCAGGCTGCAGAAACTTCTTCACAGTGGGGAGGTTGCTGATTCTGGTTTTCAGAGCCTGGGAACATATAAGTCACAGCCTCAATGGGGAATTCAAAGACCAAATCAGTTATTAGCACAACCCAAGAAATCTGTGACCCTCCCAGGCAAAAAAACAATTCTTCCAACAGCACCTGGATAGAGGTGAGGAAACGGATACCCAGTGAGATAGGATGACAAGAGGAAGAAAATACAGCTCAAGAGCATTTTTTTGGAAGACTTAAGTATTGAGTTCACAGTCTTCCCTCTTGTTCCTTACACATTAATCCTGAATTCATGGCTCTTATGCAATCCAAGGACAATAATGTGACTGTTCGATGAGAACAGAGTCTCCAACAAGAGGAGGAGAAGAGAAAAATGAGTTAAAAATGAAGACGTAGATATTAAAGGCTAACTAAAGGCCAATCAAAACAATTTCCCACTGAGAGACAGAATGGGGGTGGGGTAGAGTGCTGGGGGAGAGCTGTGCAGAAATGACCACAAAGTCTGATAGTAGGGGCCAGAGTTGTGGGAAGAAAATGAGATGGAAAGAGACCTGCTCAGACAGACTCAGGCATGGAAAGATGGACTGGGATACAGGGAATCAAGGAGAAACCAGGAACAGAGACCACATTGTGATTGGGCTGGGAAGAGAGACGCTGGGTCCTGAATCCTCGGTGTAAAAATCAAAATACAGTAGCATCCACATCAAATTTCATGCCTTAGGTCAGGACCTGGAAGCTCAGTGTGGAGATCTGGGTCAGGGACAAGAGGCTGAATACCTAAAGAAGGCAGAGTTCAGAAAGCCACCAGCTCCAGGGTTTAAATATTAGATTCCAAGATGGAAGATATGGGGCTACCTCTCTGAGGGCTGGAAGATAAATTACCTTCAGCAGAGGGAAGTTGGTGATGAGGCTGGGATCAAGCTCTTCTACTGCATAGAGAAGTTCAACCAAATGAATGTCAGCCTTGCTCAGCTTGTTGCCTACCAGGTAGTCTTGTCCATGGCTCTTTAACACCTGTAGATTTTGAGGATTCGGATCAGAAATACAAGCTCAGTTTGCTGGACAACATCTGCTTCTTCCCAAGCTTGTCCTGTCTGACTCTCCCACCTTTGCTGCCTCAGTGGGTGGATGTCTAGCTACAGACTTTGTCCACGTCCTCTGATTCATGGGGGAGAGAAGAGTGTCCTCTGCTCACTTCTCAGTGAAGCCCTGGCTACCATTTTCCTCATTCCCATATCCCTGTGGTGTTAATGCCACCCACCCTTACTTGCATCTTCTATAAATGCCAAGGGTTTAGACCTACTAGAGCGTGTTTCCAGAAGCCTTTGTCCTTGAGTGCAGTCTTATAGTTTTAGGACATGCTTCTTCACTGCTCTCTCTAGCTTTCTGGGCTAGGACTCCATTTTATCATGGCACTCCTCACCCTGTATAGAGTTTATGTTTCTCCTCTGGTCTCTTCCTCACATTGCCTAGATGATAGCTCTACAGTCTGAAGTAAACTTTGATAAACTTGAATTCAAGACATCTTCTTGTGTCTGACTCCTAACTTAACAATATAACAGCAGCATGCTGAAGTGTTTATGCATGAATTGAACTTATGCCTGCAACTTATAATGAAAGGTATGGAAAAAAAAAGTTTGATTGAAGGAGAGTGAGATGGACACATGATAAAATAAACATGTAAGAAGTTAATTTTGCTATCAACCAGCAGATGGCGTAATGGCTACATCACTGGACTCCCACATAGTCAACCATGGTTCAAGTCCCAGACATGGTGACTGAAACGCACACCAGGAACATGTGCATGCATGCCCAAGATCCTGAGAGGAGAATGGAGGAGAAGGGATTGTAGCATGGCCATCCCCCCTGGGGGGGGGGTGATGTCTCACTTTCTGTCTCTCTGTCTTTCTGGTAAGCACACATGCCCTATAGCAAAAATCTCTCTCTCAAAAAAAAAAAAAGTTAATTTTGTTATCTAGGTGGTGCTCATTAACCATTTATTCTGAATTTTATGATGGCACAAAGTTTTCTTAAAAAGATTTTTGAGATAATCTGTAATTTATTTTTATTCATTTATTTTTTTTAGTTTGCTATAGGGCATGTGCACTCATGAGAGAGAGAGAGAGAGAAAGTGAGAAAGCATCCCCCAGGGGGTTGGCCATGCCACAATCCCTTCTCCTCTGTTCTTTCAGGGCTTGGGCATCCACCCATGCATGCCCAGAGTGTTTTTCAGGCCACAGTGTTTGAGACTTGAACTACACAGTTGGCCATGTGAGATCCAGCTGCATTAATCAGCACACCACTAGCTAATCTGTGTAATATTTATTTTATTAAGTTTATTTTTTTTACTTTTTTTAATGTGTAAGAGAAACAGAGATGAAGAGACAAAGAGATATCACCCCCAACAATAGCTTGATGCCATGACCCATCCCCAGCTCCAGGCAGTCCTGTTCATGTGCACCCGTGTACCAGGCATAATCAGGGAGGACCCCAGACTCCGACTTTGAACCTCTCCATGTGGGTGCTATTACAAAGCATTGTGTTTTACCACTGAGGCACCATCTGGCCCCAATATTCTAGTAGTATAGGGGCCAGCAGATGGCATAGTGGTTATGTTGCTAGACTCCCACATGGCTCACCGTGTATTGAGTCCTGGACCCAGTAGCTTGAAATTCTCACTGGGAACAGGTGCATGCATGCCCAAGATCTCAGGAGAAGAATGGCAGAGAAGGGATTGCAGCATGCCCATCCCCCCTGGAGAGTGATTTCTCACTTTTCTTCTCACTGTCTCTCTCTCTCTCTCCAGCAAGAGCACGTGCCCTGAGGAAGAAACCACTACCCCTCCCCCAAATTCTAGCAGTATAAAATCATAAGGAATAAAAATTTAAAATATACATAACACCTTCAATTTAATATAACATTTTGACAAATACCCTTTCCCACTAGCTATATAAATACAAGTGTGAAAAATTGCTAGTACACATTAGAATGCACATCAAAAGGTATATTGTGTACACATTGTTCATTTATGTTTTCTCGGGGCTGTTTGTTTCCATGGTACAGATGTACTGATACTGTAATGGCTGTAGAGCTTGTCGTCATGTCATGTTCCCTACCCCCC
>NW_006205396.1:6057-34138 GCF_000334495.1 Tupaia belangeri chinensis | reverse complement strand
CATCACTGGACTCCCACATAGTCAACCATGGTTCAAGTCCCAGACATGGTGACTTAAACTCACACCAGGAACATGTGCATGCATGCCCAAGATCCTGAGAGGAGAATGGAGGAGAAGGGATTGTAGCATGGCCATCCCCCCTGGGGGGCGGGAGATGTCTCACCTTCTGTCTCTCTGTCTGGTAAGCACACATGCCCTATAGCAAAAATCTCTCTCTCAAAAAAAAAAAAAAGTTAATTTTGTTATCTAGGTGGTGCTCATTAACCATTTATTCTGAATTTTATGATGGCACAAAGTTTTCTTAAAAAGATTTTTGAGATAATCTGTAATTTATTTTTATTCATTTATTTTTTTTAGTTTGCTATAGGGCATGTGCACTCATGAGAGAGAGAGAGAGAGAAAGTGGGAAAGCATCCCCCAGGGGGTTGGCCATGCCACAATCCCTTCTCCTCTGTTCTTTCAGGGCTTGGGCATCCACACATGCATGCCCAGAGTGTTTTTCAGGCCACAGTGTTTGAGACTTGAACTACACAGTTGGCCATGTGAGATCCAGCTGCATTAATCAGCACACCACTAGCTAATCTGTGTAATATTTATTTTATTAAGTTTATTTTTTTTACTTTTTTTAATGTGTAAGAGAAACAGAGATGAAGAGACAAAGAGATATCACCCCCAACAATAGCTTGATGCCATGACCCATCCCCAGCTCCCGGCAGTCCTGTTCATGTGCACCCGTGTACCAGGCATAATCAGGGAGGACCCCAGACTCCGACTTTGAACCTCTCCATGTGGGTGCTATTACAAAGCATTGTGTTTTACCACTGAGGCACCATCTGGCCCCAATATTCTAGTAGTATAGGGGCCAGCAGATGGCATAGTGGTTATGTTGCTAGACTCCCACATGGCTCACCGTGTATTGAGTCCTGGACCCAGTAGCTTGAAATTCTCACTGGGAACAGGTGCATGCATGCCCAAGATCTCAGGAGAAGAATGGCAGAGAAGGGATTGCAGCATGCCCATCCCCCCTGGAGAGTGATTTCTCACTTTTCTTCTCACTGTCTCTCTCTCTCTCTCCAGCAAGAGCACGTGCCCTGAGGAAGAAACCACTACCCCTCCCCCAAATTCTAGCAGTATAAAATCATAAGGAATAAAAATTTAAAGTATACATAACACCTTCAATTTAATATAACATTTTGACAAATACCCTTTCCCACTAGCTATATAAATACAAGTGTGAAAAATTGCTAGTACACATTAGAATGCACATCAAAAGGTATATTGTGTACACATTGTTCATTTATGTTTTCTCGGGGTTGTTTGTTTCCATGGTACAGATGTACTGATACTGTAATGGCTGTAGAGCTTGTCGTCATGTCATGTTCCCTACAACATCAACATGGGAGGGTCTCGTAAGTTGTTCATGATTTCTTTTTTTAAAGAATTATTTATTTAATTTTGTTATTATTATTTGTGTTTTAATTTGAAGAATCTGTAATTCTTAAATTCTTCTCTTCTCGCATAGGGATTGGCATGAAAGTAATGAATAAGCATAAATCGAATGAGTAAAATAATAATGTAAAGATTTATATGAATGATGTTTAGCTTTACCTTTAAAAAAAAAATAAATCCCCTGTTTCTCTTTCATCATTTTTATGGTCCAGGATTTTTCTTATTATTTTTCTTTTTTTTTAAGGTTTTTACCATAAGGTGCGTGTACTTGTCAGAGAGAAGAGAGACAGAGACAGTGAGAGGGAAAGTAAGGACTCAGCCCCACCCCAGCAGGATAGCCACACCACAGTCCTTTCTTCTCCCTCCTCCTCCTGAAATTTTGGGCACATACACGTGTGCCTGGTGTGATTCTCAAATCACCAGGTCCAGGACTCGAACCGTGTTCAGCCATGTGGGAGTCCAGTGCCTTAACTACTATGTCACCTGCTGGCCCTATGGTCCATGGTTTTAATTCAACTTGATTTCAGGTAGGTTTGATATTTAAATGCATCCCTTTAGCCTTCAACGTGAAATAGTAACTAAAATAGGTACTATGTATATAATGATAGAACCGTATTTAGTTTTGTGCCACTTTCCTCAAATTCTGAAGGTCATATCCTAATTCTATAGATTACTTTCTTCTTAACATCTGTTCATCTGTTTCTTTCTCTCTTACCATCTGCCACCATCCCATTCCAGATAATTCCCATCTATCCCTGAAACACTACAATATTCTCTTGATGGGTAGTTGGTCTCATGTCCCCCTACACAGGGTGCCAGCATATTTTCTGAATTACTCTCATCATGTTCCTCTTGAATCAAAAGCTTGTGATAGTCTGCATAATCAGATCCAAACTGTACTCTGGCTTAGAGCCACCCATAGCCCAAGTTCTAATTATGACCATGAAATTCTTTCACACACGCAATTCTGGATTCCATCCCAATCAGTAAAATTTTATGAAAAAGCTCAGTTTTGGCATAACTGGTACAACTCTTCTCCCTAGTATGTTTTTATATAATGCCTTGAATGTCAGGGTGTTCAATTAATATTTAGAATTGCTTCTTAGAAGTGAAAGTCAGGTGGCATTGTGGTTAAGGCATTGTATTCCCACATGGCCAACCACAAGCTGGACCTGGTGGCTTACTTTCTCACACTTTCTCTCTCTCTCTCTCTCTCAAGTATACATGCCCTATAGCATATTTAAAAATAATAATAAAGATAAATAAAATAAATAATCATTCTTTTTTTTTAATTTAACTTTATTTATTTTAATTTGACCAGAGAGAGACAGAATGAGAGAGAGAGAGGAAAAGTGAGAAAGCAAGCCTCCAGATCCAAGACTTGAACTGCGGTCAGCCATGTGGAAGTCCAGCACCCCTAACTACCATGCCACCTGCCAATCCCCAGTAAATAATAATTCTTTGTAAAAATTTTTAAAAAAGAAGTGAAAATCAATGCCCCATGGACACCCAGGCCTATTTTTTCATTCTCCTCTATAGAAAGCATATTTATGTCCCTCCTAAACTTCTATGTTGAGACCCTAACCCCAGTGTGATGCTACTATTAGACTGGGCCTTTGGAAAGTAATAGGTCACGAACGCAGAGCTCTCAGAAACTAGTGCCCTTATAAAAGGGACCCCAGAGAGCTCGCTGGGTTCTTGTACCATGGGACAGCACAACCCAAAGCAGGGAATCTATGAGGCAAGGAGGAGACTCACCACATATGAATCTACCAGCGTCTTGATCTTGTGTTTCCCAGCCTCCAGAATTGGGAGAAATAAATGTTTCTTGTTTAAGCCACCCAATCTATGGTATTTTTGTTAGAGCAGCCCAAACTGCTAATATGTCCTCTTAGAACAAAAACACACTCTAAATTCTTAATATCCTTAAAGGTTCAACAACTTCCACTTACCTTTTCAAAGGCAGGAAAATAACGGTTTGTTGTTCTCTCTTTGATCAAAGCAACCTTGGCATCTTTTTGGTCAGGTGGAGTCATTGGTAGAAGAAGGATCATTTCATACAAATCTACCATCCCTTCTACATACATATCAATCCTGAAAGACAAAACAACCAAACCTTCAAGTGCTTCCTGCCTGAGACCTACAGTTTAAAAAACTAAAAGAATCATATAGTGACTGAGTAAACTGCCTCCAGTGGACGGTTTTGTTTTTGTTTTTGTTTTGTTTTGTTTTTAGGGGTTTTTGCCATAAGGCTCATGCACTCACCAGGGAGAGAGAGAGACAGAGACAGTGAGAGAGAAAGTGAGAAATCCCTCCCCCCATGGGGAGATGGCAACACTGAAATCCCTTCTCCTCCATTCTCTTCCTGGGATCTTGGGCACGCCTGCACACATGCCTGGCATGAGTTTTAAGCCACTGGGTCCAGGACTCGAACCATAATCAGCCATTTGGGAGTTCAACGACATAATCACTATGCCATCTGCTGGCCTCCAGAGGGTGGACTATATGTGCTAGTCTCTGAACTATGACTCTTTCCTATGTGTTCACATTTGTTTCTTAAAAGAACTGATTGGGGTAAATTCATGTCTGAAATGTTTGCTGTATACATGACTAAATACAGGTACAAAAAGCATCATGACCTGTCTGAGTGACAGTCACACTGGTGGGATCACTTCCCCCACTGAACTACAGTGGAGTTTGGGCTCTGCTGGGTTTTGTTCTGTACACAGATGTACCATGATTCATGCGGCCAATGACCTGCCACCTCAGTAATCTCAAGAGCGTGTCCCTGGCACAGGATCCCTCTCATGTCCTGTTACACAGCCCAGGCCCATTTTTATGCCCAAAGGTGTGCATTTTATTTTCTAATTATTCATATTAGACATGGCTACACAACCACTTGGTTTTGCCTTCATAGCCATGTTTGTGTCAATCTAGACCCCACCTGAAATGTACCCTTGCATGGTACAATTTTATTCATACTTAGTATCAGTATATACCTAGGACACCACTTTTTTGTTGTTTCAAACTAGGTTTGGGGTGGCAACAGGTAGTATAGTGGTTAAGGCGCTGGACTCCCATATGGTTGATCCCGGTTCTAGTCCCAGAGCAGCATGAAACTCATGCTGGGCACACGTGAGAAATCCTGATAGGAGAATAGAAGAGAAAGGATTGCAGCTTGGTCATCTCCCCCAAGGGGTGATTTCTCACTCTCCATCTCTCCATTTTTCTCTGTCTCTCCGGTGAGCACATGCATCTGATAGCAAAAATCTCTCAAAAACAAAAACACAGGGCTTTCTACATTATTGTTTAAAATAACAGGTTAATTAACATTTATTCACATAGCACAATTGTCATCCCTTAAAAGGATACTATTTGCTGGGTTTTAGTACACTTAAGATTTCTGCAAATCCTGTAACTTTTATCATTCCAGATATTTAAATTACAATGCTTTTCGCTTTGGCAGCCACTTCTATTCTCCCCTCCCCTCAGCTGCAAGCATTGACTAGCCTACTTTCTGTCTATATGGATTGGAATATTCTGGACATTCCAGAAATCGCATCATATGTAGACTTTAGTGTCTTTAATGTAGCATAATATTTTAGAGATTCATGCTGTAATCCTCTTTATGGCAAAATAATATTTTACTGCAAGACTATGGTGTCCCCAGCCATGCCCTGCTCACTCAAGGGGGGATCTAAATATTCCTGGGTTATCTGTTGCTGTAAGAACAGAAAATGTACCGTACAGGGCTCTCTCCTTCATGTCTTTGCCATAGAGGTTGTATTTGGTGGCGATATAGTTGAGAATGGCTCTGGTCTGCACCATCTTCATCCCATCAATCTCAACCATTGGCACTTGCTGGAACATCAAACTCCCATCTTTGAAAAAAAGAGAAAAAGGAGAGTGAATGCCTCTGGGTCCTACTCTTTCAGAACAAAATATTTATTGAAATGACTGAAGATAAAACTGAAACAAAAAAGCCCATAGCACAGTGCAGAAGGCCAACCATGGTTCAAATCCTGGCCCCAGCAACTTCAAAACATGCTCAGTGCATGTGCTGTGCACACCCTAAGGCAAAAACCTCTTTTAAAAAAATAATAAATTACGACCATCTCAGTCTCATGTGTTTATGACCTTAAGGTCAGTTCCGAAAGGAGTTTCTTGTAGGCCCTCTCGGGCCTGGATAACATGTGCATGGCCGGCCTCCAGTTCTCCAGTTCCTGACCTCAGAGTTGCTGGTCCTTGCTCTTTATCTCCCTCTTCATACTCTCACCTGGACTTCCAACCAATTCAACACTGTCCCATTGTTGAAGTCAACAATACCCACAAGAGAAAAGAACTCGAGGTCCTGCTGAGCCCATGTCTACTCCTTTCATCTACTGCATGTTACTGAGTGTCCGTAGAAGGGGGATCCTGAATGCTCAGTGCAGAAAGCAAGAGAGAACAGGGAGAGGCTTTCACAGGGCACCTTAGAAAATACTCAGAGAGGCCCCAACATTTTTAGCCCTTACAAAGTTGCCAGAGCTGGTCAAAGAGCCATACCCCTTACATTTTAACCACTTTTCTCCATCTGCACCATCCCCATCTACCGCCCTACAAACATATAGTCTATGCCTGGTGGTAACACCTTGACTTAGAGCTGTCCCTGTAGTCTGGTGTTTAAAGTAGCCAGGCAACTATGTGGTTTAAGTCCCAGACCCAGCAGCTTCAGAATCACACCGAACTTTTGTGGGTGCATGCCCAAAATCCCAATAGGAGGAGAAATGAAGAAAGAGACTGCTGCATGACATCTCCTTCTCCCTCTCTCGCTGTCTCTGTCTTTGGCAAGGGCATGCACCCTCTGGTCAAAATAATGATAATAAAAACCTTAACTAAACTTAAAAATTTATTTTCTTTTGTACATTCAACCACTGTGCATCACCACAGCTTGTGAAATAAATGTTTCCAGCATAAATACACTACACGCTAGTCTAGTAAAAGCTATTGTCGGGGTTGGCAGGTGGTGTGGTAGTTAAGGGCACTGGACTCCCACAGGCTAACCCCAGTTCGAGTTCTGGACCTGGTGGCTTGCTTTTTCACTTTGTCTCTCTCTCTCTCTCTCTCTCATTCTTTCCCTTCCTGGTTGAATTAAAATAAATAAATAAATGGATAAATAAAGTTGAATAAAATAATTCTTAAAAAAAGATATTGTCATACACATTATCATCAAGAGACAGTCCTCCATTTCTGTGTCCCTTAAATGTCTTGTCTCTATTTTTCTCCTTGATTCCCTTCCTCTCACTGTTCCCCATCTCCTGCCCACCTCCCACACTGTCTCCAGTATCCTCAACGTTTTTCAGGCCTTTATATCCCCCAGACTTTCAGTTTCCACCACAGGGTGCAGACATTCGAATA
The DNA here is from genome assembly GCF_000334495.1 of Tupaia belangeri chinensis. Taxonomy (NCBI): domain Eukaryota; kingdom Metazoa; phylum Chordata; class Mammalia; order Scandentia; family Tupaiidae; genus Tupaia; species Tupaia belangeri. Next base: position 27,292 of record NW_006205396.1, on the reverse strand, counting down.
AGCCTTAATATATATCTGATACTACATGCCCTCCTCAGAGGCACTAGGATATTAGTTCTTACCATTTTTTAATTTCTCCAAATCTTCTGGAGATTCTATAAATTGCTCTTCAAACTGAAAGCAGAAACAGAAATTAAGTTCTGGTTAGTTCATTCCATAACATTCCAGACTTTCATACTTGAATGGCCTCTATATAATACATATTATGGAGAAGGAAACATTTATTTTTTAAAACTTTACTTATTTACTGAGATAGAGAGACAGAGACTGAGAGATGGATGGAAAGGGGAACTGTCACCAGAGATGTGTATGTCAGCAACTGATAGAGTGTCCGGTTCAAGACAAACAAAACGGATGGAGGTGGTCAACACAGGAGGTTTGTTGAAGGTGGTAGTGCCTGTGAGGCTGCTGGAGAGGGATGGGATCGTAATGACACCCTTTAGGCACAGAACCCAGAAGCTGAGGAAGAGTGAGCAAACAGCTGGAAGGGAGGACAGGAACCCTGGGGTGCTCTGAGCATTATCTGTACCCACTTCACCTCCTGGGCTGGCCTCATCCAGACCAGGCTTCTGAAAATAGTCTGAACTGTGAAGCTGAAAGTTAGACCTCAGCGAAGACAGATTATTCGTTATTAGGAAGGAAATCACCCAGAATAGCAGAACGTGGATTTTGTTCTGTGCCTGTTTCTCCATAAAATTGAGGAAGGATTAGGCTATTCATGAAGCAATTGAGACAGTGCAATCCCAAGGCTTAGGTGCTACGGGGTGGCTGAAGGGAGTGCACTAGAATTTTCCTCCGCAGGACTCCAGCTCCTCCTCAGACCCTCCTTTTGTGTTTCCAGTTTAAGGACAAGATCTGCAGCAGAGCCCAGGACTCACTCTCCAGGAAACTCCCCTTTCAGGATTGCTGGGTGTCTCTGAGAGGTTTTGGTCTCAGTGAATCCTCTAGAGGGCACCTTTCAGCAGTCACCCAGAAAGCTACCAGCACTCCTCATTCAGATTTCTCAGCTGAACTGAGATATATATCATGCCGGGCAAAGTCTCTTTACAAGCTAAATGATACATAGCGATTGAATGCATTAATAATAATAATAGTAATAAGTAAATTATAAGAAAAAAATATGGAAGTTTCACAGTGTCAAATGCTCGTGTGTTCTCCCAGATGCTCCTACCCCTCCCTTGAATCACAGATTTACTGGTCCTGTTCACTCTTTATCCCTATGCTCGTGTGTTCTCCCAGATGCTCCTACCCATCCCTTGAATCACGGATTTACTGGTCTGCATCCTCAGAGACCATGTCTGTCCTGTTCACCCTTTATCCCCAGGACCTAGCACAGAACCTGGCACTGGTTCTCAATAAAGTAATTGCTCAGAGAATGTATTTCATTTTTAACAAGCAGTCCTTTATAATCCATATCTTCCTGTTTGCCTTTTGGAGTTTTAATTACATTCAATTTCAATTATGACATATTTTTATCCTTTTATTATGAAAATTTCTAACACATATAGAAATAAACAGAAATGTATAAGGAGCCTCCTTGTAGCCCTCACATAACTTAAATAATTATCAACACAAGCCAATGTTCTTTCATCTATTAGGTTGTTGGGAAAATTATGATGCATTGTTTCTGTGGAGAAATGTGTCATAACTTTCCCAATGACCCAATATATTACCCCTCTGGTAATGATTAAAGGAAATCTCAGATACCATCTATTTCATCTTTAAGTATGGCATTGTTACCCAAAACATTACTACTTTTTAAAAACCACAATACATTAATACACTTAACCCATAAATAGTAAATTCTGTAATGTCATCAATATTCAAACAATATTTGTTTGTGATTGTTACAAAGATGCTATAAATTATTTTTATAGCTTATTCAAAGCCAAATAAGGCCGACAGGTTGTGACAGTTTCTTAAATTTATTTTGATGTTTACATTATGAGATGAGAAGAAATTTAAACAATTTACCATGTCAAATATATTCATCTCTTCCTAAATAATTGGCAACTTTTATTTAAGGCACAATTTTTCACAGATCATTCATTTAGTTGCAAGGATAAATGAAACTAATTTTGTCCCAAGTGTGAATAGAAACCCACAAAGACTCATTGACAACAGGAACCCCTTGTTTATGTGAGAAAAGTATTTGATACGGTCAGTTTTATATCTAACTTTAGATGACCCAACTCAAAACCTACCTCTACTCCAGCTCCTGCCAAAAGCCACCGGATACACTCCATTCTGCCCCGTGCATTGAAGTAGTGAAGTTTGGGTTTTGCCGCCATGTTAGTGGTTTCTTGGTTTCACTAAATATGAATGAATGAATGAACAAATGAATGAAACATGGAATTAAAAATACACTTTAGTATGTACGGTTGAAAAATTGAAAAACACTATTGATAGTGAAAAAGTATCTGCCTTCTTTTTTTAAGAATTTAATTTATCATTTATTCATTTTTGGGGGGGGTGGGTAGAGGTTTTTGCCTTAGGGTATATGCACTTGCCAGAGAGAGACAGAGACAGTGAGAGGGAAAGTGAGAAATTACTTTCTGGGGTGATGGCCATACCACAATCCCTTCTCCTCCATTCTCCCTACTACAGTATCTTGGCCACACATACACCTGGAGTGATTTTGAAGCCACTGGATCTGGGACTCGAACCGCAATCAGCCATATGGGAGTCCAGGGACACAACCACTATGGCATCTGCTGGCACCTTATTTATTTGTTTTTAAGTTGACCAGAGAGATACAGAAAGAGAAAGGGAAAGTGAGAAAGCAAGCTGCCAGGTCTAGGACTCAAACCACAGTTGGCCATGTGGGTGTTCAGTGCTTTAACCACTACGCCACCTGCTGGCCCCAGTATCTGCCTTCTTTATGGCAGGTTGGAGGAGTTCCTGGAATGTGTTCCTTGGCCCAAAGCGTTACCACAGAAATCATCCTAAGATTGTACCAAAGCAGTCTCATGTCTTACTGGTAAAAATGCCACTGTTTTTGGCAGGCTAATGAGTGAGTGGCTGTGGTTATAATGTACGTTATCTAGTTAATGAGAAGAGGAAGAAGGAGAAACAAGGAAACTAATATTTATTGAATAGCTCCCAATGATCCGGCCCCAATACTAGTCCCTTTCAATGTTAGTTTTTGGACAAGTTGAGTACCTGTTATCCAAAACGTTGGGGACCAGATTTTAGATTTCTTTGGTTATTGGACTATTTGCATATACATCATAAGATATCCTGAGACGTTACTCAAGTCTACCTTAAATTGGCATATATTTCATATATTCCTTATACATATAGCCTGAAGGTACTTTTGTATAATCTATATGTATTGCAGTATTTTAAATGGACCCATCTCAAGGATTAGTTGTGGAATTTTCCAAATGTGGCATCAAGTCAGTTCTCAAAAAGTTTCAGATTTTAGAGCATTTTGGCTTTTACATTTTTAAGGTGGAGATGGTCAACATTTACTCTTTTTTTTAAGAATTATTTCAATTTTATTTATCATTATTATTATATTTAAATTTGCTATGGGGTACATACTCTCACCAGAGAGAGATAGAGAGGGAGACAGAGAGATAAGGAAAGTGAGAAAGCAAGCCTCCAGGTCTGAGACTCGAACCATGGTTAGTCATGTGGTAGTCAAGCATCTTAACCACCACACCACCTGTTGGCCCAAATAATTACCCTTAAGAGGCGTATAATCTGCTTGTTACTGTATTCATTTTTTCATTAATAACATGAAGATTCAGACAGGTTAAATGCAGTATCTAAAGTCACACTCCAGTGAGTGATGATGTGAAAATACACACCCAGGACTAAAAAGGAAGTGAGTGGAGCCCACATAGGTGAAAGCTGTGGGAACCTGTGTTGCATTCTTGTAACTACAGGACATCACGACAGTGAGGACCAGGAGTGAGCAATCATAACTCTTTAACTGTTCAGCTGCATTCAATCAAGAGCAAAAAGTTGACTTCAGACTTGCTTAACTGTAACAAAAAAGTCCAACATCTTTCCACAGACTGAGGACATGAATTCCTTGCTTCTTCGAAGTTCTATAGTCAGTCCTTCCCGGGGCATTTTACTGAATAAGCTAGAAAAACAAATACTGCTGCACTACCTTTGCCTTTGGATCTAATGGAGCAGTGAGTGCCATGGTGGTTAAGGTAGTTGGATCCCACATGGCCAACTGCGTGGTTCGAATCCCAGACCCAGCAACTTAAAAAACACACCAGGAACATGTTCATGTATGCCCCAAAATCCTAAAAGAAGGGAGAAAATGGAGGAGAAGGCATTGTGGTGTGATCATCTCACTTGCAGCCTGTTTTCTAATTTTTTCTCTCACTCTAAAGCAAGTATACACATCCTTTGGCAAATTTAAAATATAAAAATATAAAAAGAAACATACCTATTCTATGCACTTGTCTTGTCATTGGAGAATGTGTACACCTCACTTTCTTATGAGGAACATAGCATGATTCAGCAGAATGAACAGAAAGTCATATAGTGTGTAAGGTGTGTTAAATTGTTACAGGCTAGAGTTCACAGAGCCAGGAGACTCAAATCCTCACAACATGTCCCTGAGCCATTGATTAAGGTTCATGTTACAAAAGAAAATAAATTTTTGTCTTACATAATATTTTATCATAAAGCTTTTCCTTCTAACATTCTCTACTTTCTGAAAATAAGGTTTCCAAGGCCAGGCCAAGCCTGGGACAAAGGTCACCGCAACGCTTTGCTGGTTAATCATAAAATGAGAACAGGATAATGAGAACAGGATGGGCTCAGGGCTGTGCCAAGGTCTTGCACATTTGCACGTGTGCAGTCCGTGTCTAGGGAGTGCTTGGCTCCTATGGCACCCTGGGCAATCACTGCTAATATCCTGTTTGGAGGTGAGGATGCTGCAGTTCATAGAGGCAGAGCACTTTGCTCAAACTCAGGCACTTGGTGAGAGTTGGCAAGAACTCCTTTTCTTTCATGTTTAAGGCTTCTCCACTTCACCAGGTACCATTATGCATGCTCTCTGTTTCTGTCTGAGAACCTGCTTTCTATTTTCCTATTCAGAGTCCTTTAGTCAACTAAAGGTTGAAAGAGGAAGGGGAGAGGAGAACACTGAATCGGTGAGGTCCTTTCTGGAGGAAGCTTTTCAGGGACCTGATTAGAAGAGAAGTACTATTGCCTTGCCTTACTTGGACAATCCAAAACTGAGTCAGTCAAGGACTAGTACGACCACATTTGTTCTAGTAGGAATGTAATCTGTGCTAAGTCCGTGAGGAAACTGTAGGAGCCACATCTCTGGGTGGTCTTATTAGACTGTCTTTGAGCAGAGAGAAGGGGGTTCCAGAGAACCTGGTTTGGATCCCATCATCCTCCCTGTGAGGTCCATTAACTGGGACAGGTTGTTTAAATTATGAGCTCGTTTTTCTCTTCTGAAAATAAAGAACTCAATCATTTAAGAGCTGTTGAGAATGTTAAATGAAATAATGTTTATAAAATTCATAATACAGACAAGGCAGATAGAGTGCCCTGCTGCTTCTGGTTTCCAGGAGAGGGGTAGGTAAGTCTGGGCATCTTGGAGAGCACATGTGTTCCCTCTCTTGATTTTTTCAGTTTGCTTGAGAGTGTGTGCATTTGCCATAGTTAGAGAGAGAGAGAACGAGGGTGAGAGAGTAACCCCCATGGCGGATGGTCACAGTGCAATCCTTTCTCCTTCTTTTCTCTTCTTGGGATTTTGGACATTCGTGCAAACACAACTGGTGTGTTTTCTTTTTCTTCTTCTTTTATTTTTTTTGGAGAGGTTTTTGCTATTGGGCGCATGAGCTCACCAGAAAGACAGAGAGACACAGAGAGATAGAAAGCGAGAAATCACTCCCTAGGGGGGATGGCCACTCAACAATCCTTTCTCCTCCATTCTTCTCTTGGGATCTTAGACACGCACATGCGCCCAGCATGAGTTTAAGCCAACACGTCCAGGACTCGAGCCGCGATTGGCTACATACATGGGAGTTCGGCAACATAGCCGTTATGCTAACTGCCAGTCACACCTGGTGTGTTTTCAAGCCACCGAGTCTGGGACTTGAACCATTCAGTCAGCCATGAGGGATTCAGCTGCCTTAACCAACACAACACTGACTGGTCATGTCCTCTGACTTTTATCTCTCCATCCATCTATCTTCTTTATTTATCTGCCTACCAACCTATCATTTTATTTGTAAGATATTCTATTAGCATTTGATCTATCACTCATTCTATTCATCTATTATGCTCACTTCAGCAACATTTATACTATCAATTAATTTATTTTTTATTCATCATATACTATCTTCTATATTCCTATGTATGTCTTCCCACAGAAATCCAGTAGAAATTAGACTTTATATATACCTAGAGTTTTTCTTAAAAAAAACCATGAGATGGCTTTTTTTTTTTTTTATAAAAAGCTCCTGTTCATGGTTTATGATATTCACTAATCATTTCACCTGGATTAACAGGAAGTTTTCAGCAAAGGAGACTGGCACCATTAAACACAGCCTTGCTTGGTGTCAAGACAGAAGCAGACCTCTGAATCTCATCATATCCCTGGAATAAACATTATAATTGGAAAAAGAAAGTTCTTCTATAGGAGAGACTAGCGTTTAATGAGATCCTCTTCAAATCCAGGTTTTCGAGCTGTCCAGGGCCTAGCAGAATTGACAGAAAAAGTATAGCCCCTGTGAAAGATACTGAAAGGACAGTAAGAAGCAGCAGGTTGTGAAGCTTCAAAGAGCAATGGTTGGACAGGACCAGCTGTGATCCTATGAAGGGCAGGAGGTCCTCCCCACTGCTGAGAGGGCCTTTTCTCTCAGTGCTGGCCCCAGGCTACTACTGACCCCGTGCTGTGGGCACTTTGAGCATATCCTCCTGTTTCCAGTCACAGTGATTGGGAACCCCACTGCCTCTCTCCAGTACTCACAGCATTAGTGCGGGTCTCACAGTCAGCATCTAAAGAAATGATCACTTCTCTCCAACACACTGTTCCTTACCTAGAAACAGTCTTTTTTTTTTTTTTTTTAAGAAGATTGTTTTGCTATAGGGTGTGTGCACTTGCCAGAGAAACAAAGAGAAAGGCAGAGAGACAGAAAGCATGTAAATGCCCCTCACAGGGGATGACCACACCGCAATCCCTTCTCCTCCATTCTCCTCTCAGGATTTAGGGCACACACCTGGCCTGAGTTTCAAGCTGCTACACGGGGCCTGAGTTTCAAGCTGTTGTATAGGGGACTCGAGCCACAGTCAGCCATGTGGGAGTCCAGCGCCTTAATCACTACGCCACCTGTTGGCCCCGTAACAGACTTTTATTAACTTTTCTTGGATTCTTTGTTTCTGATTTCCTTCTTTTAAAAAGTTTCATTCACCCCATCCTGAGATGGATACCAATCTTGAGCTATGAAATATTGCTCTCCTTGACCAAAAATAAAGATTTTCTGCTGAGACTTCCCCCTCCAGATTCATTTCTAATGGTCACTATGCAGTAAGTGTCTAGACAGGTCCAAGTGAATAGGATCCAAACATCTGAATATGAGTAGGGTCAGAATATTCCTCTATTCCCACCAAATCTGATGCACAGAGCGAGGACAGAACAGAAAAGAGATTGCAGATCACCTCCTTCTGCACACCTCTGAACGCTCAGACTGAACTTCAAGAATTAGGAAGAAATGCACCATCCATCAGATGACTAGAAATCACTGCAGGGTCATGAGAAATAGGGGAAAGTAAGAAAATACCTCTCCTCTAAGGGTAAAGAATAACTACCCTTCATCCTCAGTACAATGAAACTCATGGAAATGTTAGGTAAAGAATTTAGAATATTCATTGTGACAAAGCTAACAGAGACGGAAGAGAAGAGAGACAATGAACTGCTGAAGAGGCAGAGAAAGGAACTGACGAGTTCCAGGAGGTGAGGAAATTCTTGCAAGATTTAGAAGAGGAAATACACACTATAAAAAAAAAGAATCAAATGGACCTGTCAGAGATGAAAGCTGTAATATTAGGAAGTGTTTGTGTAACAAGCCATATGAGGTTTTATAGGAAATAAGATACCAGTGTGTGTTAGTCCCTCCCTAATGGGTTTAATCTGCTCAGAAGAACAGGCATATACACACCTAGCAGAGCATCATGGACAGCAATGACTTCACTGTAATGAGTTTCTGGGAATTCCCACCCAGGAATTAGGATTCTTTTAACCAAGCAAGTCAGTGTGGTGAGCAGGCTGCCAGGCTCAGAAACCTGAGGACCCTGCCCCTTCTGTCCTGGTGAGCTCCTGCCTTCCCGGTTAGCATCTCAGTCTCTGGGATCAATGGATTGTGTAACCCCCAGGGTTAGCCTTCCAGCCCTTCAAATTAAGATCACAGGTCACCCTTGTCCAAACATTCCCTTTTGAAGCATCTTACAACATGTGTTTTCTCACTGTCATGTCAGTATCTTCTTTTACAGGAAATACATTTTTCTGTTAGGCCCTAAGCAGCTCCAAAGTCTGCATTTGCAGAGAATCTTCCTAAACTCTAGTTTCTCCTATAAAAGAATTTTCTTTTTTTCGAATATTAACATTAATCCCAGGGCACTGTTGACCCTTCCATTTCAGAATAGCTATGTGCTGCAGTGATTGCTAGTTCTCCCCTCAAGATGTCAGCGTTTTAGCATTTGAGTCATGGAGTCCAGTGATTTCCAGCCAGGATGATTTTGCTCCTCTGCCCCAGAAGACATCTAACAATGCCTGTGACATTGTCACAACTGGGAGGAGGGGAATGCTACAGCATCAAGTGGGTGAGGCCAGGGATACTTCTAAATGTCCTCCAGTGGGGCCGGCAAGTGGTGTGGTGATTAAAGGCACTGGACTGGCTAAGCGCTGTGTATATCCAGGACCTGGTGGCTTGCTTTCTCACTCTCTCTCTCTCTCTCTCTTTCACTCTGTCCCTCTCTGGTCAAATTAAAATAAATGAATAAAGTTGAGTAAAATAATTATTTTTTAAAAATTTAAATAAGAATAAAAATGTCCTCCAATGGACAAGACAGCCCCACAACAAGAAGTCACCCCATCCAATATAGCATTAGTGCTGAGACTATGGATCCCCACCTCAGCCATTCTCTAGATTTGCCACAAGTTGGTTTTTCCCCTGAGAATGTGACTTGTCTTCTAGTCATTAGAGACAAAGATTGAGTTAGATTACAGTTCTCCTGTCATTAGGGATAATTTATTCCTATTATAATAAATCTTAGTTCGAATTCTCAGTCTGCTTAGTGTTATAGTATCACAATTCATAACAACTGTGTGGCTACTTCTACAGAGAAAACCACATTGTCATACTCTCTTATATTTGCTTACACTGGTCATATTCTAAATTTACCTAAAACGCTACTATCCCTTTCTTCTCACATCATTAACTTTTCTCATATTTCATGGTATTCCCTTAACACCCTCGCTTTTTAAACCCTTAATTTCTGTAAAGGTGTATCCAACAGAAACTGAATTAGCAACTCTTGAACTGTTATCTAAGCACAAAACAAAGACATAACTGAGTAAAAAGACAGATTTTTTTTTTTTTCTGGTGCCAAGGAAACTTTTTAAAGTAGTTTTCTAGTACCTTAGAAGGGAGGGTATTAGACAATGGCTGAAGATTTCTAAGATCAATGCTTACCTTATTAAAATCTGTCTTCCTCTTGGCGTCACTACTCAGTATCAGTTCCTGATGTCTTTATAAGATACTCATTTTAAATAACTCCTCCCACTGACAGAGGTAGAGTCCAATTAGATAAAAATCTTCCCACAGATTTTTAGAGCCATGAGATTAGAAAAAAAAGAAAAACCATCCTCTTATCACAAAACAGCTGTTAATATGTTTCTTTTCAAGGTTAGCAATTTAAAAAAAATTTAGAGCTATTTTTCCTGTATGGGGCATGTATGCTTGCCGGAGAGACAGAGACAGAAAGCAATATATCACCCCCCAGGGGGGTTGGCCATGCACAGTCCCTTCTCCTCTAGTCTCCTCTCAGGATTTTGGGCACATACACTCACGTGCCTGGCGTGAGTTTTAAGCCACCAGGTCTGGGACCATGGTCGACTACATGGGAGTCTGGCAATATAACCATCTGCTGGTCCCAGTAATGAAAATTCTAAGAAAATATCAGATAGCTTTTGCTCTCTCTGAGAGACTTCGAGACTGGCTTTTTGAAGAAACCTACTGTAGGGCTTTTTTAAAAAAAAGATTATTTTTTGTTTGTTTTAATTCTTTTACATTCACTCACTATACATCATTTGGCTTGTAAAGAGAATTTACCTAACATGAAATACTTCTCAGCCAGTCTAGTTGAGAATACTATACATATTATCATCAACAAGTAATAAACTATTTCTGTGTCCCACAAATATCATGCCTCTCTATTCATTCTCGTGCTTTCCTTCTCTATGCTCTTCCCTTCTCACCCTCCCCACCCCTATTCCATACTGTCTTCAGCGTCCATAACTATTTTCACTGTTTTTATACCCTCCAATATTTCGATCTCTACCATAGAGTACAGATAGTCAGTATATATTAAGTGAATACATACAATATCTTTCTTTCATAGCCTGACTTGCTTCATTCAGCAATAAATCTTCCATATTTGACCATTTTCTATCAAATGCCTGGATCTTGTTTTTTATGGCCAAATAGTATTCCATAGACTATATGTGCCACACTTTTTCAATCCATTCATGTGTGTGTAGACATTTGGGTTGGTTCCAGGTCTTAGTAATTGTGAATAACATTGACATGCAAGTGCTTTTCTGACTAAGCATTCTCCTGTCCTTTGAGTAGATACCTCATCTGTTCTTGGACATTTGGGTTGATTCCATATCCTAGCAATTGTGAATAATGCTGCAATAAACATGGATTTGCAAGTGTTTTTCCAATTGACTGTTTTCCTAATTTTCGGGTAAATGCCTAAGAGTGGTATTGCTGGGTCCTATGGTAGTTTGATTTTTAGATTTCTTAGGAACCTCTTTAATTGTTCTCCACAGTGGTTGCACTAATTTATATTCCTTCAAACAGTCTAAGAGTGTTCTCTTTTAACCACAGCTTCGCCAGCACTTATCATTCTTTATTTTTTTAATCTTAGATATTCTGACTGTAGTTAAGTGGTATATCATTGTTTTGATTTGTATTCCTTTATGATAAGTGATGTTGAGTGTGTTTTCATATGCTTTTTGGCCATTCGTATGTGTTCCTTGGAAAGGTGTCTTTTCAACTCATTTGCCCATCTTTTGATTGGCTTGATTTTTTTCTTTTTTCTTTTTTTTTTTTTTTTTTTTTCAGGTAAGCTGCATGAGTTCCCTGTGTATTCTGGTTATCAATCCTTTATCTGAGACATAGTTTACAAAAATATTCTCCCATTTTGAGGGTTATCAATTCACACTAATTACTGTGTCTTTTGCTGTGCAGAAACTTCATAATCTGATATAATCCCACTTGTCTATTTTAGGGGTTATTGCTCATGCATTGAGAGTCTTGTTTAAGAAGTCTTTGCCTACCCCAATGTCTCCCAGAGTTTCCACAGAGTTTTCCACTAGTAGTTTTATAGTTTGAGGTCTTAGGTTCAGATCTTTGTTGCATTTTGAGTTAATTTTTGTTAATGCTGAAAGATGGAGATTCAATTTCATCTTTTTGCAGGTGGATATCCAGTTTTTCCAGCACCATTTGCTAAAGAGGTTTTTCCTCTTCCCAGTAAATTTACTGGTATCCTTTGTCAAAAATCAGTTGGCTGTAGGTTTTGGGTTTTATTTCTTGGGTCTCTATTCTATCCCATTGGTCCACTTGTCTGGTTCCCCCCCCCATACTATTCTGTTTTAATTATCACAGTTTTATCGTATATTTTTGGGTCAAGGAGATGCCACCTACTCCACTCTTCTTGCACAGGGTTGCTTTGGTAATATAAGGCCTTTTATTATTCCAGACAAATTATATGATTGTCTTTTCTAGATCTGTGAAGAATGTCTCTGTATTTTTATTGGAATTGCATTAAATATGTAGATTAATTTGGGTGGAATTGCCATTTTGATTATATTAATTCTTCCAATCCAGGAACATGGGGTGTCCTTCCACTTTTTTGTGTCATTTTCAATATCTTTTAAAAGATTTTCATAGTTTTCTTTGTAAAGGTCTTTGACTTCCTTAGTTAGGTTTATTCCTAGGCATCTTATACATTTTGTGGCTATGGTAAAAGGGATTCCTTTCTTCATATCTACCTCATTCAACTTGTTGTTTGTATATAGAAATGCTATAGATTTTTGGATGTTGATTTTGTATCCTGACACTTTACTGTATTCATTTATTACTTCGAGAAGTTTTTTCATGGAAACTTTTGAGTCTTCTAAGTAGACCATCATGTCATCTGCAAATAAGATATTTTCAACTCTTCTTTGCCTATTTGAATGCCTTTTATATTATTTTATTTTCTGATTGTATTGGCTAAAGAAACCTACTGGCTTTGATGAACTAGATTTAAGGACTAATATTCTTGAAAAATATCCCTTCTCCAGGAGTACAGTCCCACTGACACCTTCACTTCAGTCTTCTGGACTTCATAGTATGAAAATAGTTTCACCTGAGACTCAAGTTAAATTCTTTCCAGTTTTGAGTCTAAAGTCAAAACAAGTAACATACTGCCAAAATACAATGAGGTAATGAATCTGTGAAAGAAATTTCCATTCCACAAGGTAGGAATAACAGGCTCAAGCAAGTCTGAAACCCAAGAGAGCAGACATTTATTCTTGAAACTCTATGATTTATATCCTGGACACACTGAAACAGTTGGGCCTCAAAGCAATTTCTTTAGGATGGCACGGCACACTCATGGCTCCTCAATTCTGGGGTCTTGTGAATGGTCATCTTATGAGAGGGGAAGCATTGTGATGAAATTTTTGTTTTTTAGTCATAGATATCTATAATTAGAGACCCACTTAGAAACACAAATAAGCCACAGCTGTAAGTATTAAAGTGGTCAGCAGGTGGTATAGTGATTAAGGCCGTGGACTCCCACATGGTTGACCATTGTTTGAATCTTGGACCTGGAGGCTTGAAAACCGCAATGGGTGCATCTTCCTGTGTGCCCAAAATCCCAGAGAAAAATGGAGGAGAGGGGACTGCGCCATGGCCATCTCTCCTTGGGGGCAGCGATTTAATCACTTTCCCATTCAGTGTCTCTCTCTGTCTCTCTGGAGTGAGCACATGTGCCCTATGGCAAAAACCTTAAAAGAAAAAAAAAACATTAAAAGTAAAAGCTATAATTAGTATTCTTGAGAGAGGGTGAGCCAGCAAGTTATTAGGTATAAGTGAACCCGGAGAGGAAAAGGTCTTTCTTTTATTGTGGATCTAGTCATAAATATTTAGAAGGGGAGGTCTGTCACTGTAGCTGGCTCTATTGTCTGTCACATGGGCTTTTGTTGCACTTGCACACTTTTTGCCTAGCAAAGGGAAATCATGTGCCTGGTAGTGACACAGAAAGTTGTGGTGATAAGGCTCCACAAAGTGCCAGATCCTGAGATGACCAGGTTCTTGTCCCATGCTCACAAAGAATTGGAGATGCAGACACAGACAGGATAGCAAAGTTGAGTTTATTAAGAGAGGGAAGGAAGAACAGAGCTCTCAAGCAGGGAAGAGTCCCAGAAATGGGTTGAGGACTGGCAAGGGAGTCACTTCTACTAAGTCAACCCAACATTTGGCCCCAAAATGTTAGATTCTGAGATAGGAGATAGAACCCTAAGAAACAGGTAGTCAAGACATAAAGCCCAAAGATGGAGGCAAAATATTCAAGTTTGCACTAGAAACTGCTTGCTCAGAATATACAACTTGTAGCAGTGCCTCAATGGTCCTACCTAGGCAGCAATTAAAGCTTTTTCCAGGTCCCACCACATTCCCAAAACAAGATAATAGCCTTTTTTTTAACCCACTACAAAATTAGGAGAATAACTGGACCCATCTAGCATGTGACCCCTGCCCCCACCACAAAGGGAACATATGCACCACAAGTTCCTCTTAGCTAGGATAAAAACTCCTGGTGAGAGCTCCAAATTGGAAACCAACCTTCCAGGACCCCTCCCTGCCTGAGAGGTGTTCTCTCCTTCAATAAACTCCATTCTATCTCCTTTGTCCATGTTCTAATTCTTCATGAGTGAGAGACAGAGAATCAGGTTGCTGCTGTTTCTGCATTGGGTATGGGCCTATGCACCCCAATATCCTGCATCAATTCAACAAAGGACTCTGGGAGCAATTGACTCATGCAAGCATGAGGGTTTTATTCAGGGCAGCAGCTATCAGGGTCTGAAGTTAGAGAAACTTAAGCTCATCCTACCAAGAAGGCATGCTATCCTTACATAGAAGGAGTGGAGAGGTAGGGTCACAAGAATGGTGGGTATTTTGATTAGGGTAAATTGCCACTGTGAACTTATCAGCCCATTTGTGGGTGTAGGCTGAAATATTATTGAGTTCTTGTTTGCCAGTAACAGAGGGTTCTGGTCAAAGGTTGTTGTAACCATCTTATTTTCTGATAGGAAATTTTCTAAAGGTTGATAAAGGGCGGATCTAACACCCTGATCCCAAAGAATTCCATGTTGGGGCATGTTTCCTCCCACCAAGACCTGCCAGACTGGATTTGACCCTTTAGACCTTCCTACCTATTTGCCAAAGATACTCAAGACTATAGAGACCCTACATTTCCTACAGCAGAATCCAAGATAAGAGACAAATATTCAAGATTCAATCCTTAAAAAATAAAATGCCTGATGCACTTGTTGAGCTTTGAGTGTGCCTTTCCCCTTACAGTGCCTAAGACATCTGGGAGTTATTGAATATGCCCTTTAACCTAGAAGTAGAATTCCTGAGTCACTGGGAACTCTATAACTCTTTGAGGCAGTGCCAACTCTTCCTTAAACATTTTATTTCCATTAAGGTAATTCCATTGCAACAGCAAGAAGACCTTCCAGCAATAATGATACTGAATCCATTGGCTGCTTTAGCCCTATATCAAATACTTTAGGTAATCATATTAATAGTATCTTGGGGATTGGGTTCTATTAATCCTTATTAATTTATCCAGTCCATGTAGTTAGCTGATAGTTTTGGTTTCTGGTCATCCTTCTTGTAATTTCTGGAACTTGAGAATCAAGGCCTTCTAGACACACAAACTCCAGTTCTGTTTCTTTGACCACCTTGACACACTGGTTAAAAATCTTTTCATGGAACCAGCAGATATCATAATGTTACATCACTAGACTCCCACATAGTCCACCACGGTGTGAGTCCTAGAGGCAACTAAAAATTCACACTGAGTGCATGTGCATGCATGCCTAAGATCCTGAGAGGAAAATGGAGGAGAGGGAATTGTGGAATGGCCATTCCCCTTGAGGGAGGGGTGGCAATTTCTCATTTTCTGTCTCTCTGTCTCTATTTCTCCCAAGGGCACTTGCCCTATAGAAAAATGTTTCTAAAATAAAGAAATACTGTTTGTAAAACATTCTGATCTATCCACGCTGAGTCTAGGCTAAGTTCACCTCATTCTTTGTTTTGAAAAATGATATGTTCTACTTACACCTGAGGTCTAAGTTCTGTGACTATGAAATGAAATTTTCTACCCTCTTTTAACTAAGAGATATCCCTTTGGAAATGCAAGTTTAGGAGAGATTATTCACCATAAAAAGAAGAATGGAACTACTTGGGAATTAAGCAAATGAAAAGCCTAAAAGCCCGTTTCACAAATATTATAATAATTTCAGCCATCTGGACAGGTAATCTTGTTCTATTATCCAGAAAAACAATTGGAATTCAACTATTCTTTTTTATGTATTTATTTATTTATTTATTTGGAGAGGTTTTTGCCATAGGGCACGTGCGCTCACCAGAAAGACAGAGAAAGACAGAAAGTGAGAAATCATCCCCCGGGGGTTGGCCATGCTGCAATCCCTTCTCCTCCATTCTCTCAGAATCTTGGGCACACACGCACACATGCCCAGCTTGAGTTTAAGTCACCGGGTCTGGGACTCGAACCATGGTCAACTACATAGGAATCCAGCAACATACTGTTTGTAAAACATTCTGATCTATCCACGCTGAGTCTAGGCTAAGTTCACCTCATTCTTTGTTTTGAAAAATGATATGTTCTACTTACACCTGAGGTCTAAGTTCTGTGACTATGAAATGAAATTTTCTACCCTCTTTTAACTAAGAGATATCCCTTTGGAAATGCAAGTTTAGGAGAGATTATTCACCATAAAAAGAAGAATGGAACTACTTGGGAATTAAGCAAATGAAAAGCCTAAAAGCCCGTTTCACAAATATTATAATAATTTCAGCCATCTGGACAGGTAATCTTGTTCTATTATCCAGAAAAACAATTGGAATTCAACTATTCTTTTTTATGTATTTATTTATTTATTTATTTGGAGAGGTTTTTGCCATAGGGCACGTGCGCTCACCAGAAAGACAGAGAAAGACAGAAAGTGAGAAATCATCCCCCGGGGGTTGGCCATGCTGCAATCCCTTCTCCTCCATTCTCTCAGAATCTTGGGCACACACGCACACATGCCCAGCTTGAGTTTAAGTCACCGGGTCTGGGACTCGAACCATGGTCAACTACATAGGAATCCAGCAACACAGCCATTACACTAACTGCTGGTACCCCAGCTATTCTTTTTAAACTAGCAAGTTTGTATTATCATTCTGACACAAGGTAAAAACTTTAATTTAAAGCTATATAATCTTTTTTGGCATCCATCTATATGTTTATGTATAATATGTACAAATGAATTTTATGTTTACATATTATTTTTCTACTTCTAAATGGCGTGTGTGTTGCCAAAATTAATTTGTAAAGAAACTCTACTTAATTGGTTTAAAGAAAAATAAGCACTTATATGATAAATTAAATGTTCCTCAGACTCTTAAAAAGATAAGAACTAACCCTCCCAAATTTATTAAGTTTATGTAATCTTGATAAATACACAGCTTTTATTTATCAAAGATAAATAAGTTTGTTGGTTTAATTAAAATAGGTATGCCTTTTATTATCTTTGATAAATCAAAGATAATAAAATTTGTTGGCTTAATTAAAATAAGATATCAGGATATCAGCAGACACAAAACAAAATGCAGACACAAAATTTTCATTCTACCTTAGTTTATTGGTCAAATAAATTTATGTTAACTCCACTAGAAATTTAAGATTATAAAATTATGAGTTCTAGCTCAGAACAATATGCAAGTAAACATGGAATTTTCACCAACCATATAGCCCATGCTCATATCATATCAGCCCCATATCTTTCTCTCTAAGAACCATCTCAGACCTGTGAGATCCAAGATGGTTACCATCTTCTGGAAGACTTTGGAAGACTGCTGAATCTCAGCATAACATCATTTACATGCTAATTGACACACCTACCAGCTCCTTGACAGTTCACATCATCAGGGAAACTACTGGAAAATTTTTTACAAGGAATAAAGGAGAGAAAAAGGAGAAGGGTTTTGGAATTCTGGGAAGTCCCCACCTTTTCCAGGAAAAGCTTTGAATAGTCATCCCCTCTGTAAGCCTATCCCATCCACTCATTACCTCATTTGCTATACCTTAAGCTCCCCAGCTCAAGACAGCTAAGAAGTTGATGAGCTCAACTCTTGTTTCTCCATTCCTTGGCCATTGAATAAAGCGTAAGCCATGACATCAGTTTCAGTTTGTAAGTTGGCTTCACAATACTGAATGGCAAAAGATCTCATCTTTGGAAATAAATTAAAACTTGGTGATGGGGGACCAGCAGTTGGCGTAATGGCTGTCACTGGACTCCCATGTCGACCATGGTTCAAGTCCTGGACCTGGTGTCTTAAACTCTTGCCGGGCGCATGTGTGCCCGAGATCCTGAGAGGAGAATGGAGGAGAAGGGATTGCAGTGTGGCCATCCTCCTGGGGGGTGATTTCTCACTTTCTGTATCTCTGTCTCTCTCTGTCTTTCTGGTGAGTGTACGCACCCCACAGCAAAAACCTCTCAAAAAAAAAAAAATCTTGGTAATAGAATATACATTTCTTTGTGTATATTAAGCACATGAAGTGAAACAAAACTCAGTGTATTTAACTTTTTTAGTATTCTTGCTTTCATGAGGACAGTCTAAAAAGCACATGCTGTAAAAATAATTAACAGGAAGTCACCTAGTAGCTGGTGGCCTTGTTTGCTGTTTTAGTATGTCTACTTAAAAATGGCTTCCTGGGGCCAGTAGGTGATACGGTGGTTAGGGTGCTGGACTTCCACATGACTGACCCTGGTTAAAGTCCAGGACCTGGCAGCTTGCTTTCTCCTTTTTCCTCTCTCTTTCTCTTCCTCTCTATCTCTCTCTGGTGAGTACACATTCCCTATAGCAAGTAAAAAATAATTATAATAAATAGAAATAAATAACTAATTCTTTGAAAAAAAATAGCTTCCCAAAACGTTCTGGAGTTTTGCTAAGTTAAATTAAGTGATGGATATTTATTGAATATCTATATACTTTTTAAATAAGATAAAATAATGGAACATTAATGGCTGGATGTAAGTCTATCCTCGTTTAGCTTCTTATCATAGAAGAACTTAGGGTGTTTGGGTCTGTTATCAAACATGTCTTGTACCGCATTGAAAAACTACACTGTGAGGAAGCACATTATTCTAGAAATTATGAGCCATAGCTTGGCTAATCTACAGAATGCTGGTGTGATAGAAAGTTCACAATTATTTGTTTCTTATGTTTCACTAGAAATTAAAAATACTAAGAGTTAAATATCCTAGTTAATATATTGCAATTAAAAGTGAAAATAAAAGGACCAGCAGATGGTGTAGTGGTTATGTTGCTGGACTCCAACATGGCTGACTGTGGTTTGAGAACCAAACCTGGTGGCCTGAAAATCATGCCAGGGATATACGTATATGCATACCCACGATTCCAAGAGAATGGAGAAGAGATTGCGGTGTGGCCATCCTTCCCAGTAGGTGATTTCTCACTTTCCCTCTCACTGTCTCTGTCTCTCTCTCTTTCTCTCCAGTGAGGGCACACACCCTATGGCAAAAACCTCCAGTAATAAAAAAAAAAAAAGTGAAAATAAGAGAACTCTGTGTATGAGAAACATAAAATGTAGTTTTGGTAAGTCAAGCTATGAGGTTTGAAGGTTTTTGATAAAAGAAAAAGAGTAATTTCTGTTTTAAGGTAGAATGACTAGTTGTTCCACAATAAGAAAGAGTATAGGACAAAATTGGATGGCCAGAAATTTGTAGAAGGTCTCAGGAAGAGAAACCTTATAAAAGGATGTCTTAGTGGTCAAGCTGGCTAAGGTTAGAATGGATGTCATGTAAGGTTTTTAAAAAACACCACAAACCTTAATATTAAAAGTACATTGATATGAAACTAGAAGCTATTTTTCTGTCCATTAAAAAGACAAAGTTGGTGTAATGGTTATGTCACTGGACTCCTGTATAGTTGACTGCGGTTCGTGTCCCGGACCCGGTGGCTTAAAACTCACGCCGGGCGCGTGTGCGTGCTGCCCAAGATCCCGAGAGGAGAATGGAGTAGAAGGGATTGCAACATGGCCATCCCCACTGCGGTGTGATTTATTGCTTTCAGTCTCTCTTTGTCTCTCCAGCTAGTGCACTTGCCCTAAAGCAAAAATCTCTCTCTAAAGAAAAAGGTCAAAGTTTTCCTGGAGCATTAATCTGTTCTTGATAAGAGGTTGTGATAGGTTTTTCTTTACCTTTGTGCTAGAAAGCAAATATATTACTTCTTATCAAAACAATTACCTATGCTTCTTACCTGCCTTTATTTAGGAAAACTGAGTCCTCTGGTAAATGAGCTAGTTTTACTACAACTATACAACTGCTTATATTTGCTTTGGAAGTCTTTTAATTATTAGCCTGATTAAGCGAGTAAGTGTTGTTTCACCGTGACCTATGATCTTATTTTAATCAATGGTTTTAAACCTTTGGTACTTTTGATAAATTTGCTAAAATCAAAATCCAAATTAAGCCTTTTTGACCTTGAACTAATTTTGGAAGTTTCTTTTTTTTTCTTTTTTTTTCTTTTTTTTTGAGAGTTTTTTACTTGCCAGAGAGACAGACAGATAGAAAGCGAGAAATCATCCCTCCAGAGGGGATGGCCATGCTACAATCCCTTCTCCTCCATTCTCCTCTCCGGATCTTGGACATGCACGCACATGTGCCCAGCGTGAGCTTAAGCCACCAGGTTCGGGACTTGAACCATGGTCGACTACATGGGAGTCCAGTGACATAGCCATTACGCTAACTGCTGGTCCCTTGAAATTTCTTGATGGCCCCTGGAATATCACAAAATAATTTATTCTCTCTTCTTATACATATAAAAGAGATATTAAGCTCATTAAGTTTATTAGATAGGTTAAATTTTGCATGGGAAGAAGTCAAATAAGAAAAGATGTTTTACTTTTTTTTTTAGGTTTTTGCCATACAGCATGTGGACTTATCAGAGAGAGACAGAGACAGACAGGGGGAAAGTGAGAAATCAATCCCCAAGAAGGGTGGTCATGCTACAATCCCTTCTCCGTTGTCCTCTTGAGATTTTGGGAACACACACACAAGTGCCCAGCATGAATACTTTTTAAATCTACAGTTATATGAATATGTTATTAATATGAGAGCCAGAAACAAAGAAGTACTTAGAATCTAATACATCCTGGTATAATGTCACCAGTCATAATGCAGTTATTATGTGAAAATATTATATGACACAGAGATGACCACATTTCTTTATTAGTTGCATTATTGTTGTAATGAACTCACATCAGATCTTGACCATGGCCAAATATGTCTTGTTATTTAGGTAGTTAATTATTTTACTGTGATACTTTCTTGGACCCTTTACAAGCAACTAACCCTAAAATGTTCATATTATTAGACTGGGTGAAAATACTTAGAATACTACTGGGAAAATGATTGGTTTATAAATCTGCTAATCCAAGATGAAACAAATATGAATTAATTACATTGGACTGAATTAAGTCATGAAGAAGGATTATAATTATGTGAAGGCATTCTTCTTTTTTTTTCTTTTTTGGAGAATGCTCTCTCCAGAAAGACAGAGAGAGACAGAGAGACAGGAAGCAAGAAATCTTCCCCCCAGGGAGAGATGGCCACACTGCAATCCCTTCTCCTCCATTCTCCTCGAGATCTTGGACACACACG
>NW_006205396.1:0-6034 GCF_000334495.1 Tupaia belangeri chinensis | reverse complement strand
GGGACTCGAACCGCAGTCGACTACATAGTTCAGCGACATAGCCATTACGCTAACTGCTGTTCCCAAGACATTCTTCTTTGAAACATTGCTGTTTCTATATGATTTTATTTTCCAGATTTAAGAAAACAGTTTTCTTATCTCAAGCTATATATGACTTTTGACAATTTGGTAAAGTATACCTTTGTGAAAAAAGATAAAAGAAATTTGCTTTTCAACCCTATTTGATCCCCCTCAGAATTCAGAAACTATTAGGCATTTTTATTTCTTGGCAATATAGTTATTTGCATATGTTCAATAAAAAAATCTGTTGTTTTGTTTTGTTTTAGAGTTTGTGCTATAGGCCATATGTGCTCACCAGAGAGACAAAGGAAGACGAGAGAGAAGACAAGTGAGAAATCACCCTTCAGGGGGTTGACCATGCCACAGTCCCTTCTCCTTCATTCTTCTCTCAGGATTTTGGGCATGCACACACACTTGCCTGGTGTGATTTCCAGGCTGCTAAGTCTGGGACTCCCAACTACAGAGTCAGCAATGTGGACTCCAGCTCCTTAACCACCATGCCACCTGCTTGCCCAAAATTTGTTCTTTTTGTAACAGAACATAATTGAGAACATTGGCTGTTTTATCAAGACTTCAACTGGAATGTCATATTATAGAACATAAGTGAAATTAGATATGGCCAATAGTTTTAGGAAGTAAGGTTAACTTTTATGACGCCAATAGAGATCTTTAGAAAAAACCGGCCTGGTGCCTGTCATTATGGCTTTCCTAGACTGATGAGTTGAATAAGGAAAGTCTAGGAGCCTTCAAAATATTTTGAATTTCAAAAAGAGAGTTCATTCAAATCTTTAGGTATTGTAGATAAGGTCTAATGGCAAGACCTTTAATTTTTTTTTAGTTAAGAAAAAAAAGTATACATATACATATATATATATATGTATATAGACACACACACACACACATACCAGCAAGGCAAACTTTAAAATGGCATGCAGGGGGAAAAAAATCACCAATTTTTTTTCACCAGTGTAAATAATCAGTCCAATTTTAATGAGACTAGACCTATTTTCCAAACAAATTAGTCAAGGTGTAATTATCTTTGATGGGAACAGTGGCAACAGTGGAAAGGAAGTGTTTGTTTCAGTAAAAAATTAATATAGACTATATCAATTTCTAGTCCTGTTTATTAATCTTGAAGTTTTGTTATCCATCTATAAACTTTCCTGTTTTCTAAGTTCTACAAGCTGAAGCTGGACAACTTGTAAACTTCAGAGGATAAACCTCATACCTGTTGGTTTATCATTCCTTTGTCATAACCAGACACTGAAATTGCAAACTAGGAAAATATGTTTCAAGTTCAAATTTATGTTTCAGTAGCTGAGAAGACTTCTGTTCTTAGACTGAGTTTTTTTTCTGATCATTATTTTTGTTCATTGCAGTTCGTTTCTTTCTGTGGGCCTCAGTTGACCAGCGAATTCCAATCTTTTGGCGTTAGCCTCCTAACTGTCCGTGGTGTGATCTCCCTGGTGTTCTGTAGACTTGTAAGGGTCTTACGTGCACATTTTCAGACATCAGTAGTGTGCCAGATGTATCGCACTGTGATTACACAGGAACCTCAGAGGGAATATTTCTTCAACGAACGTGATGTCGTGAATATGAGTCCTTCATTGAGACAAAGACACATTGGCAATGATGGTGACAGAGAGTGGTGCTTCTGCCAAAACTTTCAACAATCTCTCAGAAATAACAGGCTGACCAGAGAAGGAAATTGTTAAAAAAAAAAAAAAAAATTGAATTGAGAGACCATCAACCTTAGATGGCTCCAGTGCTTTGGGTTTCTGAGTAAGCAAACCATAGTCCCATGAAAATAGTAAAGGAAAAATTTAAACTTAAGCCATAAGAAACCATCAACTAACTTAACTGGGACCTTTAACCAATCATATTATATATGTGTGTGTGTGTGTGTGTGTGTGTGTGTGTGTGTGCATGCGCGCGTGCTTGTGTGTGTATTATATGTATATAGTCTTTCTTCCACAAATATTTCATAAAAATTTCTTTTCTTAGCCTGCTTTCTCCACTTGAATGGTGACAGCAACCTGATGCTACTAAGTCCTTTTTTATAAAAAAAAATTAACATATAATCCTTGTATATAACTGTGGGGGCACAATATGAGTTGACAGTATAAGAATATAATGCATAATGATTCATTTCAGACAATTAGCATAACTGTCATCTCAACCCTTTGTCATTACTTGTGTTGATAACATTCAAAATCCTCCCTTTTAGTTACTTAGAGATACAAAACAAGTTGTTGGCCTCTATATTCTCCTTACTGTGCCTTGTAAACACCCAACATTGTTCCTCCTGTTTGCAATTTTTATTTTCATTAATCAGAATCCCTCTATTCCCCATCCCCTTCCACCATCCTTCCCATTCTCTAGCAGTCATTGTTCATTCCACTATGAGACCATTTTTTTTTTCAATTCCCACATACGAAAGAAAACATGGTATTTCTCTTACTGTGCCTGACATATTTCATTCAACATAATGTCTTCCAGGCTCACCCATTTAATAGCAAATGACAGTATTTCAACTTTTTGATGACTAAATAGTATTCCATATACAGCCACATTTTCTCTATCCATTCATTAGTTGATGGACACTTAGGTTACTTCCATATCGTGGCTATTGTGAATACTACTGAAATAAATATTAAGGTTCAGATGTCTTTGTGATGTGTTGACTTACTTTCCTTGGATATAGACCTAGTAGTAGGATTGCTGCGTCATACAAAAGTTCTATTTTTTTCTTTTAAGTTCTATTTTTAGTTTTTTGTTTTGTTTCAAGTTTTTGCTGAAAGGCATGTGTGCTCACCAGAGAAAGACAGAGACACAGAGACAGAAAAAGTGAGAAATCACTCCCCACTCCCCAGGGGGGTTGGCCACACCACAGTCCCTTCTCCTCCATTCTCCTCCCAGGATTTTGGGTATGCACGAACACGCACCCAGTGTGTTTATCAAGCTACCAGGTCTGAGACTTAAACTACAGAGTCATCCATGTGGGATCTAGCACTTTGACCACCTGCTGGCCCCTATGTTTAGTTTTTTGAACACCCTCTATTCTGTTTTCTATAATGGCTTTACTAATTTACATCCCCACCAACAATGTAATCGAATGCCCTCTTTCTCTACATTCTTGCCAGCATTTGTTATTTTTTGTCTTTTATTTATTTATTTATTCATTTATTTATTTATTTTGCTAGAGGGCATGTACACTCACCAGAGAGAGATAGAGAGATGGAGTCAGAAGGAGAGATAGAAAGGAGTTCCTGGTGGTGCATGGTCATGCTGCAATCCTTTTTCCATTTCTTCACCCTGTCAGGACCTTGCGCACATATACATACGTGCCTAATGTATTCTTCAAGCCACTGCAGCCAGGATTTGAACCACAGTCAACCATATGAGATTAATCTACTTTAACAACAAGAGCATGGGGCCAGTCCTATAACAGGCATTCATAATTGGAGTGAGATAATATTTCATTTTTTTAGAGAGATTTTTGCTGTAGGGCACGTGTACTCACTGGAGAGAGAGAGAGAGACAGAAAGACAGAAAGTGAGAAATCACCCCCCATGAGGGATGGCCCTACCACAATTCTCCTCTCAGGATTTTGGGCACGCACACACACGTGTCCAATGTGAGTTTGAAGCCACCAGGTCTGGGACTGGACCGTAGTTGACTACGTGAGAGTCCAGTGACATAACCATTACACCATCTGCTGATCTCTCATTGTGGTTTTGATCTACATTTCTCTGATGATTAATGATGTTGAGCATTTTTTCATGTTTGCTATTTGTTTGTCTTTTAAGAACAGTTTACTCAGGTCATTTGCCCATTTTTAAATTGAATTATTGGTCTTTTACTATTTAATTGTTTGAGTTTCTTGTACATTCTGGTTATTTATCCTTTGTTAGATGGGTGGTAGGCAAATATTTCCCCCCTTCTCTGGGTTGTTTCTTTACTCAGTTGACTTCTTCCTTTGCTGTGCTGAAGCTTTTCAGCTTGATATAATCCCATTTGTCTGTTTTTGCTTTTGTCGCCTGTGCTTTTGAGGTTTATTCATGAACTCTTTACCAGTACCAATGTCCTGACATGGTTCCCCTGTTTTCTACTAGTAACTTCATTGTTTCTATTTTTGCACTTAAGTTGATAACCCATTTGGAGTTGACCATTATATATGATAAGAGATACAGGTCTATCTTCATTTTTCTGTATGTGGTTGTCCAGTTTTCCCAGCATCACTTATTGAGAGACTATTCCCCCCCCCCAGGGGATGTTCTTAACACTTTTGTCAAAAAATAGCTGGCTATATGAGCATTTACTTCTGAGTTCTCTGTTCTGTTTCATTGGTTCATGTGTCTGTTCTTTTCCCAATACTATGCTGTTTTTGTGACTATATCCTTAGAGTATATCTTCAAATGCCATCAGTTACACCCTTTTTTCTTATGATTGCTTTGGTTGTTTGAGATCTTTTGTGATTCCATACAAATTTTATTATTTTTTTTTCTATTTCTGTGAAGAATGTCATTGGTATTTTGATAGGAATTACATTGAATGTGTATAGTGCTTTTGAAAATATAAACATTTCAACAATATTAAGTCTTCCAATCTGTGAACATAGATGTTATTACATTTTTGAGTGTGTATCTTAATTTTCTTCAACAATGGTTTAAAATTTTTATTAGTTTTCCCATCTCTTTGGTTAAACTTATTCTTGGGTTTTTTGTTTGTTTGTTTGTTTGTTGTAGCTGTGTTGTAAATGGGATTGCCTTTTCTTTCTTTTTCTGATATTTCATTATTAGTATATATAAATGCTACTGATTTTTATTTGTTGATTTTTGTACCCAGAAACGTTACTGATTTTTTTTTTTTTTTGAGAGGTTTTTGCTACAGGGCATGTGCATTCGCCAGAATGACAGAGAGAGACAGGCAGAAAGCGAGAAATCACCCCCAAGGATGGATGATAAAGGGGGGATGGCCTTGCCACAATTTCTTCTCTTCCTTTCTCCTCTCAGGATCGTGGGCACGCACGCACATGCACCCAGCGTGAGTTAAAGCCACCGGGTCTGGAACTCGAACCACGGTCTACTACATGGGAGTCTAGCGACATAGCCATTACGCTAACTGCTGGTCCCACTGAAGTTTTTTTAAAAGAGATTTTTGTCTTAGAGTGTGTATGCTCACCAGAATAGAGAGAGAGAGACAGAGACAGTGAGAGAGAAAGTGAAAAATCCACCCCGAAGGATGGATGATCATGCTGCAATTCCTTGCCCTCCATTCTCCTCGTAGGATCTTGGACATGCTCGTACACATACCCAGCATGAGTTTGTGTGAGTCCAGAGATTTAACTGCTATGCTATCTGGTGGCCCTAACATTACTGAATTTTTAACCAATTCTAAGAGGTTTTTTGTGGGAGTCTCTGAGGTTTTCTATATATAACATCACATCATTTGTTAACAGGGACAATTTGATATCCTCCTTTCTAAGTCAAATCGTGTTTATTTCTTTCCTCTGCTTTATTGGTCTGCTAGAACTTTCAGTACTATATTGAATAAGAATGGTCAAGGAATAACATCCTTGTCTTGTTACAATTCTTACAGGGTGAGCTTTCAACTTTTCCCATACTCCATGTTAGCTGTGGCTTGTCATATATGGTTTTTATTGTGTTGAGGTATATTTCTTCTCTAATTTGTAAAGCATTTTTATCATAAAAGGATATTGTATTTTGATTATTATTTTCCATATATGTTTTTTGTCTTCCATTTTGTTGATATGGTATACCACATTTATAGATTTGCATATGCTGAGCTGTCCTTGCATTCCTGAGATAAAACCTACTTGGTCATTGTATATAATCTTTTGGCTGTGCTATTAAAGTTAATTTGCTAGTATTTTGTTTAAAGATTTTTGCACCTACATTTATTAGGAATATTGGTCTGTAATTTTTTTTTAATTTTATTTATATTATCATCA
>NW_006205395.1:886-1453 GCF_000334495.1 Tupaia belangeri chinensis | reverse complement strand
TTTTGATGCATGTACAAAAACTTTAAAGAATATCTTTCTTGAGACCAGCAGATGGCATATTGTTTACTTCTCTGGACTCCCATAAAGTAGTCAACAGTGGGTTCAGTTCTGAACCCAGCAGCTTAAAACTTGCTCAGGGTGTGTGTGCATGCTTGCCTAAGATCCTGAGAGAATGAAGACATTGCTGCATGGCCATCTCCCCTGCGGGGTTATTTCTTGATTTCTGTCTCTCTCTCTAATGAGCACATGTGCCTTATGGCAAAAATCTCTAAAAAATAAAAGAAGAAAGCCTTTCTCTCTTTTATCTAATCAAGAGAGTGTGTTTTCTCCTGCTATATTCTATCAAATACTAACATTAGTATTCTATATATTGATTATTCATATCTAAAATTATTTTGAAATATATCATTACATCTCTAATCCACCACTCCCTTTCTGCTTGTATGCAACTGAAGTAACAGATGTTCTACTTAGGGTTGAGCAGTAAGATATTTAGTATCCTCTGTTGACAGTTTATAATAGTTGCTTATAATGAACAGTAACATTACAGTGGAAACTTGTAAATAC
>NW_006205395.1:0-869 GCF_000334495.1 Tupaia belangeri chinensis | reverse complement strand
AAGGATATTCAACCAGAAAGGCCATGGAAAAGCCCAGAGCCCTTTTTTACAGAGATTTTTCCATGAGACATCTGCCATTTTAAACCAAGTGCTGGCGATACCATGGGCTATCTGGTGATGAGATTTTTGCTTTTCTGGATATATTGGTCCAGAAAACATATTTCTCACTACTTATTATAACTAGGTAACTTATCCATTCCTCCCATAATAGAATCCAGTAGAGTCAACAAACAAAAGAGTCCTTGGAGCCCCAGATTTAAAATTCACTAAGGAATGTCCAATATAATCAGTTCTGGTAATTGACCTTACACAGACAGCAATAGGGACGGAACCCCCAGAGATGAGAAAATGCAACAATGGCATCAGGTACACTGTAACGGAACTGGACAACACAAGCAAACTGATAAGATGTTTGTTTTTCTTCCTGTATCATCTAAAGGAATTAAACTAGCATAAAAGCACTTTTAGTATTTTTTAAAAATACTTCATGAAAATTACAAAAAATATGATAAAATATGATAAAAAGGAACTAATACAAAGAAAACCACTTAAGTCTGCAAAACAGTTCTAAGCTATTTTATTTAAGACATTCTAGTCTTAAACTATCAATTTTAATGACTGAGTTTATGTAATTTTAGTCTCTCTAATAAGTACTAAAATTGTTTACATTTCTTCTTTGTTATAAAAGATACTTTTCTAAATCTTTTATATAAAATATCTTTGCACACATGCTTACTCACACACCAGACCATTCCCATAGGAGAAATTCTTAGTTGTAGGTGGAAAAGTTTGTACATTTATATAGTTTTGCACATTTATATAGCTTTACATACATACAGAAAAGATATTCCATGCAAATGGGAACCAAA
>NW_006205394.1:0-2028 GCF_000334495.1 Tupaia belangeri chinensis | reverse complement strand
ATGTATATATTTATATATACATATATATGTAATTTTTTTAAAGTTTATTTCTTTCAAGAGACATATATAGAGAAAGAACTCCTCAACAGAGTCTTCAGCCACAATCCACTCCCTTTGTCAGTCAGCCAGGATCCCGGGCATGCACACATGCACCTGGCTACAGGAGACCACCAGACACAAACCCTACACTTTTCCAGGTGGCCTCAGCATTCTGAAGCATCACATTTCCTATGCCTTCTCTGGTGGCCACAACCCTATCACATTAACCACAGGAAACCTTGTTTAGAGTCAGCACTCCAATTAAAAGCAGAGTGTTAGAATAGGTAAAGTGACAAAATCTGATTATATGCTGTTTTAAAAAATTCACTTTCAATATAAAGACACAAATTAAAAGTAAATTCATTTACTGTTGATTGAAACAAAAATACCATGTGAATAATATGCCTAGGAAGCTAAAGGGAGTATATTATTATCAGACAAAACTATTTCAAATAAATGTATATTGCCAAATATAAAGAAGAGTATTTCATTGTGAAAAAGAATACAGGGAGACATGACATTTAGAAATTATATGATCCCAATAACATTGCTTCAAAATACATGAGGAAAAATGGACAGGAAGAGAAATAGATGATCCCATTAACATGATTTCCCTCTCAGCTATTGATAAGAGAACTACAGGAAAATAAAGCAAAGACTCATATCTATCCAAAAAACACACTTTATTGACATTAATAAAATGCACTCACACACCCATAGCAGAATATTATTGTTTCAAGTGCAAATGGTACATTTGCCAGGCTAGACCATATTGTGGACTGTAAAACAATGTTCAACAAATTTGAAGATACTGCAATCAGACACAATGTATTTTCTAACCATAATGGAATTAAATTAGAGATCAATACCAAAATGATAATCAAAAAATACCAAATATTTGGAAACCAAATGACAAAAGTCTAAATAATCTTTGGATTAAAGGTTACTAGACAATATTTAAAACTGTACAATAATCAAGACTGGCACATGGCATGGTGGTTAAAGTGCTGGACAGTCCCACATGATCGACCACGGTTCATGTCCTGGACCTGGTGATTTGCTTTCTCACTTCCTCTCTCTGTCTCTCTGGAAAAATTATAAAATAAATGAATGAATAAATAAAGTTAAATAATTCTTTTAAAAAACTGTATAATAATGAAATACAGCATAAAAATGTGTAGGACCAGCAGGTGGCATGGTAGTTAAGGTGCTGGACTCTCATATGACTGGCCATGGTTCAAATCTCAGATGTGGTGACTTGAGAATCACACCCAGTGCATGTACCTCTGTGCCCAAAATCCTAAGAGGAGAATGGAGAAAAAGGAATTCTGGTATGGCTATCACCCTGGGGGATGACTTCTCACTTTCTCTCTCACTCTTTCTGTCTGTCTCTGTCTCTCAGGTTAGCCCATGTATGGCAAAAAAAAAAAAACAAAAAAAAACAAAAAAAAAAAACCAAAGTGTAGGAAAGTCTCAAATTAGTATTAATTCCAGCCTCAAAACACTGAGACCCAAACCAGCACACAGGCAAAAATAAATACAAATATCAAATAGAAAACAAAGACAATTGATAAACGCAAAGCTAGGACTTGTGTTGTTTTAAATTTTTGGCCAGAGAATGCATGCAGAGAAAGACAGAGAGAAAGGGAAAGTGAGAAAACACCTCCTGCTCTCCCTGGGGGTGGCCATGCCACAATCCCCTCTCCTCCATCCCTCCTTTTGGAATATTGGGAATGCATGCACACAGGCCCACCATGTTTTCAAACCACTGGGTGTGGAACTCAGATTGCACATTTGGTCATGTGGGACCAGCTGACTTAACCATCACGACATTGGCTGGCCCCCAAAATTAGATTTTATTTCTTATAAAAAATAAAATTTTATAATCTCTACCTAAATTGATTAAGAAAAAGAAGGTGACAAAGATTAAGAATGAAAAATAGACTATCAGCAACATACTTTAGACATTAGAATGGTAATAAGGGACTG
>NW_006205393.1:0-2690 GCF_000334495.1 Tupaia belangeri chinensis | reverse complement strand
ATATACTCAATGGAATACTATTCACCCATAACAACAACAACAACAACCAAAACCCTGAATTTTGACAGGAAGTGGATGAATATCGAAGACTTACTACTGAGTGAAGCCAGCCAGGCTATGAAGGAGAGGCATTGTATGTCCTCACTTAATATATACCGAGTGTTGGCACTCTATGACTGAAACAAATTGACTAAAGGATACAGAAGCACAGTATATAGATGTAAATACCAGATATAGTGTGTGTGAAAGAGGAGGGTCTGAGGAAGGAAATTTGGGGTGGGGACAGGGAAGCAAAGCATTAATGGCACAAAGAGGTGAGGTATTATCTGCTGGAGATATTTTGTAGTTTTATCAACTGTACTACTAGGGAGTCAATGTTCACCTGTTGAAATATCCACTTTGTAAGATAAATAATAATGTGATTGATGTATGGAAGAAAATAAAATGAAAATAATTAATTTAAAAAATAATATTACTTACAATATTTCACATTCAATAATATAATACAAGATTTTTGTAAGCTTCAAACTTTGGGGTAATGTTGTCTGACAGAAACAGAGGCCAGTAGTGAGTTCCAGCCCCAGAGGTTTGGCTCTACCTTGCTCCCTCCCTCCTTTCTACTCTAGAATTCCTCCACCCAAACTGGCTGTGTTATAACTACTTCTCTGGTCTAATTTACATATTCCTCCTTGTCTCTGAACAGCCAAGCATTTACCCTGGAATATAGCTCATGGACATGTGTACGGTTGGCTTCACTGCTCAGAGGAAAAACTGTCACCTCATTGTGACCTTTCCCATCTGCCCACCAAGTGGCACCAGGCTCTCCCTCACAACACTTGCTTAGTTTCACTTGAGTGCTTTGTGTTTTAGTTCAACTCACTTCAGACAGTAAGCTCCTGCAGGTAGAGTTTATGGTCTTTAGTGCAACACCCAGCCTTCACACTGTGTTTGTACAAGGTGAATTCTCAGGACAGCTGCTGAATGAGTAAGTGAAATTATCTTAGAGCTGTGTCACTACCTTTGAGTAGCTAATATTATGGAGATGAATAATCATCATAGAAACTGCAGAACGGGTCAGGGGCAGGGGGCAACCAAAATGAACTCCAAGTAGATGTTCCCAGATCACTGCTTCAGCAGAGCACAGTAGGCACAATTTGCCCTCTGGTGGTCACAGACAACACTACAACCCCAGGCATGAAAACCCAAAACAACACACACCTGGGTTTGGCAGGCCTCAAGGCAGTGGCTCTCCAAGGCTAAAGCAGGTAAAAGAGGATTAGGGACCAGCCATTAGCGTAATGGCTATGTCGCTGGACTCCCATGTAGTTGACCGCATTTTGAATCCTGGACATGGTGGCTTAAAGTCATGCTGGGCGTGTATGCGTGCATGCCCAAGATCCTGAGAGCAGAATGGAAGAGAAGGGATTTCAGCATGGCCATCCCTCCTGGGGGGTGATTTATCACTTTCTGTCTCTCTGTCTCTCTCTGTCTTTCTGGTGAGTGCACGCACCCTATAGCAAAAACCTCTAAAAAAAAAAAAAGGAGGATTAGAAGGCCCAGGGAAACCTAGAAATCAGGAGTATCCTCTTCCTTTCTCATTGACACTACTGTCTTGGACAGACCAGTTCCACAAGACCTCATTCCAGCCAGACCCTGGATGAATGATCCCATGTTCAGCCACATTCTGCACTACCCTACTCAGTACCTCAAGTCCCAAAGCTGCTCTCTGCTCTGAGGATCTCCCAGAAAGTAGAAAGTATTTCCAAAGATCTCAATGCATAATGAGTCATCAGTAGATAACCAAGTCCAACAGTCACTTCTCTGAACCTGTGCAGTTCTTCAGGTAACTCATTCAGTGCATTCCTGTCTTGATCCACTTTCTGGTTTTGTATCTGAATTCCCACTGGGCAATTTACTTTAAAATAGGGGTTTGATTCTGGAGACTGAGAAGTCCTACACCAATGTGTCAAAATCAGTTGAGGGCCTTCCTGCTGTCATGACATGGAGGGAGACATTTCACAGCAAGAGGGTAAGCATGTGTCAACTCGGAATCTCTCCTTTCTACAAAGTCGAGAGTCCCACAATGAGGTCCTCACTCAGATAAGTGTTACTTGTTATGCTCTTATAATTTAAAGTATAAGCACTATTTAATATACTCTTAAGAGATAAATAAGGATGGGCCAGCAGGTGGAATGTTGGTTAAGGTAGTTGGAGTCCATGTGAGTAAATGCACAGTTCAAATCCTTAACCCAGTGGCTTGAAAAACTACTCCAGAGTGTATGTGCCCAAAATCCCAAGGGAAGAATGAAGAAGGGACTGTACTGTGATCACCCCGACCCCAGGATTCTTACTTTTGCTCTATCTCTGTTCCTTAGTCTCTCTCTGGTGAGCACACATGTCCTATAGCAAAAAATCTAAAACAGTCCTGAGACAATCCTAAGAATGACAATGTGCCATTACTTATATATTTTGTTTTCTCCTCCATGAATAGAAATGGTAGGAAATGAGGGCAAAGATCATTGAAGATGTGGGAAAAATCAGGTGTGTATATTTTAGTTTGTGCAATGATAGGTATTTCTTAAAAATGTTTTTGTAGCTCTTCTCTCCAAATTTCTACTCTCCTTTGGGTGAAATGTTAAGGACGCAGAAAGAAGAACTTCTTGGAAGAATACCCATGTTGGAGGTTAAGT
>NW_006205392.1:362-1547 GCF_000334495.1 Tupaia belangeri chinensis | reverse complement strand
CATATGATCCAGCAATCTCATTTCTTGGCATTTACCCAAAGGATGGAAGAATTTCTCATTGGAAAAGTGCTTGCACATCGATGTTTATTGTGGCACTTTTCACAATTGCTGAGACATGGAAGCAACCCAAATGCCCCCATATGGCTGAATGGATTGAAAAACTGTGGCACATATACTCTATGGAATACTATTCAGCCATTAAGAACAACAAAACCCTGGCTTTTGACAGAAAGTGGAAGAATATGGAAGATTTACTGCTGAGTGAAGCAAGCCAGACTATGAAGGAGAGACACTATATGTCCCCACTTAATATATACTGAATGTCCACACTGTATAACTGAAACTGATGGGCTAAAGAATGTACATATCCAAGACGTGGATGTGAATGCCAGATGTGGTGTGTGTGGAGGAGTGGGACCTGGGGAAAAACATTTGATGGAGGGATACGAAGACAGCATTGTTGAGATGGGGAGGTAGTGTTGTTATATTTTAATCTACTCGACCTGGAAGAAATGTTCATATATTGAAATGATCAACTTGTAAGCTAAATAATGTGATTGAATATGTTAAAAAATGTAAATAAAAATAAATAAATTTTTAAAAGACTATAAAAAAGGTAAAAAAAAAGAAATAATAAGGATTTGAGCAGAAATAAATGAAATAGAAAATAAGCAAACTGTACAGAAAATAAATTAAATCAAAGCTGGTTCTTTGAAAAGAAAAACAAGGCTGACACACTATTAGCCAGATTAAGAAGAAAGGAACCAGATAAGTCAAATTCACAATGAATCATGCAATATTACAACAGATGTAACAGAAATACAAAGCATCATTAGGTCATACTATGAGAGAGTCTATGCCAACATAGAAGAAAACCTGGATGAGATGGACAAATTTCTGTACACATAATCTGACAATATTGACTCAGAAATACATAGAAAGCCTGAATAGACCTATAACAAGCAACAAGATTGAATCAGTAATAAATAACCTCAGCATAATAAAAACCATTTATGAAAAACCTACAGCTAACATTATACTGAATAAGAAAAAGCTGAAAGCTTTTCCACTAAAAACTGGTACTAAACAAGGCTGCCCACTTTCTCTGCTCTTATTCAATATAGTACTGGAAGTTCTAGCCAATGTGATCAGACAAGAGAAGAAAATAAAAGGCATTCCAATAGG
>NW_006205392.1:0-258 GCF_000334495.1 Tupaia belangeri chinensis | reverse complement strand
TACAAAATTAACTTACAAAAATCTATAGTATTTCTATATGCAAACAACAAGCAGAGAAGAGACAGACCTTGTGTCTATGATTATTCCATTTACCATAGCCACAAGAAGCATAAGATACTTAGGAATAAAACTAA
Source organism: Tupaia belangeri chinensis (assembly GCF_000334495.1). Classification (NCBI taxonomy): domain Eukaryota; kingdom Metazoa; phylum Chordata; class Mammalia; order Scandentia; family Tupaiidae; genus Tupaia; species Tupaia belangeri. The sequence continues at coordinate 124 of NW_006205392.1, read as the reverse complement.
TCAAGGAAGTAAAAGACCTTTACAAGGAAAACTATGAAAACCTAAAAAAAAAGAGACTGAAAAGGACACTAAAAAGTGGACGGATATCCCATATTCCTGGATTTGCAGTATCAATATAATAAAA
>NW_006205391.1:638-1173 GCF_000334495.1 Tupaia belangeri chinensis | reverse complement strand
AATATTCCTTCAGGAAAATGGAGAGAAAAGGCCAGTGGAAACTGAATTCTCATCACCCTCACCATCAGTAACATTTACTGTGTTTTGCTGATCGTCGGCACATATCATACAGGTGCCACTGCAGTGCACGCCGTCTCTCTTGTTGGCGTTGTTCATGGCCTCTCTTAGAGTATATCACAGGCCCACAGACCTACAGCAGATGAGGACTTTTAACTCTGTGTTAGTGTCATAATAGTGTAAATGTGCACATTACCAGTACAGACTTTTGGAGTTTGCTGACTGTTTTCACAGATAATGCTTCTTGGGGGGAAGAATATGAGATGTGAAACTCTGAATTGCTGTTATTTAAAAACTAATGTATTTGCTGTGGCCAAAGTGATTACAATAAGCAATAATCTGAGAGAATCTGTTACTTAAAGAAAAAAAACAATGAAAAAAAAAGAAGAAGAAAGAAAATCACACCCAGAATATGTGTGTGTGTGCCCAAGATCCTGGGAGGAGACTGGAGGAGAAGGGATTGCGGGGTGGCTATCCC
>NW_006205391.1:0-523 GCF_000334495.1 Tupaia belangeri chinensis | reverse complement strand
GCTTTTGTAGTTTTCCCCCCTTTAAAAAAAAAAAAAAGTCAGTCTCACTTCAGCATTTCCTGGTTAGGGAATTACAAATTATTGACCTCAGGGCCAGCATGTGGCGTGTGGAGGTAATGCCACTGGTCCCAGATGGCCTGCTTCAGAGTTCCAGACCTGGCAGCAGGAAAATCACACTGGGCTCGAGTGCGTGTGTGCTCAAAATCCCGGAGGAGATGCAGTGATGCCAGCTAAAATCCAGCAGCCGTCTCTGTGAGTAATCGAGAGGCAAAGCAAAGAGAGAAAGGAGGTTTTTTAGCTGTGTCTGAGCACAGGGAGTGGCCATGAGCTACCAAGACCACAAACAACTCCCAGACAGAAATTTCCAGAGTGTTACATACCGTTACACTTCTCGTTTATCTACTGTTACCTACTGTGTAACATAAAGTTAGCTAGCTCCGTGTTCCTCTTACCTCACAATTTCCAGAATTATTCTGTGCACCTTTCTTAATATTTTTGGAGAGTTGTTTTCTTTTCTTTCTTT
>NW_006205390.1:0-747 GCF_000334495.1 Tupaia belangeri chinensis | reverse complement strand
TGGCCACACCAAAGTTCAGGTGCTCACTACTAAAAAACCAACACTTAAGGGGCAAGTGTTGATGAAAAGGAAAGGACCTGAGAAAATGGTGAAACACCTACTGTGGCGTTTCTCTTAGAAACACAGCATATATAAATAAATAAATGCCACTTCCAGCAGTGGAGTGATACAAGACGGACAAACTGCAAGAAATTGACTGGAAGCTCCTGGAGTACTGAATCTCAGTGTAGAGACATAAAGAATGAATCAAGTATCTGAACTTGGAGAGACTCCAGAGCCCTGTGCACCACAGAGGAGAAAGTGAGAGGAAGTATCCTCCAAAACTACATATTTCACACACGAACCTCAGGCTCCAGCACTCTTCCACTGCACAATGAAACTGGCAAGGAACTAACACTCGTTGTAGGAAAGTACAAGGCTATAACACTTCAGTAAGAACATTAAAGTCTCTTCACTACCCCACCCTAAGAACTTGGCACCATCTTGAAAGCCAACCAGCTGGTAGAGCATAGAATATAATTAGGATCAGACAATCTCATATCTCTACAGTCCTGTGAGATTGAAAGGGACAATGCAGAGGAGAGGAAGCTTTTATGATTGGCAGAAATGAAGTAACACCTCCAATGACTGAAAACTAACTCTTGCACAATGGAGACCAAGAGCCCTATGTATTCCTATCCTTCCCCCTAGGACATAAGAAAGCACTAGCCCCATTGAGACTGAGAAATATGAATATTTCCCCCAACT
>NW_006205389.1:0-1765 GCF_000334495.1 Tupaia belangeri chinensis | reverse complement strand
GCACGTGGCAGTATTTGTTTCTAAAGTTTTTTGTTCAGATGGCCAATTTAGATTATTGCATTTGTCAGCCTTGGCCTCTAAGATTTCATCCTCTGAACTAGTTGATGACTCATTTTTCTTTGGCTCTTGTAGAGCCTTAAGGTTGTTTTTCGTTTTTAGTTTTTTAGATTTTTTGGGTTTTGTCTAGCTTTCGGGGCTTTTAACTTCTTCCTCACTATCTAGGGAAGTAAGATCCTCTCCCTGTTCTTTTTCAATTTCAGAATCCTCGGTTAGATCTGAGGTGGCTCTAGCCTCCTCCTGGGGTTGATAATTTTGCATGATCTGCTCTCCCTTAATGAGCATAATGGCAAGGGCTTCTATTAAGCTCTGAATGGATATTTTGTGCTGACTAAGCTTTTGTCCCATTATTACCTGTACTTAAAATAAAACGTAAGTAAATACTTACCAGGATGTCTTCTCTTCATCCCTCTGTTTCCGCCGGCTTTTCTGGGTTGCTCTGCACTGGAGCCTTCCTCAGGAGCACTTCACTGGATTCTTCGTACTCAGGTCCGTGTCTGGGTGCCAAGTGTCCTGACCCTCAGGACAGTCAAACAGGTTTCCTGAGGGAAGGAGTGAGAGAGGGGACAAACGGAGCAGAACAGCTCACTGTCACAGCATGGAGACAACACAGTGTCTCTTCAGGGTCATCTCTTTATTGTAGGCAGCACAGAGATGATGCAGCGTCACAGCTCAGGGTTGTCCAGAGACAACACAGCATCACAGCTCAGGGTCGTCCGGAGACAATGCAGCGTCACAGCTCAGAGTCATCTGGAGACGACGCAGCGTCACAACTCTTCAGGGTCTTCAGGGTCATCTGGCAATTATGGGCCAGGGATCGTGGTTATATACACGTTGGTGGGCCATGATTGGTTCAATGAAAGATAGTAAAAGGTGGATTATGATTGGTTGCTTTGTGGACCAATCATGAGGTGCCAGGATATGCAAATCTGAGGGATTCTAAGCTCACTGATTTGCTATGGGAAGTGGCCAATCACAGTGTGGTGTTGAAGGTGAGGTTTTTGAAGGGGAGTCAATTGTGGCCTTTGTAATTGCTCTCTGAGCCTAAGAATGGCAATAGTAAGAGATTCATAAAAAATAGCCTCAGCAGACTTGCTGGTGCGCTGCCTCCCACAGATTGTCCTCTCAGGATCTTGGGCACACATGCACACCCACCTGGCGTGAATTTTAAGCCACCGGGTCTGGGACGTGAATCTTGGTCTACTACATGGGAGTCCAGCAACATAGCCATTACGCTAACTGCTGGTTCTTTAGATAATTTTTAACTCTTATTTCAGTGTGTCTGATTTTCATTTTCCTGAGATAGCACTCCCTTCAGATCTTCTTGAAGAACTTGTCTAATGTCGGTAAATGCTTTCAGGTTTTGTTTATTTGAGAATGTTCTTGTCTTCTCTCCACATATAAAAGATAATCTTGCTGGGTACAGTATTCTTGGTTGAAATTGTTTTTCACCCCATACTTTTAATATATTTTCACATTCTTTCCTTTCTCACATTGTTTCTGATGAGAAGTCTGCTGTTACCCTGATGGGATATCTTTTGTAGGTGACATCATTTCTCTCTTGCCTGTCTGAGTACCTTGTCTTTGTCTGTGGTTTTGGTCAATCTGACTATAATGTGACTTGGAGAATATCTTTTTAGGTTGATTCTATTTGGGATCCTATGTGTTTTTTGGGTTTAGATCTTTTAATGCCTCTCTAGGTTTGGGA
>NW_006205388.1:1978-3680 GCF_000334495.1 Tupaia belangeri chinensis | reverse complement strand
TTTCAACAGATCTCAGTTCTGCATTTTTTTTTTTAATGTGAAGTACCTGATTAGCCAGTACTCGAAAAAGTTTCAAAAAGATGTTTTTAAAATGTCAGTAACTTAATCATTGACATTTTTCACTACCTCCACTGCACTGATATTTTCAGTAATGTTTTGTTTTGTATGGGAATAGGATCTGAAGTATTACTTCAACGTATTTAGCAGGCTTCATATAACTGCTGCTATAGAGTTTTAGACAGAGGGGCACCTTCATTTTTGCTTCCTCTTCTTTTTTTATGACCTTTTTCAGGATAAGTGAGCATTTTCATTTTATCCTGAAAAAAGAGGGAGCCAATTCAAAAGCACAGGTTTATATTGTTTATTGCAGAAGAAGTTCTATTCTACCTCCTCCCATGGTTTTGTTTCTAATTTAATTTTTATTCAAATATGTGTTATATGAAATTAAACCATATCTCTCATTGGTGAGGTTAACTGGACTCTTTTCAACTCTCAGCATGTGGGTCACTGCACCACAGAGAAAACTGTGCGAGTGTTTCAGACTTTTATGCTCCTCCCTTCCTTGCATTGTGCCCTCCTTTTGGATGACTTGATTCTTCATTTTTTGTATTGTATTGATAAAAACTATGAAGAGGTAAAAGCCAAGTCCTATTAATGTATTTTAATGCTGAGTAACCAGTTTCAACTATTTTTTATCTTTATCTTCAACTCTCAAGAATCATCTTCATCAACTTCCACATACACATAGTTAAAATGATTTTACGTATATATTCTACTGAATGCTTGCCAGCTTAAAATGTATTCAAATCCACCTGGATAATTCTTTGATTTGTCCAGTCATTTCAATCCATTTGTACAGATCTTGTCCACAACAGAAATTTTGTTAACCCTTTACTTGTGAACTTTCGCATGTTCAAAATTGTTATGTACATGTAGACTCAAATATACTCTGGTCATTTGTTTTATAATCCATATAACTGTTCTTTTCCTTAACACTCATGTGATTTGTTTAAAAGAGTTTTATTAATCAAAATGAACATAAACTCAATTAAACACCATAGTAAATTTCTTTAATTTTCCCATCTTTTCCCCTGTGTTTCCTCTAGGGAGAGCAACTCAGTAGTACTCTCTACTTCAGTGTTTGTGTCTCCTTTATAGTTCACAGCTACTGCAGAAAAGGAAATTAATTATAAATACTCAGTATCAACCAAATAACTTATAAAAACTAACCTATGAAATAACAAAGTCTACATTTATTAAAATGGATCAAGAATATTTGCTATAGGCAGCACCAGAGTAATCATTTGTAAAATGTTTCCACGAATCAATAACTAAATCATTTTTCAATTGTTCTTTTTGAGCAATGATCTTTGGAGACAGGACACCCTCAGCCACTGTTGCATTTGCATGCATAAACCTGCACCAATAACTGCATATTTCTGAATGTTAAAATGCATCATGTTAGATTTAACAATACATTTCAGTTTTAAATATATTTAACTTTGCTTAGTGTTTGCTTCCATGACACTGACATTAATCTTTTTATTTTATTTTTCAGGAGAGAGGGTGATGATGTTTGGTAAATTTTCTCTGACAATGTTTACTCTGATAACCCTTGAAATGACTGCTTTCTTAGCATGTTTATCATCCATCTGTTAGGTTCCTCTTTTCCAGGGTGTCTCCTCTTAACTAATCTATTTAT
>NW_006205388.1:0-1816 GCF_000334495.1 Tupaia belangeri chinensis | reverse complement strand
CGTGCCCAAGATCCCGAGAGGAGAATGGAGGAGAAGGGATTGCGGCGTGGCCATCCCCCCTGGGGGTGATTTCTCATTTTCTATCTCTCTGTCTCTGTCTGTCAGGTGAGCGCACGCGCCCTATAGCAAAAACCTCTCAAAAAAAAAAAAAGTTGCTTTCATAGAAATAGATGGTATGATGAGAGTTTTCCCGGTCTAGGGTAATTAGACAAGACAGATGGAATTTTTTTTAAAAGATACAAAATTTGAGTTGATTAAAGGGATTAGTTTATTATATTTATTTTACAATGTAATGACTGTAGTTAACAATGTGCTCTGTTCCTCAGAATTGCTGACAGAGTAGTTGTAAAACCTTCTGCTCACAAAAACTACTACAATGTGAATAAATCCATTATTAATTAGCTAGATTTAGTCATTGCCACCTTCTATATGTATTCAAAACATCATCATATGCATGATAAATACATATTTTAATGACATTTTCTTATTAAAATAAAATAAAATTTGCCCCAGTGTTAGTGTAGTTGTTAAGACTCTTGATTCCCACATGACCAACCATGGTTTGAGTCACAGATCCAGCAGCTTGAAAATCATGGCAGGCATGTTTGCATGTGTGCCCAAGATTTCAGAAGGGGACTGGAGAAGGGATTTATGAATTTCATTATACATTTGTGAAATTAGGGTGAATAAATATGGACAGGTGTATTGTTTCTATTATATATGTATATCTGCATATGTGCATATGTGTATATATGTGTACATATGTATATATGTGTGTGTATATATGTATATGTGCATATTTATATGTGCATATGTGTATATATTTAAACTTTTTTATGAAAATGCCCATTAGTTATTACTGCTATTACATATTACAGCATAAAGTAGTCATCACTATTCAATCAACACACCTTTGAATTGTATGAGATAAGAAAACATCCAAACATATTGAATAAATTATCACCTCCATTTTTCCTTCAAATGCTCTTTTTTTAAAGAATTTTTAAGTTTTACTTTATTAATTTATTTTAATTGGACCAAAGTGTAACAGAGCAAGAGACAGAGAGAGAGAGAGGGAAAGTGAGAAAGTAAGCCACTAGGTCTGAGACTTGAACCATGGTTGGCCAGGTGGGAGTCCAGCACCCTTGACCACCGTGGCATCTGCAGTCTCCCTTCAAATGTTTTTTAATGCAGATGTCACTCTGAAGTCAGTTGTGACCTTTCTGTTTATCCTTCCAATGCTTTATATCATATTTTCTATGTTCCAAGGTCCAGAAACTTTTCATGTAAATTTTCTGGTTTTTTTTCCCACTACTGTAGTCAATGTTATTTGTTACAATAATAAATGTCTTATTTTTCATACATTTTGACACAATTGTTGACTTTGTCTAATAGAACTATTTTGAAATGTTGTAGATGAACTTTATATATTAAAGAAAGGTCAGTCAGAACATGTTTCTTAACATAAATTCTTTGGAATTTTATGTAAATGATATTAGAAGCTTCTAGGATGACCCAAGGTTTTTTCCAGAAAATCCTAATATAATCACTGGAGGTTTATTATCTATTATTTCTAATTATTTTTGGAATTACATTAGTTTTCAGAGAAAATGTAATTTAAGGATGTATATCTTGATGTGTATCTCAGTCCTCATGCCATTACTGCTATGATAGAGATTTTTGAGAGACAGGCAGTTCCACTCTGCCTTGTTATTAATTTGTATGTACATTTCTCATTTTCTGTTTATTCTGTATATTCTCATTTCCTTCTAAAGAAGTAAAAAGATAAATGAAGGACAAGTGATTGATACTGTTT
>NW_006205387.1:0-860 GCF_000334495.1 Tupaia belangeri chinensis | reverse complement strand
TGTCTCTCTGTCTCTTTGGTGAGCACACATGTCATGTAGGAAGAAAATCTCTCTTGAGAAAAAAAAAAATGAAAGTAGGGACAGTAGTCATTTTTTACCAACCTCATAGTCTTCTGGTTTTCTAAGACAAACTAAGTTAATGGTTTTAAGACAAAAAAATTCTAATCCTTATTTTGATATTAACTAGGCAATGACCTGTCTTTCCAATTATGAAATGGTTTCTATTTTTTTAAAGTTTGCTTTAGCATTGAATGGGATAGGAAATTAAATTCAATGTCCTTTAACAGCTAATTTATTATTTTTCCTTGTTAATGTACCAAGTAATAGTTATTGTCAACAAAGTAAAAATAGAGTGGTCAGTGGACACTGATAGTCACCCCGAAGATTTTATAAGTCATAAAGGAGCACAAAGTAGATGAAATTTCATCTCTTGAAGGCTCAGACATTTAAGCTGTATATGTGTATGTGTGTGGCAGGATTGTAACTTGTGGTATTAACATGATTATTCTCAGTATGTTTTTCATCTCCAGGAGCATTTGTTTTCCCTTCACACCAAAGTAGAAAAAAGATTCAAAGAAATCACAGAGATTCATTTTAGGACTGATTTCTCCCCTTAAAAGAGACACACGAGGAGCTAGCAGATAGCATATAATTTATGTCACTAGATTGCCACATGGCTGACTAGTTGACAGTGGTTCAAGTCCTGGACTAGTGGCTTGAAAATCATGCCAGGCCTGCCTGCGTATGTGTCTAATATCCCAGGAGGAGAATGGAAGAGAGGATATTGCAGCATAGCCATTTGCTTTGGGGGCCAATTTTTCAATTTTCTTCTTACTGTCTCTGTTTCTTTCTGTCTCTCT
>NW_006205386.1:0-1795 GCF_000334495.1 Tupaia belangeri chinensis | reverse complement strand
GGTTTGTTTACTAGTAGAGAAACAAATACTTTTTAAACCTCAGATTAAAAATAGAAATAATGTGGGGAACCAGCAGTTAGCATAATGGCTATGTCGCTGGACTCCCACGTAGTCGACCGCGGTTTGCATCCCGGACCCAGTGGCTTAAAACCCACGCCAGGCGCATGTGTGTGCATGCCCAAGATCCCGAGAGGAGAATGGAGGAGAAGGGATTGCGGCATGGCCATCCCCTCTGGGGGGTGATTTCTGGCTTTCTGTCACTCTGTCTCTCTGTCTGGCGAGCACACGCACCCTATAGTGAAAAACCTCTCAAAAAAAAATTAGAAATAATGTGAAAAATTTTAGTGATTAAAATATTGTGTAGCTATTGCAAATTTGATATCAAGTTTTTAAATGTTAAAGTTCCTAGTAGAGAAGACTCATTTTAGAATATTCTTTTTTCATGCAGTCAGTTTATTTTAAAAATAGTTTCCATTATATAATCATCTGTGATCAATGAATAAAACTTACAATATGTAAGGGCCAGGCCCGTAGCACAGTTGTTTGGGTATTTAGCTACAGTACTGGAAGTAGGATCCTGAACCAACTTGAAACATGCCAGGCTCCCTCAGGTGTGCCCAAGATCCAGAAAGATAAAGCCCTGGGGGAAGGGGGTCTAGTCAACGGTAAAATTTTAAAAAGCGTGGGGGAGGAAGCATAGAATAATTTCTTAGTATTCTTACCTTAGCCCAATAAAGTTGGCTAAACCTCAACTTAAAATAAAATTCCTTTGACAACCTTTTTCATTCTTCCCTCCCTGTCTTACAGTTTTGCTGCAAGATGACATCTCTCAAGCTGTAGCGTGTGCCAAGAGGGTCGTCAGGGATCCACAAGGCATTAGAGCATGGTATGTTTTAAGCACTAAACTATTTTACCTACTTTTGATGTATGCAGTGAGAGAAGACTTGCAAAGACCAACGCATGCCCCGGAGAACTGCCAATGGCAGCTTTTGGCTTATGCCAGCAACGCCCTTTGTAGATCCGGGAAGAACCAATCTAACAGATTGAGAATCTTATTCCTTACTCTGTTTTCAGGGATCTCTAGACTCTTAGAGTCTCCATACTCTACAAGTTCCCTGACATATCTTGATATTATTGAAGTAAGTAGGGGATGCCTTGGCCGTTGCTGCTGTCAGAGCCCAGAACCAGCCTTGTGTTCGGCCCCGGTGCTCTCCTGAGGGCGTTGGGGAGGAAGCGGTACTGTGGTGCTCATCTCCATCTAACAGGCAGAACTCCTGGGCCCAGCTAGAGCCTGTGTTTTATTATGGATGCAATGTTCTCTTTCCCCAAAGGACTTGATATATGCCTATTATAGAAAGATAAGTTCTAACATTTTCACTGTGTGCTTCCCCTTTCTCTACAGGGTGGCATGGAGGAACCGTTGTCAAAACCAAGATGTCTCCCAGTATGTGAGGGGTTGTGGCGTGTAACTGCGGAGATTCTTCCCTCCTTCATCTTATTTCCTCTTTTCGCATTAAGGAAGTCGTAGTTAAGTGAAATTCAGATTGCCAACATTCCTTCTTCAGACAAGTAACAGTTTTACAGAAGCAGGAGAAAAATAAGGCTCTTCTTCTAAGAGGTTTAATGTTCATTTATGTGTTTATCATTTCATATTAATCCTGTAACATTTTTCAGTTTGCTCATAGAACTAATGTAGGTAAATATGTATCTGAAACTTTGGAGGTCAGATACATCTCCACACTCAGTTCTTAGTGAAAGAAAAAACTCTGACTTAATCTTGAATTAAATATATATA
>NW_006205385.1:916322-924062 GCF_000334495.1 Tupaia belangeri chinensis | reverse complement strand
GCCATTATACTAACTGCTGGTCCTGATAATACAGAGATTTCTGCTAGATTTTTAAAAAATCTATTTGGAGAAAAGCATTCCATTCAACCAGTAATAATGTTAGTTTGTATGGCATATTAGTTTTCCTATTGCTGCTGTAACAAATTACCACAAATACAATGGCTTAAAAACAGCACAGAGTTATTATCTGACCATACTGGAAGTCAAGTCCAAAATGAGTTTCACTGAGCCATAAGCAAAGTATTGGTACTTCTCAAAGCTCCAGGAGAGAGTCTGTTTCCTGCCTTTTCTAGCTCTTATAAGTTGTCTGCATTCCTTTTGTCCACCCTGAAAACCAGCAGCAGAGCATCTTCAAAAATCTCTGATTCTATCATCACCTTCTCTCTGACTCTGACCCCCCAAATGTGGCACTGTGTGATTGCATTGGGCCCACCCAGATAATCTAGGATAATCCCCCCTTCTCAAGTTTCTTAATTTCATCACATCTGAAAGTGCTTTTGCCATGTAATTTATGGCAAAATATTCACAGATTTAAAGGATTAGGACCTGAACATCTTGGAGTGTGGGAAGGTATTATTTAACCTACAACATGTGTTTTCCAATTCATTTGCCTTTCAGAACTCACTCATTTTATAGACATATTTAAGGTCAAAGTAAAAGGTCATGGCAGTTTATATTTATCTCCATTTAACTTATTTTTTATGAATGTTCTCGCAAATTAAGCTCTTTAATATTTGGTTGTATATATTTTTTTTGTAATTTGTGACATATTGAGTACCAGATGCCTTCATGCAATTGTCACTCAAATTCATATTTTGTGATCATTCATTAGCCGTATTTGGGCTAACTTAGCCCTTAACCTGGACAGCTTCCTCTCATTAGCAACTTCAACTTCAGGCATCCATAGAGGGATCCTCTTGTCTGTATAGCATTGTCTCATTGAATTTCTGTAGAATTTAACTCTTGAACTCTTGATCTTCGCTCGACCAGTGTGATAAATCATTTGTTTTGTATTTATTATCTACTAACATCTCTGACTTGATACCTCCTTTTATATTTTATTCATCCCTTACTCAGGATATAGTGTCAGGTTTCCTTCAGTTTATAATCTTGACTCACACTGCCCTGTTTTTGTTAGAGTTCATATTTTGCTTTTCCCTCCATGCTGTACTGTCATTAGACAGTAGAGTGGTTTTAGTTTAAGAATAAACTGTTCCTTATCAGTATATGGAATTTTGACTCATTAATTACAAGGAACATGATCTTAAATAGAGATACAACAGGTCAGTGCTATACCCAGAAATTCTGTTCATAGCCAACACCCAGCATTTGTGTTGACATTCTCTACCCACTGTTCCCAAGACAGCCAGGGTCAGTTACTCTTTAACTATGTCCTAGAAATGGCTTCAGCTTCCTTCTTAACACAGTGCTCAAGACAGTTGTCACTAAGTACAAGATGACAATCTTCAAAGGGGAGCTTGTTAACATCCTCAGACTGAAACCGTGAAAAGAAACCCCGTGTAGAATCACATAGGCCTTTGTAGAAGGAAATAATTGATCATATAATTATTTCATTTGCTCATTTACTTCATAGTACATTTATAGTAGCTTTAATAACTGTGATTTTTCAAGCACGTTCTAAGCCAAGAAAAGTGCAAATGCTTACATATATTAGAGATCTATAAGGAGAGATTCAATATTAGACCTTCTAAGCTTGACAGTTCCACAGTTCCATTTTAGACGTGCCCAATTTACCACATTTCAGCATGAAGCAACCTGGGACAGGATAAAGGCTGTGTTCTCCTGTTTGACACCTCCTGAGCATCCATTGTCAGCTTTAACAAACCGTGTATTGACATTATTCAGTATACGTTATCTGCCAAGATGCATTCCACCTATTTAAACAGGGTGTACATTTAAACTGGCGATGGGTTGACTAGTACAATGCTTACGGTGTCAAAACTTTAGCACACAATGTCAGTCACTGGCTGTGTAGGTGCTGGGAAAATACAAAGATATAACTTTTTTGTTGCAAGGAAAAGGTAAAGACTCCCAACAGGTTTTAATCACTGCTTTCTTTTAAAAAAGATGTACTTACAAGCCAAACTCTCTCTCTCTCTTCAAGACATTTACAAGGAAACTTCAAAAAGTTGGTGGGAAAATGGAATTAATGTATGAGTATATTTTGGTGCAAAAAATTTTTTAAATTCAGGTAATAGAAATTTTCATGGACTTTTTGAGGACCCCTCATACATGTACATAGATGTATGTGTATGTTTCAGTGTGTGTGCTATCTTCACATCTCCTCTTGCATTCAGTAATGAATGAGCGTTTCTAAGGGTCAGGTGTTCTGCCACATCACTGTGCTGAATGCCAGTTGGCTTTTTCATATGCAACAATATGCTTGGTTCTCTTCTTGGGCACCAGAGAATTACTTAGCCTTTGTTCTCCCTTCTCTTTCTTGCTCAGAGTACCACAGCACAGGTGTCCATGGGTGAACCAACTTTAAAGTAACTGAAGTAGATTACAACGTAAGAGGGAAAAACTCAGAGTACCACAGCACAGGTGTCCATGGGTGTAACCAACTTTAAAGGATCGAGTAACTGAAGGAGATTACAACGTAAGAGGGAAAAATGTGAAGCATAGTCATATGTTGCTTAACAACCAGATAAAACTCTAAGAAATGTGTGTTTGGATGATTTTGTCACTGTGGGACTATCCTAGTGTGCTTACACAAACCTAAGTGTCATAGCCTGCTGTGCACCTAGGTTATGTGGTGTAGCCAATTGCTCCTAGGCTACCGACCTGTAAAGTGTGTTTCTGTACTGGCTACCGTAGGCAGCTATAACATGATGGCAAATATTTGTGTATGTAAGCGTATCTAAACATAGGCAATGTACAGTCAAAACATGGGAACATAGATTAAAATGGTCTTTCTGTGTAAAACCCTTAGCAGGAAAGGGACTTAAAGGACTGAAGTTACTCTGAGTGAAGCAGTGAGTGACTAGTGAGTGAATGTGAAAGTTTAGGGCATTTCTGTCCACTATCATAGATTTTATAAATACTGAATATTTAGGCAACACTAAATTTATTTTTAAAAAGTTTCTTCAGTAGGGCCAGCAGGTAGCATGGTGGTGATTGGATTCCTACAAATTACAAAAAAGGAAAAAAAAATTGAGGAAGAAAGGTGTGCTACATTCAACAAAATATTAAAGAACTTACTTAATTCACAAGAACATTCATAAGAATAAGTTAAATGGAGATAAATATAAACTGCCATGACCTTTTACTTTGTCCAACCTTAAATATGTCTTTGAAATGAACGAGTTCTGAAAGGCAAATGAGTTGGAAAACACATGTTGTAGGCTAAATAATACCTTCCCACACGCCAAGATGTTCAGGTCCTAATCCTTTAAATCTGAATATTTTGCCATAAATTACATGGCAAAAGGGCTTTGCAGAAGTCACTGGACTACTAAATGTCCAAACACAGCTTGAGTCTCAGACTTGGTGGTTTGCTTTCTCACTCTCTCTCTCTGGTGAGTGCACATGCCCTATAGCAAATTAAAAAAAAAAGTTAATAATAATAAAATTAAATTTTGAACAGAAGTTTCTTCAGTACTAAGTTAGCCTTAGCTTAATGTAGTATTTTGTACTTAAACTATTTTTTAAAAAATATTTGGACTCTTTTATAATAACACTTAGTTTAAAACACATACTGTACAACTCTACAAAAATATTTTCTTTTTAAATATCCCTATCCTGTAAGCTTTTTTCTATTTTTAAAATTTTAAAACTTTTTACACTTACTGTACAACTCTACAAAAATATTTTCTTTTTAAATATTTCTATTCTGTAAGCTTTTTCTATTTTTAAAATTTTAAAACTTTTAAAACTTTTTTTTTTATTAAAAACTAAGACACAAGCATACACATTAGCCTAGGCCTCCACAGGGTCAGGATCACGGCTCAGTCTTGCACCTCTGGAAAAGCCAGGATGAGCAAAACAATAGGAGAACTCTACAAAAATATTTTCTTTTTAAATATTTCTATTCTGTAAGCTTTTTCTATTTTTAAAATTTTAAAACTTTTAAAACTTTTTTTTTTATTAAAAACTAAGACACAAGCATACACATTAGCCTAGGCCTCCACAGGGTCAGGATCACGGCTCAGTCTTGCACCTCTGGAAAAGCCAGGATGAGCAAAACAATAGGAGATAAAGCAAGCACGACAGAAAATGATGAAATCGAGAGACTTGGTGAACACGATTTTTGAGGCTGCTACCAATGTGACACAGTATATTGTTTTACACTAAAGCTTTTTTCAATGAGTAGAAGGAGTACATTCTGAAATAATGGTAGAAAGCATAATATAGCAAATACATAAACTGGTATCATGCTTGGTTATTATCACAATCAAATGTTACATACTGTCCATAATTGAATCTGCTGTGCTTTTATATGACTGGGAGCGCAGTATGTCTGTTTACAACAGCATCACCGGAAACACCTGGGTAATGTGTTGCACTTTAGGACAGCTACAATATCAGTAGGAATTTGTCAGGTTTTGATTGTTTGGTTTTTGTTTTTTAAATGATTTGCTATCAGGTGTATGTGCTAGCCAGAGAGAGACAGAGAGGGAAAGAATAAGAAAGCACTCTCACCTCCCGGGGGGTGGTGGGGGATGACCGTTGCTGACTCTTTTCCTCTCCTCTTCTCTTTACATTTTGGGCACACATGCACACATGCCGGCATGTTTCTTTAGCAGCTGGGTCTGGAACTAAAACCACACAATCGGCCATGTGAGATCCAGCTGCATTAACTACCATACCACCTGGCTGGTCCTCAGTTCCATTTTAGTTTTATAAAACCATTATCATACATGTGATCTGTTGCTCACTGAAATAATGCCATTACGTAATGCATGGCTTACAAATTTTCTTATAATAGAAAGCATCTAGGACATTCAACTTCTGTGAAGGAAGAGTTGATTTAAGGTGGACAGTCTCTTTGGAATACTTTTCAGTATGCAGTTCTCTCTCTGTTCTCAGATACATCTGTTTCTAAGAGCATCACCTTCTAATATCTGTTCTGCATTTAAGTTAGCCATGCTATGACCTACCCATAAGTAGCACATGGAGCAGTGTTTAAATTATTTGATTTAAAATAATATCTAGAATAATGGCTCTGGAGTCACTAAAGAGTCCTTGCATCTTCAATTTCACAGAATCCAGTGGTGAAGAATAACAGGGTATGCATGATTTTAATATCGAAAGCCCACATAACCATGCAGGATGGTATAAGGCGATTTCCTATGAGTATTTTCTATCAGTAGGAGTTTCTGGTCTTCATTATTTTGATTGTCTAATAGTTATCTAAAAACCAGACAGAAATACTTGCCTTTTAAAAACAACAACAACAATTCTTATGGTGAATATAGTGTAAATCCAAAGTAACAAATAAGACTACAATGCCTTACATAAATAGGTAATGGCATTAATTTATCAGGTTGGATAGGGAGTGTGGCAAACTGAAGACTATCCATTGCCTCTAAAAGTGTCATTCATAGATATTAAGGCCTCAGCAAATGCTCCGATCCAGGGAGTAGTACATTTGTATCATGTAGGCAGAATTCCATTATGTTGATTTCACTTACAATACAAACTAAGTGGAAGCAGTTGAGTTTATAAGCTACAGTAGTCCTGTATCAGTATAGCTGAGTTGCAGTACGTGGAAATTCAAGCTCAGATCTGTCTAATCTTTCTCCCCCCAACCCCTACCCCCAAAAAGCCATAATTCTATGTAAAATTCCAATTTAATTTTTTTGCAAGTAATTCAAGTAAAAAAAAAAAAAACTCAGTGTAAGCCAATAAAATATTTCTATAGGCCAAATTTGTCCTATAAACAAAGACAACTGCCTTCCATCCATACCCTTAGAGCATAAGAGAAATACTTTCCTAACTACCCTAATAAGTTAAAATTTTTTTTTTTCATTTTTACAGCAGGGATAATACTTCACAGTATAATTAGAACGACTGTGCCTCCTGTTCCGCCTGAGGCAGTCCTGGTTTATGGCTATAATCATGGTATCTAGTTTGGTGTAGCCCTTTTTTCTAGGCTTTTCAATTTTTAAGCGTCCTGTTATTATTGATAGCTGAATTAAAATAAGCAGTGTGCATTTGTTAGCTTTATTTCTACATCCTGCTTCTGAGGCGTCAAATGTGGAATGCGTGTGCAGCAAAACCAGGTCTGTAGCACGTAATTAAATATGAAAAATGGACTAGGAATGGTTTAATTCGCCATTGTGGTCTTTTCTAAATGGAAGGTAACTGACACCTAATTCCTTCTTTTCAATATCAGCATTAAGCATTACTTGTTGGTAAAATAAAAACTAGTCTTTTTAGAGAAACTAGAGACAGTTAACACATTCAGATGTTGCTGAGAGAACTGGTTTTTACTGCTGTCTCACGGGCCATATGGTGAATTACCGTGTTCCTGCTATGGTGTGCCAGATACATAAGGCACTGGTCATCACCACAGACAGTTGGAGAGATACAAAATTATAGGTTAAATATATGCAAAATATAGTAAAGAAAGAGTATTTGGGATGCTGCTGCTACAGTGGTTCTTGTTACTTATTCTATGGTAACTCTACAATTTACTTCTCTATTCCATTATGCTTTTTAACTTTGCAATAAATTTCAGCAGCAATGAGCTGAAGGGAAAAAAAGGATGTTTAGTAAGAAATTAAATATGAATTTTATTTAAGAACTCATTGATGACTGTGAAACTCGCATAGTATATTTGTTGACAATTATTATCCATTAAGGGGATTATCATGATATTGGTGACTGCATAAGCCAGTCATGAATGTTAAGGAAGCATCAGCAGCTATTTCAAACGTTCACAGTTCCTGTAAAACTCTCCTATTGCCCGCGATTTAACACAGAAAATTCACTTCTGTCTCATTCTATACAGTATGACTTTTCATTTAGATCTCATGACTACTCTGAATTAATTTCTATCGTTATTGATTTCAAATTTCTCTGTAAAGATAACAAAAATAAAACAACGCTGTTAATACGATCACTTCAGTAGCAGAAAAACTTTTAAAAATGTAAATAATGCCTTTTTTTCCCTCTGAATGCTTCAAGAAGAAGATGAATTAAGATAAATTCATTTATAGTTTATTTTTTGACATTTTAAGTAATGGAATCAAAATCATTCTGTCAATAATATAACATCTGGCAGCCTTGTGAATACTATTATAAATTTAATTAAATATATCAACATCTAATATCGAATATTTGTTTTGTGGAAAAAATAATGAAGACAGATTTTAGGGGAGCACAATGTGATGGTAAAAATAGTGTTCTTATTAAATTAAGAGGCCAATAAACAGAAATGTACTTGAAATTGATAGTGGTATACATGTAGGTTATAATTGCATCTATTAATAAACAACCCGTGCTTTTCTACCAATAAAAATTGAAGCTATAAATATAAAAATACCAGATATTGTGACATATACACACTTAGAGTAAAAATATTAGCACGTTTTGTGACAGAGATGGTATTAATTTTTTTTTTTTGAGAGAGAGATTTTCGCTTTAAGGCACGTGCGCTCCCCAGACAGAAAGAGACAGAGAGACAGAAAGCGAGAAATCACCCCCCAGGGGGGATGGTCACGCCGAAATCCCTTCTCCTCCATTCTCCTCTCAGGATCATGGGCACGCATGCAC
>NW_006205385.1:898287-912070 GCF_000334495.1 Tupaia belangeri chinensis | reverse complement strand
GAAAGCCCACATAACCATGCAGGATGGTATAAGGCGATTTCCTATGAGTATTTTCTATCAGTAGGAGTTTCTGGTCTTCATTATTTTGATTGTCTAATAGTTATCTAAAAACCAGACAGAAATACTTGCCTTTTAAAAACAACAACAACAATTCTTATGGTGAATATAGTGTAAATCCAAAGTAACAAATAGGACTACAATGCCTTACATAAATAGGTAATGGCATTAATTTATCAGGTTGGATAGGGAGTGTGGCAAACTGAAGACTATCCATTGCCTCTAAAAGTGTCATTCATAGATATTAAGGCCTCAGCAAATGCTCCGATCCAGGGAGTAGTACATTTGTATCATGTAGGCAGAATTCCATTATGTTGATTTCACTTACAATACAAACTAAGTGGAAGCAGTTGAGTTTATAAGCTACAGTAGTCCTGTATCAGTATAGCTGAGTTGCAGTACGTGGAAATTCAAGCTCAGATCTGTCTAATCTTTCTCCCCCCAACCCCTACCCCCAAAAAGCCATAATTCTATGTAAAATTCCAATTTAATTTTTTTGCAAGTAATTCAAGTAAAAAAAAAAAAAACTCAGTGTAAGCCAATAAAATATTTCTATAGGCCAAATTTGTCCTATAAACAAAGACAACTGCCTTCCATCCATACCCTTAGAGCATAAGAGAAATACTTTCCTAACTACCCTAATAAGTTAAAATTTTTTTTTTTCATTTTTACAGCAGGGATAATACTTCACAGTATAATTAGAACGACTGTGCCTCCTGTTCCGCCTGAGGCAGTCCTGGTTTATGGCTATAATCATGGTATCTAGTTTGGTGTAGCCCTTTTTTCTAGGCTTTTCAATTTTTAAGCATCCTGTTATTATTGATAGCTGAATTAAAATAAGCAGTGTGCATTTGTTAGCTTTATTTCTACATCCTGCTTCTGAGGCGTCAAATGTGGAATGCGTGTGCAGCAAAACCAGGTCTGTAGCACGTAGTTAAATATGAAAAATGGACTAGGAATGGTTTAATTCGCCATTGTGGTCTTTTCTAAATGGAAGGTAACTGACACCTAATTCCTTCTTTTCAATATCAGCATTAAGCATTACTTGTTGGTAAAATAAAAACTAGTCTTTTTAGAGAAACTAGAGACAGTTAACACATTCAGATGTTGCTGAGAGAACTGGTTTTTACTGCTGTCTCACGGGCCATATGGTGAATTACCGTGTTCCTGCTATGGTGTGCCAGATACATAAGGCACTGGTCATCACCACAGACAGTTGGAGAGATACAAAATTATAGGTTAAATATATGCAAAATATAGTAAAGAAAGAGTATTTGGGATGCTGCTGCTACAGTGGTTCTTGTTACTTATTCTATGGTAACTCTACAATTTACTTCTCTATTCCATTATGCTTTTTAACTTTGCAATAAATTTCAGCAGCAATGAGCTGAAAGGAAAAAAAGGATGTTTAGTAAGAAATTAAATATGAATTTTATTTAAGAACTCATTGATGACTGTGAAACTCGCATAGTATATTTGTTGACAATTATTATCCATTAAGGGGATTATCATGATATTGGTGACTGCATAAGCCAGTCATGAATGTTAAGGAAGCATCAGCAGCTA
This sequence comes from Tupaia belangeri chinensis, assembly GCF_000334495.1. Taxonomy (NCBI): domain Eukaryota; kingdom Metazoa; phylum Chordata; class Mammalia; order Scandentia; family Tupaiidae; genus Tupaia; species Tupaia belangeri. The sequence goes on along the minus strand of NW_006205385.1, from coordinate 910,447 downwards.
TTTCAAACGTTCACAGTTCCTGTAAAACTCTCCTATTGCCCGCGATTTAACACAGAAAATTCACTTCTGTCTCATTCTATACAGTATGACTTTTCATTTAGATCTCATGACTACTCTGAATTAATTTCTATCGTTATTGATTTCAAATTTCTCTGTAAAGATAACAAAAATAAAACAACGCTGTTAATACGATCACTTCAGTAGCAGAAAAACTTTTAAAAATGTAAATAATGCCTTTTTTTCCCTCTTTATGCTTCAAGAAGATGAATTAAGATAAATTCATTTATAGTTTATTTTTTGACATTTTAAGTAATGGAATCAAAATCATTCTGTCAATAATATAACATCTGGCAGCCTTGTGAATACTATTATAAATTTAATTAAATATATCAACATCTAATATCGAATATTTGTTTTGTGGAAAAAATAATGAAGACAGATTTTAGGGGAGCACAATGTGATGGTAAAAATAGTGTTCTTATTAAATTAAGAGGCCAATAAACAGAAATGTACTTGAAATTGATAGTGGTATACATGTAGGTTATAATTGCATCTATTAATAAACAACCCGTGCTTTTCTACCAATAAAAATTGAAGCTATAAATATAAAAATACCAGATATTGTGACATATACACACTTAGAGTAAAAATATTAGCACGTTTTGTGACAGAGATGGTATTAATTTTTTTTTTTTGAGAGAGAGATTTTCGCTATAGGGCGCGTGCGCTCCCCAGACAGAAAGAGACAGAGAGACAGAAAGCGAGAAATCACCCCCCAGGGGGGATGGTCACGCCGAAATCCCTTCTCCTCCATTCTCCTCTCAGGATCATGGGCACGCATGCACACGCGCCCGGCGTGAGTTTTAAGCCACCGGGTCCAGGACACCAACCGCGGTTGACTCCGTGGGAGTCCAGTGACATAGCCATTACACTAACTGCTGGTTCCCGAGATGGTATTAAATTTTAAAAGATGGATCATCTTGGCAATTCATGCCTACCTCTCTTTGTGATCCAGCATCAGTTAGATATTTAAAGTGTTCGAATATATGACTTTCTAAAACACATTAAATGCTTTATGATGGCGATGATACTAAACTTCTTTTTCTTAAAGTAAATTCTTTAATTTTTGTATTGTTATAAAAATTACTGATAGTGGAAAATCTGTAATTGAAATATTTACTGTATAAATTCCAAATAACGCAACTGCTTTCAATGTATTTATGAAGCAAACTTTAAGAAGACACCGAAGTTGTTTTTTTCAAAAAGGGAAGGAGAAATTGAAAAAGTTCAATAGCGAAGGCCCCAATTGTACTTTTCCCAGTGGAAGTGTAGTCCCATGTAACAGGTCCTCGGGAACCTGTGAGAAGAGCAGACGTCCATCTACTCCAGACCTGCTGACTCAGAATCTTCACTAGTCATATGACACCTTTGTGCTACTTAGAAAAATGCACTCTTCTCTAGGAGACCTAATGGTGTGTGAGCTCTTGTACCTCGATGAGCAGACCATGGGTGATTTCACACTTCCACTTACTGTCTTGGCTGGAGCCCTTTGGACACTTCACAATCTGTGAAACAGTATATGGCAGTTCTAAAGATGAAGGCATTCCTCTCTCCTCAAGGAACCTCAATACTACTGGAAATTTCCCTAGGATCTGTTTGGACTGCTTGGACTCCTTTATTTTCCCTATATCTGAAGGGAGGGCTGAACACATAGTAAATTGATAAATCTTTACAGGAATGAAATGTCCATCTTAAAAATATTGGAATGGGATAGTCTAGACATTGGCATGTGTATTCGCAACAGCTTTTATCTGACTGTTGCAAAACTTTTCTTTTGTATTTAAAGATGAATATTAAAAAAAGAAAAACCAAGAAGAACAAGTATACTGGCTTGATAAATAAAATTGCAAATGAGTTTGTGTGGTAAATATCAAAATCATGTATAAGTTCATTTGGGGAACTCAGTAACTCTTTGATTGCTTCCAGAGATATAAATTCCCATATATATCAGAATGAAAGAGCATTCTTTGAAATACCAATGATGATAGAGTCTTTGATTTCAGACATCTCTGCAGCCTCTTTTCATGTCTCTCTGTGCCAAAGCAGTTATTCCTGTTAGCAAAAATGTCAGAGGATCTATCTGAATTTTATCGATACCTTTTTAACACTCTACTCACCCAGTGCTGGATCTTTGTCTATCAATTATGCAGAAAGAGATGTCACTTGAAGTAAAACCAATATCTTAGAACAGAGACCAACCGCTTTAGTTCCTGTCACCTCTCTCCTTCAGTGAGACTAAGAACAGGTCTCAGAGTTGCTTTATCAATGTTTATCATTCTTTATTTATGACTGAAACACACTGGTAATTTTGCCAGAATATCAATGACTTCTCAGTAGTACTTCCGGTTGAGAAAGGAAGCCCCAGCTGCTGTGCTCTAAAACCTATTGCTGTGTCATTCCAAGGTCATGCTTTCCCTGGCTTGCTTCTAGACAGCAATCAAGCTTGAAAGGAGTAGTAGGGCTGACCTATTCCTGGGAGCTTTGGGACTTCTCTGCTGTATAACTTTGGTTTGACAACTCCCTGAAAATATTATAAAACCTTTCTTAAAGGACATGATTATCCAAAGAACTTCTATGAAACTTTCACTCTCTCTTCATCCCTTGGAATCAGACTTATATCCCTGTCTAAGGGCACTCCCAGCCTTTCCTGTATGTCCCTGTTTTTTCTCGAACAGATATTTGCCTGGTCACATCCCTGTAAATGTATTTCTATTTTAGTGATATCGTTCCTGGATAATCTGGACCAACATAGGACATACAGTGAGTAATTTAAGAGAATATGTCCAGAATTATGCTTAAGAAGAAGGCATAGAGAGATCATCAGAAGGCATAATGGTAACACTGCTGGACTCCCATATGGCCAATGGCAGTTTGAATACTGGACCTGGTGGCTTGAAATTCACACTGGGTGCATGTGCATGTATGCCCCAAATCTCAAGTGGAAATGGAGAAGAAGGGATTGCGGTCTGGCCATTAACCTGGGGGTGGGGGTGGGGTGATTTCTCACTTTTTGTCTCTCTGTCTCTGTTTCTCTGACAAGCTCACCATAGCAAAAATCTCTCTAAAAATAAACAAATAAATAAGATGGCATAGAGCCAACAATTTTGTTCTGCCTCAAATAGACTGTTGGTAACTTCCTGAGTGACAATACACCTCCGTTTAGTTTAATCTCATCTCTTTATTTTTTGCTTTTTACCCATTTGAACCTCAACCTCTAAGTCACAGTTGTATTCTAAAAAAGCAAATCTACTCATTTTTGTCTGTTGAGCCATATGGTCACTGACCCTGTACATGGTATAGTAAATTCACTTCACCATACACAGGGTCAGGAAGAGTGGTAGGAACTACCTAATTGCAGCCTTCATTGTTCTTAGTCTTTCCCATGCCTATGACTGATGAGACCCAAGGCTGTCTTCAGAGTCCATGGAATCTCCACCGAGTGTTACCATTTGTCAAGAAGGAATTAAAAACTTTCTTGATAGCAACTATCCACCAACTATATTCAGTGCTCTGTTTTACAGATAAACCATTTACCAGAGGTTTCACATTGAGTGATGGAGCCAGGCAGAGTGACCTCAGAGTTTTAACTCTTGCTTTTTTTTTTAAAGAGATTTTTGCTGTAGGGAGTGTGCACTCGCCAGAAAGACAGAGAGAGACAAAGAAACAGAAAGTGAGAAATCACCCCCCTGAGGGGGTGACCACACCACAATCCCTTCTCCTTCAATCTCCTCTCTGGATCTTGGGCATGCACACACACATGCCTGGCGTGAGTTTAAGCCACTGGGTCTAGGACTTGAACCATGGCCAACTACATGGGAGTCTGACGACATAGCCATTATGCCAATTGCTGGTCCCTTTAACTCTTGCTTTTAATTTTTATACCATGGCGCCTCACAGTGAAAAGTTCTATGACCTTGGATAATTTCTTAAACCTACTATTTCACACATATATATAAAAGAAAGCTAATATTAATATTCACCCTTTATTGCATCTATGTTTTTTACATTCTTCATAACACATTGCATTTATTTTATTTTATTCCAGTAGAGAGAGAGAGAGAGAGACACCAACCACCAATAGGGTCCTCACAGTGTGATCCACCCCAGCCTCAGCCATTAGAATCACAGGAACATGGCTGTGTCTGGCACACACAAGAAGACACCGAGAAACAAATCCAAGACCTTCCCATATGGCCTCAGCACAGCAGAGTTGCATTCTTTCTGTTCCACCTCACTGGCCTACATTATGTTATGTCTCTCTTATTGCAATCCTACAAAGTGGACATTGGCCTTTTATTATTTATTATGGTATGAAAAAATACTTTGAAACTTAGTGGTATGAAATAATGACAGTTTGTTATTTCTCATAATTCCATAAGATTGACGATTTAGGTGGTTCCTTTCCTGGGCTCATTTAACATCATTTACATGATTTCTACAATCTGATGACTTCTCTGGGCTAGAATTTTCAAGAAGGTCTCAGCCACCTGTCTGTGAAGTTGAGGCAGATCCAGGCACTCCAGTTCTCATACCTGAGTCCTCTCAACATTCACTAAGATAGACCAACCTTCTGCACAGCAGGACGACCTTGGGGTTCCAAGACAATGAAGGTGAAGACTGAAAGTGTTTTAAGGTTTAGGCTTCAGACTCATGAGTATTACTTCTACCACTTCTCTCCTATAGGTCAGGAGAAGTCACAAGGCCAGTCCTGTGAAAAGGAGCTGCAGTGCCAAATTGAAGGAGGGGCATTGTTGTATTCATTGCATTTAAAGAATGCAATGAATCCTTTAATTCATTGTATTAGAGTGGAAAGGTGAGAATTAAAATGCTGCTCTCCATGACTGCCTTCTTGGTTCTCTTCCCATCCTGTTGTGCTATCAGTAGTACCTCCCTCTCCACAGTGCTGGTATCAGAATCAGAATCAGATGAAACTAGGACAGGAAAGTACTCTTCAAATTCAACTGTTCTGTCTAACCTTGGAGTCCTCTCAGTCTGTGTACTAAGGGAGTGTTTATTCTAGCATATATTTATTAAGTATAACATGGCGTCCAAAAGCATAAAATTGGAACCGAAACCACCAGATTCTCTGAACTATCGATTTATTCCTCTTTGTACATCTCAAGACGTGTTGTATCACGTGGCACTCATGCTGTCACTTCCTGTCCCATGTCCCTGGGCAGAGAGCAATAATAAATCAGTGTTAATGTTTGAGATGAAATCTATTTGAAATCCCTACACTGAACCATATCTATCTTTTCAGATAACACATCATAAAAGTCACTGATCTTTTGTTCCTATAGGGTGAAACTGTTCTCTGGTCACCTTAGGTTCCTAAAATATGTAACACGGAGGACTTGACAGCTGAAAGAACTCTTCTTGATTGGGGTTTAGTTTCCAGGATAACCCATATATGCTGGGTATGCACACACATATTCATGACTCTGGATGGATGAGACAGGCTAGGGGTGGGTCACAGGGTGAGACCCTATTGGGAGTTCTGCTGTCTCAAAAGTCAAGTAATTTGTTTGTTTTTGTCATAGGGCACATATACTTGCTGGAGAGAAAGAAAGGGAAAGTGAGAAATCACCCTCAGAGGGGATGGACATATCACAATCCCTTCTCCTCCATTCTTCTCTTGGGGTTTTGTGCACACTCACAAATATATGCCAAACATGATTTCCAAGCCACCAAGTCCAGGACTTGAACTACAATTGGCCGTATGGGAATACAGTACTTTAATCATCATGCCACCTGCTGTGTCTAATAAACTTTCCTTTTCAATTTTATTTTATCTATCTATTTATTTTAGAGAGAGATTTTTTGCTATAGAACATGTGTGCTTGCCTGAGAGACAGAGATGGAGAGACAGAAAGTGAGAAATGACCCCTGATGGAGGACAGCTATGCCACAATCCCTTCTCCTTTATTCTCCTCTCGGGATCTTGGGCATACATGCACACGTGCCTGACGTGAGTTTTAAGCCACCAGGTCCTGAACTTGAACCACAGTTGTCTATGTGGGAGTCCAGTGACATAACCATTACACCATCTGCTGGTCCCCTCAATAAACTTTTTAAAAGAAACAAACAAACAAACAAAAACTCTCCTTTTTTCTTCCTCTTCTCTTTCTTCCTTCTCTCTCCCTCCTCCTTCTATTCACCCGCACTTTAAATATTTCCTACCCTGGTGAACTTGTCTAGGCAATATTCAGGCCATCTTTATCACAATTGTAGAAGTCATTTTCTAATTTTTTTTTTTTTGGTTATTCTTTAGCTTCTCTCTCATTTTCTTTCTTCATTGCTTATTCCTTTCCTCTTTTATTTTTCTTTTGTATTTCTCTCTCTCAAAGGCATAATTAGCACATCTTGCATTTAGAAATGAAATCCTGCAGAGTGCACTATTATACTGCAAATAATGAATATACCCAAATTACAGCAGCATTGCCATTCAGAACAAGAAGTTTAATGACTTGCACATCTGCAACGAATAAATCAAAAGAAACTATTGTTGAGTTTGTTGCATGAGTCCTGCAACGAATATGAGTTTTGATCAAAGCATTACTTAATTATTTTTCCCAGCAATACTTTACTGCAAGAATAAATGCAAACATTAGAAACATGTCTATTGTTTTTCATAATGCAAAGAAAAATGTTTCCATTGAGTTCCAGAGATCTGTTTATGTACTGTCACTGCTGACTTCAAATAATAATTCAGATATGCTGAGATTGTAAAGGCGATAGAAAGAACATCCATATTCTCATTGTCTTCAAAATTTACCCAGACAAAACGGACCACATATCCATTTCCGTGATACACTGGTCAAAGCTAATCATCTGGCCTAAATTATGTCACATATTCATGTTTACTGAATACATGATTTTCTGTCTGAATGAACATGGACTATACTTTGCCAATCCCTGTTTTAAAATGATAGAAATCAAAGTGAATTCTGCAAATCATCCTGTCTAGTTTCCTGTCCTCAGAAGTGCATGTTTTGCATTAAAAAAAATTAATCTTCTGTCCTATATCAGACCCTAGCAAGTATGAAGGCTTTTTAGAATAAATAGAATACAGCATCCATCCTTATGAGCAATAACTACCCAGATTAGGAAGGTTTTTCTACTGTTGTATAAAATGTATTTATTTTTAAATTTTAATATTTAACAATTTTTTATAATTTTTTATTTGTGTTTAATTGTACATCTTTGTAGGGTACAGCAGGGATTTTTGAAAGCATGTGCGTAGTGTGTGATGATCAAATCAAGGATAGTACCATATTCACCATTTTCAACAAAGAGCATATATGTGTATATATATGTACATATATATATGTATTTGTATGTACATATGCCAAAACAGAAAAAAAAGCAAACCTAGTAGAGCAGAAATTGAAGATACATTTCATAATATAATACACTTCATATATATGTGTGTATGTATATATACATGTGTATACACATATAAGCATGTATATACTTGTATATATGTATATACATGTATATATACAGATACATATATATATACACACATACGTGTGTGTATTATTGGCAAGGTCCCTTTTTTCACTCTCCAGTGGTCGGCTGGTCTACAACCCATGTGCCTCCTCTCTATGCATTCCTATTCTGTTAAAGACTTGTTTCCTGAGCCCCTCCCACTCACCCCCCACCAAGCAACCAAGCATTGCTAGGAATAGAATTCCATGACCTCTTCACATCATCCAAATGTTGGAAGCAAAAGTTCTACTTCATTTATATTTCGATGCAATTTTTATTATTGTGAAGGAATGAGGGAAAAAGAAACCTTCAGCTTTCAGCTTATATACAAAGAAATTAATTGTTATTTCTCACTGCAACCAAGGGAAAGATTCTATTAAACTAATGAAAAGAATCAAAATACATTTATCTCACAATTGCTGGCAATGAAATCTATTTGGCATAAATTCAATGAGTCATTTATTTGGGGAAAATGTATTTCCATCTGTGGCAGTAGAACTGACCATGTCAGTTATATCAGCCAGTCAGAGTCCACTTATTCTTACATTCTATCTATTCTAGAATTACTTTTATTTTTTTCAACCCAGGTGAATTTTAACATACAGCAGTTAGTTACTCTATGATTATACAGTTATTCATTTGCTTTTTCCTCTAAGAAAGTTCTTAGTGTTTTTTAACCACTTCGAAAAAATAAATATGCCTAATTTTACCAGGTCTAAATTTTTTCTCTCTCTCACTCACACACACACACACACACACACACACACACACACATGAATGCTTTAAAGTAATTTATTTTATATAAATGACAAAAATAAAGCATGGGTATAATTGGACAAAAAGAAGGTGGAAACCCAATTGTTCAGTATATGAATAGTCAAGAAATGCTATCTATGGTCATCTCTGTGGCCGGACAACTGATTAGAGAGAATATGAGCTATCACTTAATTTATATTATATATATTTCAAAGTAACTTAAAAGATGTGCTAAAGACATACATATTTCTGAATCACTCAGTGTATAATGCACAACAACAAACACAGGCTCATAAAAGATCTCATGTACACTAAATAGAAGTGGGGCATCAGATGGACATATCCATCAATTTAACTCAGGCTTACACGGAAAGTACAAGGCACTCCAATGCCCTGCTGTTCTCTGTATATGTTTAAAGTTTAATTCCCCATGAGCAAGAGAAACACACACACTATCCACAATAGAATCTTGACACTGACTCCCCTCAGCCTTTAGGCAGCTCAAGATAATGGGCAAGTACATGTCTAGCATACTCAAGGAGGTCTCCAAACCTGAATGCCAGAAATAACTCCCTGTAGATTGCCTTGTAAAGCTTTTCATTTTACCATTACATTACTGTCTGGCTCTTGCTTTGTATTCTTGAAGTTTTTTTTTGAGACCCCACGAGAGTCTGCCTAACCCCCTTCTCTCATCCACCTACTGCATTGTACATGCACTTACCATTTAGCATGCTTGCCTTCTCAAAGACTAACTGTGCTGCAAATGCACAGCTTTCTCTTTGCTATCAAATATGTCATTTCCATGGTACGTCCAGTCAAATATATTACTGTTCCCTTTATTGTTGACAAAAACAACAAACCCACCCTTGAGCAGTGGCATAAACATAAATTCAAATAAATACAGATGTGTAGTCTGATGCATATGACCCTATCTACATAAACGGTATGTTTTCATGTTTTTGAGAAGTAGTTCTTATTTTGTTTTCTTCTGCAACATCTGTTGGCTTATGCTCGGCATCCTTTGTAATGCACCTGTGTAGGAAATATATTCAGTAGAAAATGGAGAAATGTGGATAGGAATAGGGAAGAAGTGGGAAAGGCATTTAAATGTTATCAAGACATGAAGGCCAACATTTTACTTTTTTATGCAAAAAAATTACAACGCACTGCTGATGCATGTGTGAACATGTCTGTGTTTATCGTCTGGTCCACTTGCTCTTCTATTTAGGCAAAAACAAGATTGTTTTTCCATTTGGGTGCCACGCCACAACAACAGAAAAGACATGATTAATGTTTCAAGTGCAGTTTAGTTTTATAAGAGCTCTTCCTTCTTGCTCTTGACAGAGAAGGCCTATTCTTTTAGAAAAAGTGAGAGTAAGCTTAGTACCTGTATTCTATGTTCTCTCAAAAGCTTTCGGAGCCTCTCAAATTGCTGCCTCTTTTAGGGCTTTATATGGGGATCAAGGAGTCTTCCGTGAGTGCTCTGGGGACATAGTGTAAGTAATTCAGATAGTTGCCTTTCTTGGCTGGCATATTGGTCTGATTGCTTTAAGTGCTGACTGTTGGGAGTCCCTGAACAGCTTGGTGGCGAACCAAGGATGCAGAATAGATGAAGGTGGCAAGTGGTGAGGACAAAGAAAAGTTGCTAATTCAATTCATAGAGTTAGCCCACCCTTTGTCCATACATTTTTCCTTGCAGGGAGTCTTTGACCTTAACTGGGAATTGAGTTTCTCTGTATGAAAATATTCTGCAAGAGGGGGCGGCAGGAGGGTGCAGAAGAAAACAGCACTATTTGCTTCTACAGATGACAAGTGAGCATGCAACATGATTTGGAGTCAGACTGGGGTTTAAATTGTAGCTCCTCTATTTCTTCCTTGGACTAGTTACCTTTTTCATGTTTCAGTGCCAGGAACTCCCTTGTTATGTTCTTCTAGACAACATTGTTTACCCATTGAGTCTCATATTAAATGCCACCTCTTCTGAGTGACTTCCCCAGATCCCCTAGAGAAGGGTACATCTTACTCCTCCAATTATAGGACTCTATATTATCCTTTAATAACATGCATCATTTTTTTTGAGAGGTGGTTTTTTTTTTTTTTGCTATAGGGCACGTGTGCTCACCAGAAAGACAGACAAGAGACAGAAAGCGAGAAATCACCTCCCAGGGGAATGGCCATGCCACAGTCCCTTCTCCTCCATTCTCCTCTTGGGTTCTTAGATACACATGCACACGCACCCAGCGTGTATTTAAGCTACTGGGTCTGTGACTCGAACCATGGTCAACTACATGGGAGTCCAGCGACATAGCTATGCATCACGCCAGCTGCTGGCCCCCATGCATCATTTTAATATGATTTTACTACGAGAACAAGGTTATGCTTTTCTTTTTCTCTCATCACTTGTGTCTTCAGTATTTACAAGAGTGACTTGTATCTTATAGGCTAGTAAATGGCAACTCTTAAATGAAGAACTCAAATGAACCTTGAATGAAACCTAAGTTTCTTCAACCGTGAAATGGATGTGATAGCAACAACCCTGAAAGATTCAACCAAATAACATATGTAAAGTGCTAATGTGGTGTTTGGCAAGCAGGAAAGTGTATTTAAAACATATTAATGTGATGGCTCCTGCAAACAAGTCATTTCAGGAGATAGGAAAAATGAAGACTTTCTACTGATAATTCAGCCCCCAGCAAACAAAGCTAGCATGGCAGGAGTGTTGAGACCTTCCTTCAGAAGAGGATTCCTCATGGGTCCTGCAAACTAGTCATTTCAGGGGACAGGAAAAATGAAGACTTTCTACTGATAATTCAGCCTCCAGCAAACAAAGCTAGCATGCGATCACAACAGAACAGCAAAGAGATTCCAGATCACCTCTTTCTGCTTGCTCCTGAACACTCAGATTGAACCTCAAGAATTTGAAAGAAACACACCACCCATCAGATGACAAGAAATCACCGTAGGACCACAAGAAATATGGGAAAACAAGAGAATACCTCTTGGGAACCAGTAGTTAGGGTAATGGCTATGTCGCTGGACTCCCACGTAGTCGACCGTGGTTCGCGTCCTGGACCCGGTGGCTTCAAACTCACGCCGGGCGCGTGAGCATGCGTGCCCAAGATCCCAAGAGGAGAATGGAGGAGAAGGGATTGCGGCATGACCATCCCCCTTGGGAGGTGATTTCTTGCTTTCTGTTTCTATGTCTCTCTCTGTCTGTCTTGCGAGCGCACGTGCCCTATAGCGTAAACCTCTAAAAAAAAAAACAACAAAAAAAGAGAATACCTCTCCTCCAAGGGAAAAGAATAACTCCTCTTCATCCACAAGCAGTTCAATGCAAATCATGGAAATGTCTGATAAAGAATTTAGAGTGTTCATAATGGCGAAGCTAACTGAGATGGAAGAGAAGAGAGACAATGAACTCCTAAAGAGAAAGGAGAAAGAAGTTGACGAGTTCCAGGTGAGGAAATTCTTGCAAGATCTAAAAGAGGAATTACATGCTTTACAAAAGAGTCAAACGGAACTGTTAGAAATGAAGTCTATAATACAGGAAGTCAAAATCTCCCTTGAAAGTATTAAAAGCAGACTAGATCACACAGAAAATAGAATCTCAGATGTAGAAGAGAAAATAGCTGGCCTAGAAAAATCCACCACGAAGACTGAGAAAATGGCCAAAAATTTGAGAATAATATACGAGAATAATATACGAGAAGTACTGGATACCATCAAACGTCCAAACATCCGGATAATTGGCATTCCAGAAGGTGAAGAGACCCGTAAGGGCATTGATAATCTATTCCATGAAATCCTGTAAGAAAACTTTCCAAACCTAGAGAGGCATTCAAAGATCCAGTCC
>NW_006205385.1:840945-897605 GCF_000334495.1 Tupaia belangeri chinensis | reverse complement strand
CTGGATGGGAAATCACATTTTGTATGCTGTGATGATGCTTAGGAAAAGAATGTAAATTAGGTTACAAAAAAAAGTTTCAGAAAAAAAAATATCTATTCAATGACTGCAGTAAGATATATAGCCCCAACTAGGTGCTACTTTATAGGATGCCTAAAGTTAGACTTGTGTTCATGGAAATGTATATATCAGCTGTGTTTGCTATGAAAATATTTAGATTAATTAAGATCTTTAGTAATTCAATAAAAAATGGGGGGGAGGAACAGTATAAAAAGTAAACATAGAAACCAGAGACAGTGTGGGAAGAGAGTGGGAAATGGCAGAGGGTAAGAGATAGGGAATCAAGGATGGGGTGAAAAAAAATATACAGGAAACAAGAAATGGAATATTATTTGTTGACAATAACATGTATGTCGATGTGCTTGACTGAGACAATATACAGTGTACTCTGGATGGAAAATCCCATTTTGTATGCTGTAATGATGTACAGTGAATGAACGTAAGCAAATAAATTTAAATAAAAATAAATTTAAAAAAATAAAACTTATTAATGTAAGGTACCATTCTCCCACCCCCAATTTTGGCATCTTTGAGATTGGAGTACACTTGCTTTCTCTGCTTTATTATTTTTTATTTACCTTTAGTTGTACATCTTTGTGAGGTATAATATGGATTTTCAAGACAAGCATGCAATGTAGAATAATCAAAGATAAAACCATATTCATTGTTTTCAACAAAAAAATCAGAGAATGCTATAGATTAATCTTCATTTTTTTTCTTTTAAATGATACAAAAATAATGGGTCTTCTGAGCTTTAATGAAATACAGGATTCCTTCTAGTCTGCACTGGAATGGTTGTAACTTTGACACCCCATAGTTTTATATACACACACACACACACACACACACACATGTAGATAGCATTTTTGTTTAAAATATTCAATAGAATATAAATTAAAAGGGAGTCTAAAGTAATAAGAAATAATTCAATGGTAGAGCAAGCAAATTAGAATATGACAGCTTGATCATCACAATGACCCCATCACCTTATTCAATTTATTTTTATAAATTTATATATATACATATATATATATGTATATGTGTGTGTGTGTGTGTGTGTGTGTAGAGAGATTTTTGCTATTGGGTGTGTGTGCTTGCCAGACAGAGAGAGACTGAGAGACAGAAAGTGAGAAATCCCCCTCCTCCGGGAAGATGGCCATGCCGCAGTCCTTTCTCCTCCATCCTCATCCTCCTACTGGGATGTTAGGCATGCATAACACACACTCCCAACATGAGTTTCAAGCCTCCATGTCTGGGACTCGATCTGCTGTCGGCCATATGGGAGTCCAGCAACATAATCCTTATGTCATCTGCTGGTCCTATCATCACCCCATTTTATAGATGAGGGAATTGAGATACCAAAAGGCTAAGTAACTTGTCCAAGTTCCCACAGTAAGTTGTAGAGCTGGGATTTGATTTCAGAGTCTAATGTCCAAAGGCAGATCTTATATTTGAAGCAAATGAAGCAGTCAAAAATGGAACTGATATAAACACCTAAAACCTATTTTTGTAAAAAAAAAATTTTTTTTAAATTGAAGTATCAGTAAATGAGGAAAATGCCACTCTTTTGCATGGCATTATATTTAGTAACGTAAATCTTGCTATTTAATTTGTATTGGAAAAGTTTAAGCTAAATTTTATTTTTTCCACATATTTAAAAAATGAAAGAATCAACCTTAAATGATTAGAGTTTATACTCTTCTGGATCCAGCAGATGGTGTAACGGCTTCATCACTAGACCTCCACATAGTTTATCATGAACCATGGTTCAAGTCCAGAACCTGGGGCTTAAAACTCATACCAGGTGTGTATGCGTGCATGCCCAAAATCCTGAGAGGAGAATGGAGGAAAAGAGATTGTGTTATGACTATTCCCACTAGGGGTTGATTTTTTTTTTTTTTTTTGAGAGAGGTTTTTGCTGTAGGGCACATGTGCTAGCCAGAAAGACAGAGAGAGACAGAGAGAAAAAAAAGAAAGAAATCATCCCCTAGGGGGGATGGCCATGCCACAATCCCTTGTCTTCCATTCTCCTCTCAGGATCTTGGGCACACATGCACATATGCCCAGCGTTGCGTATAAGCCACTGGGTCCGGGACTCAACGTGAGGTGATCCACTGGGGATCCGCGAACCCCAGCCATTACACCAACTGCTGGTCCCAAGTAGGTGATTTTTTGCTTTCTGTCTCTGTCTCTCTGACTTGCACATGTGCCCTATAGTAAAAAAAAACTCTCTCAAAAAGTATACTTCTCTTTTGGAACCAGCAGTTAGTGTAATGGCTATGTCTCTGGACTCCCATGTAGTTGACTGCGGTTTGGGTCCCAGACCCGGTGGCTTAAAACTCACGCCGGGCATGCGTGCGTGCCCAAGATCCCGAGGGGAGAATGGAGGAGAAGGGATTGTGGCATAGCCATCCCCCCTGGGGGGCGTGATTTCTCGCTTTCTGTCTCTGTCTGGTGAGCACACGCGCCCTATTGCAAAAAACCTCTCAAAAAAAAAAAAGTATACTTCTTTTTAAACTTCTTTTTAAAGAATTATTTTATTCAACTTTATTTATTTTAATTTGACCATAGAGGGAGATAGAGATAAAGAGAGAACTAGAAAGAAAGTGAGAAAGCAACCTGTCAGGTCTGGGATTTGAACCACAGTCGGCCATGTGGGAGTCCAGTGTCCTTACCCACCTTGCCAACTGCTGATCGACCAAAAGTATACTCTTCTTATTTCAGTATATTTTAGGATAAGAATACAGAAAATACAGAAAGCTAGCATATTAGAATTAGAATAGACTAGGACCAGCAGGTGGCATAGTAGTTAAGGTGTTGGACTCCTACATGGTAAATCACAGTTCAAGTCCCAGAACCAGTGGCATGGATCATTTATCCACCATTTCCAGTCCCTCATTGATTGAGAGTTGTTTTTAGGAGGGTTGTTTTCAATAGAGTCAAATCCTTGGCACTTAGGGGCAGCCCTACAACCTTCCATGAACTTGGAGAAAGTTTGGTAAAAAACAGAAAGTCATAGACAAGGCACGGTCAAAAGCTGTCCGTGTATATAAAAGCTGTTTATTGTGACTAGTGGTGAACCCGAGGTGGAGGCAAGAGAGAGAAAAGTTTCTTTTCTTTTTTTTTTTTTTTTGGAGGGGTTTTTGCTATTGGGCAAGTGCTCTTGCCAGAAAGACAGAGAGAGGCAGGGAGACAGAAAGCGAGAAATCCTCCCCCACCCCACGCCGCAATCCCTTCTCCTCCATTCTCCTCTCAGGATTCTAGCTACGCAGGTACACGTGCCCAGCATGAGTTTAAGCCACAGGTCCGAGACTCGAACCGTGGTCAGCTACATGGGAGTCCAGCGACATAGCCATTACGCCAACTGCAGGTCCCAAGGGAGAAAAGTTTTAATTTTTTAAGTTAAACGAAAAATTCTGGGGAAAAACTGTTTTAAGCCCTATCACCATTATTTAAAATGTATGGATAGGTTAAAGATGGGAAGGAAGCATGCCAAAACATTAAACTGAATGTCTTGAATTCAAGGATTCTCACAAAATCACGTTGACTGTAGTAATAGTTGTATAGAGAGGTAAGAGTTGCCATCAATATGATCATGACTTTTGCTTTGTTTACTACAGGGTTTGGCAAACTACCACCCAATTTCTGTTTTCGAAAATAAAATTTCATTGGATACATAGCCATGCCTACTCACCTATGAGTACTCATAGTTGATTTTGCCCTACTACTGAAGAGTTTCATGGTTACAGCAGAAATGGAATGGTCAACCAAATTTAATATATTTATTGTATGGCTTTTTACAGAAAAACAACCCTGCTTATCCCTGGTTTAAAGCAGTGTGCTAAACTAATAGAATCATCTGAGAGCAATTGGAGGACATACTAGGAGTATTTAGGCAAAAAGAACATGGATAGACCAGTAAAGCACTGTATTTTTATCAAACACATTATAACGTAAATGTCAGAAGCACGTAAGTAGATGGAAACTACTTATATCTTCTCATGTAGTAAACAAATTCACCTTCTGCACCATATTTTAGTTGCTAACCATTTGGAGCATGAGTTAGAAAAAATTGGGACTTATTGATGGCTTCTTTTGAAACAGTTCTATTAGGATTTGAGTTTCCATTAGTGAAAGCAAGGAAGTGGTCCACTAGGAAATTGCATCTCAAGGGTGGGCTTGAAAACATGAGTTAAATAGCTTCATACTCACTAAAAAGGAGCAGGGCTCTTTTGAGAAATGGGTAATTCCAGGACTGAGGCAGAGAAAGTCCCAGGTAAACCTAGGAATTGTTTTGGTGCCTGAAGGTAATTGTGTTCAAGAACTACACAGGGACTTACCATATGCCTGTAAATGAAGAATCTCTGACGGTGGTGTCTGGAAGTCCATAGTTAACAAGCATTTCAGGAACTCTTAGCCACCTCAAATCTGAGAAGCACCATCAGAAAGGATAAGTAACTCACTCAGGGGCAAAGTAGCAGAGGTAATACTCGAGCTGAAGTATTTGATCTGACTCAAAGTCCTTTTCCACTCACCCCATTTACCTAGTCTCACCATCCAAGGGAAGAAATGGTTCAGCAAAGGTAAGAGGCTAAATAGTAATGTTTTATATTTGATGAATATTTCTAAACTTCAAGGTATTTTTACCTAACTTTTCTACTTCACAAGGCATAATATGATTTGAAAGAACAAAGGTTTTTTTGTTCAAACTTTTGTTCCAAGAACTGCTTCATCTTTCTCTTGTCTTGGCAAGTGATGAAACAGCTCATTATCTATTATTAAATACACCCCCAGAGTGTACCCTATTTTATTTACTACACTGACTGACTCTGAGATAGAAGGCAATTTAATTTCTGTATTTACGTGTGTGTATATATATATAGAATTGCCAGAGAGCATGTGTGCTTACCAGAGAGAGAGGGGGAGAGAAAGAGGAAACACTTCCTAATGGGATGGGATTATGCTGTATCCCTTCTCCATTTCTCCCTCCTCTTGGGATTTGCAGCATGCCTGTACACATGCCTGACATGTTTTTCAAGCCACCAGAGGCTGGAATTCAAACTGAGGTCAGTAATGTAAGATCCTGTTCCTTTAACTACTTAGGCTACCGGGCTCATCCTTATCTATCTCTATATTAATATTGATCAATCTTTCTCTGATAACCAGCTTGTCATCTGTTGCTTTGACTTTTCCTTTGTATTATCTCACTTAGTGATTCTGATTCATTTGAAGTCAGCAAACATTCGTTGAGATGCTACGTTTTACATGCTGCCTTGGGCCTTCTGAGAAATAGAAAGGCTGGCCCCAGGAGCATGTTCTCCAAGGTTCATGGTGGAGCAACCTCATATCCATAACTTGCTGCCTTTGAAGTGAGGTCAGTGAAAACCATCATGTCATCATTAAAATGACTCATGTGGCAGTTGATAGGTCAGCTTCTTCCCTGTCAGGAGGCTAGTGAAACTGTCACAGAATATGCTAAGCAAAGTTGAGTTTCCCATGTATACCATATTGAGGCTGAAGATGTTGCAAACAAAGCCCTTCTCATGACAAATATATCCCCCAGAGTGGGCCACAGCTGACCCATTTGTCTTTTTAATGTTTTAAAGCAAGCAGTCTTTTCAGAATGGGAAATTGTCCACCAAAGAAAAACCTTATTTTTAAGGCAGAAATCACCATTGTACCTTATCCTTGTAAGTGCTGTTGGAATAATTAAGGCTTTGAATTTTAAAAATTTAAGACAGTTTCTAGCTCACAGTAAGAACTTAGTATAAACTATTTTAAAATTTAGGGTGAGGCTGATAGGATGCATTTTTAAAATGCAAAAACAAGCTTATAAAAGATTTATGGGAACATAGGTGTGTGAGATATAATAAAAATAAGACCTGGTTTTAGCTTACTATCAAGTTGCTCACTGTTTGGATTCAGGTAACTACACACATAAATAACTGTTACAGAAGATATTATTTTTAATTACCATAAAAGAGAGCTTGAGACAATGGTGATAATGATGACAAATACAACAAAGACAATATATTTTTATATTGTCTTGTAGTTTCAGATGCTTTCACAAACAATTTTCTCATGATAATTTAAAGAGGCAAATAGTCCTAGAAGTTATTGAGAACTGAAGATTTGTCCATGGTCCCAAGCTCTTTTATGGGACAGAGCTAGCATATAAACCCATATTTAATAATTTTAGAATTTTTGCTATTCATCCTATATTTCAAGAGTGAAGTTGGATAAATGCTATTAAATCGGCATGAGATATCCTTTGACTTTTAAGGGATGCTATTACAAAGCTAAAACAAGACACAGTCCATTGTCCAGTTTTTAGAGTCGGATTTTTTTTTTTAAATCCACTAAGAGATACATACAAACAGAAACTATTTCTGTTCTCTGGGCTTTTTACATCATCTACCACAGCATCCTATACTGCCTGTTAGTAATCTACTATAAAATTCCCACCTTATATTCAAGTGTGATGGATGATTATGTGATATTATTATGAAGATAATAAGTTAATTTTATTAATTAGTTGATAATATCTCAACTCAGTTCACCTAATTGGAAAATGAGCTTGGAAATGTTGGTTAAAAATAAATTACACCAATAGAGTCATACTGTTTTGGACCTAGTAAAAAGAATTAAACATTTAAATCACTATGTTTTCTAATTAAGCATCATCCTAGGATACCCTTTGAGAAAACACTGAGAGGAGGGAAATGCTCTATTTAGCTTTCAAGTCAATAGTATTTAAACTATGTTATCTTGGAGGGAGGGTAGGGAGAAGGAAGGTTGGGAGAGAGAGACTGAGTAAACAAAAAATTTTTAGAATTTTTAGAATTTTAAATTTTATTATCAATGATGTCTGCATGATATAGAAGCTTAAAACTAAGATTCTAGAGAGGAAAAACTAAATAAAATAATACTATTGGTTTTATTTGAAGCTAGTAAAGAACTTCTGTGCAAGTACCATTGAGGATAGCATTCTTCCTCCTCCTCTATCTTCAGCCTCCCTTAAACAATGAAAATATAAAAAGAAACAGGACTCTTTCTTTATAATAAAATTTAAAAAGCAGCTATAAATTCAACAATGAAGGGTGTTCGCCAATAATAGACATAGCTGCTAAAAGTGATATACAATTCAAATGTAAGCTCAAACCCATATGGTCCAGCCTTGGAGTATATCTCAGCCTAGCAGCTGCAAACAATTTAAAATTAATTCAGTACTCAACTTTATTCTCCCACAAGAGTCCAGTTCCTCCATTTGTACTCTGAATCCCTCTAATTGCTTCTAACCTCTTAGAAGATTTCGGGCCTGTAGTTAATTCCTCTTTTTCTTCCATCATGTCCTCTTCTCTAAAATGGGATCAATCCAGTCAGCATATAAACAAGTCAGAGTCACATTGTAACATGCTCTTGACCTTATATATACCCTCCAACTGGTTTCATTTCTTGATTCTTTACCCCAAAAAATTCTATAAAAGTTGTCTAGGCTCACTATTTCTTCTTACCCCCCCCCTTTTTTTTTTCTCAAATCTTTATTCTTTTGCTTGCTCAATTAGGAGCATTAATATCTGTCTCTATATGTTAGACCAGCCAGTGGTGTGTTGGTTGGGGCAGCTTGATCCACATGGCTGACTGCATGGTTGGAGTCCTGGACCTGGAGGTTTGAGGAATATGCAGCCCTGAGGAGGGGGGTGAGTGTTGTATGTGCATACCCGAAATCCCAAAAGGAGAGTGGAGAAGGGATTGTGGCATGGTCTTGCCTCCCACCCACCAGGGATGTTTCCTTATTCCCTTACCTCTTGTCTCTCTCCAGTGAGTGCACATGCCCATAGGGAGAAAAAAGTAATTACTAAAAAAAAAAAAAAAGATATCTATTAACCTATAACTCCACTGACATTGTTCTTCTCTTGAAATATCTTGGAAAATCCAGTATCAAATGTCTTCTTCTCTGATATTGCCTTATTGGTCATTCAGAAACACTGAATATAGGCTTTCATTCTTTTCTTCTTAAAACATTATTGTATTTTGACTTCCATGACATTCCTTGGTTTTCCTCCAACTGCCTTGGCACACTTTATTCTCCTGGGCAACATGTCTGGCTACTCTTCATCTTTGGAGTCTTTAAAGGCTGACATTTTTCAGACATCAGCACTCTGGTTTTCAGTGTCTGCTCTCTCCTTAGGAGATCACATCCAGTGTCATGGCATGAAATGCAATTTATTTCTAATGACTCACAAATATTTATATATATACACACACACACTCATTGGCTATGCCTACAAGATATATCTGACAGCACTTTCAGTATCTTGTTTTTTTCTTTATCTTTTTTAGATTTTTGACATAGGGCAAGTGCTCTCACTGGAGAGAGAGAGAGAGGAAGTGAGAAATCATCCCCCAAGGACTATGATCATGTTGCAGTCACTTCTCCTCTTGGGATTTTGAGCACAATTGCATACACATGTGGTGTGTTTTTCAAGCTGCTGACTCCAGGATTTGAACTGCATGGCCAGCCATGTGGGATCCAGTGCCTTAACCACCATGCTGCCTGCTGGCCTTGTTTATTTCTTTTTATTAGAATTTCTCACAAGCCAAAGTGAGTCTTATTTGCTTATTTATTGACTATCTCCCCCAACTAGAATGAGAGCATGGGGAAGGAAATGATGAACTTGACTATATACATATAAATAACCTTGACCTGTCTTATCCCCTGAGATCCAGAGGTCTATAGTCAATTCCTATTTGACACTAGAATTTGCATATCTAATAGAGCTCTGAAAATGACCATGACAGAAACTATTGATTTTTGCCTCCCTAAATGCCTCCTTTTTTTCCTGTTGCTCAAGATGAGAGACCTAAGAATCCGCTTTTATTTGTACCATTTTTTTCTGTCCTATTCTACCCTCATCTATTGTCATCTTGTTGTCTATGCCTCCAAAAATATCTGAAATTTATTCAGTTCTCTCCAATGCTATAGCTCCAACCTTAGCCCAAGCTACCATCATCTCAAGTCTGGGGATCTGTGGTATCGTCAGTGATAACCACACTTCCGCTCTTGTTTTTACTACAGTTCGTTTCTCATTCTCACTGCAAGGAACCCTGATTATGTTTAAAAAGCATAAATTGAAGTCCATGACACTCCCACTACATGTGCTGAATGCCTAGTAGCACATTGAAAACAAAATCTGAACTCCTTCCTATATTCCGTCACGCTTGCCCCAGCTGGCCTTTGCCTTTCTCTTCTACCCCGCCTTGTACTATCCTGCATTATCTCCCCATCCCACCTCATTGAGACATCCTTCATACCAGTCTGCTCAAGTAAGGTCAATTCTTCTCCGTGTTTGCCTAGACTACCCCTTCCCCAACTTTTCAAAGGGAAGCTCTTCAATCCTTCAGTCTTCAGTTGAAATTTTATTTATTTCAATAGGATTTCACAGACTACTTCCTTTACTCCAAGTTCCTTTCCAGTATCCTTTTTATTTCTTTTTTAATATTTATCACAGGCTGAAGTGAGTCTTATTTACTTATTTATCAATTATCTCGCCCAACTAAAATGGAGTTTGGGGAAAGAAGCTTGATTAATTTGTTCACTGCTCTATTTTTACTGTCTGGAAGATTCTCGAACACAGAAAATGCTCTCTATATATGTAATAAACAGATATAGCAATGAATAGCAAACTCTTTGTAACACTTTGTCACATTACCCCTCTGGTTGCTTTCCTCTCATTGACTCCTCTCAGCTACCACCTTTTCAGTATGGCTAATATTTTTTATTCTCTCAGTTGTTCATTATAGAAGTTGAGATTCTGTTCTGGCAAAAAGCAAGCTCTCCTCAGAGTGTGGAAAAGGGGAACCGCCTGTGCTTAGAATGGACTATGAACACCTGTATATTAATGAGTTGATCCCTTTTATAGGCTCATATTTTTTCAAATCTAGATGAGGATAAAAATTCCTATAATATCAGTGATCTTGTCCTAACCCTAGGAATGAGGATTAGTAAGGTGAACAAGAACAAGGAAAAGCAGGAAACATATGTTAGGGACTAAGTTTTTTATTATTAGAAGTACATGCCATCTTTATTTTTCCTAAGACAGCCTCTGATCTGAAAGACATGTGCTGGGGTGAGGCTGAATACAGGAAGAAGGGGAGTAGAATTTGAAAAATTATTAATTTATTTTGTACATTCGATCACTGCATATCACTACAGCTTGTAAAATTAATTACTCATCATGGTTACATTTTACACCAGTCCAGCTGAAGATATCATACACGTTATCACCAACAATCCACTATTTCTATGTCCCTTAAATGTCTTGCCTTGCTACTTTTCTCCTTGATTCCTTTCCTTTCACTCTGCCCCATCTCCCACACTGTCTCCACTATCTGTAACCATTTTCCATGCTTCTATAACCTCTAATTTTTTCAGTTTCTGTCAAGTGTATGCACAATCAGTTTATATTAAGTGGAGACATACAGTATCTCTCTCTCATTGCCTGCCTTGCTTCATTCAGCAGTAAATCTTCCATATTCATCCACTTTCTATCAAATACCAGGGTCTCTTTTCTTAAGGCTGAGTAGTATTTCATAGTGTATATATGCTACACTATTTTGACCCATTCATCTGTTCATGGACATTTGGGTTGGTTCCATGTCTTAGGAATTATGAATAATGACTCAGCAAACATAATGTGCAAGCTCTTTACTAACTGAGCATTGTTCTATCCTTTGGGTAAATACCCAGGAATGGAATAGCTGGATCATATGGTACAACTTTCGTAATGATCTTCACAGTGGTTGTACTAATTTACATTTCCACCAACAATATAGGAGAGTTCCCTTTTCACCACAGCTTCACCAGCACTTACTTTCATATATATATATATATATTAGCCATTCTGACTGGGGTTAGGTGGTAACTCATTGTGGTTTTTATTTGCATCTCCCTTACGAGTAATGCTGAGCATTTTTTATGTGTTTTTTGGCTGTTTGTATATCTTCCTTAGAGAGTCATTTGTTCAGCTCATTTTTCCTTTTTTTAATTGGAATGATCGTTTTTGTTTTTTGTTTTTTTTAGGTAAGATGCTTGAGTCCCCTGTGGATTCTGGTTATCATTCCCTTATCTGAGACATAGTTTATAAAAATGTCCTTCCATTCTGAGGGTTGTCAATTAGCCCTAATTTCTATGTCTTTTACTGTGCAGAAACTTCTTAATCTGATGTAATCCCACTTGTCTATTTTTTGCCTGTGTTTTGAAGGTCTTATTTAAGAAAGCTTTTTCTACTCTGATGTTTCCCAGCATTTTCTCAATGTTTTCCACCAGTAGTTTTATTGTTTGAGGTCTTAGGTTTAGGTACTTGATCCATTTTGAGTTAATTTTTGTTAATGGTGAGATATAGGGGTTCAGATTCATCGCTACAGGTGAATACTCAGTTTTTCCAGCACCATTTGCTAAAGAGATTTTCTTTTTCCTACTAGATCAACTGGTACCTTTTGTCAAAAATCAGTTGACTATATATTTTGGGATTTATTTCTGGTGCGTCTATTCTGTTCCATTGGTTCATATCTTTGTTTTTGTGCCAATATCATGCTGTTTTATTATCACAGCTTTGTATTTTGGGGTCGGGGAATGAGATGCCTCCTATTCCATTCTTCTTGTGCAGATTGCTTTGGCAATATGGGCTTGGGCAGATTGCTTTGGCAATATGGGGTCTTTTATGTTTCCAGACAAGTTCTAAGATTGTCTTTTCTAGATCTGTGAAGAATTTCTCTGGTAATTTGATTGGGATTGCATTAAATGTGTAGATTAATTTTGGTAGAATTGCCATTTTGATTATATTCTTCCAATCAAGGACCATAGGATGTCCTTCTACTTTTTTTGTGTCATTGTTTATTTATTTTAAAAGATTTTTGTAGTTTTCCTTGTGGAGGTCTTTGACTTCTTTGGTTAGATTTATTCCTAGGTATTTTATACTTTTTGTGGTTATGGAAAATGGGATTACTTTCTTCAGTTATACCTCATTCTACTTGTTCTTATCTAGAAATTCTATAGATTTTTTAGTATGTTGATTTTGTATACTACCCCTTTACTGTATTCATTTATTACTTCAGAAGTTTTTTTTTTTTTTTTTGATTCCTTTGGGTCTTCTATGCATACAGTCATGTTATCTGCAAATAGAGATCATTTCACCTGTGTTTTCCCTATTTGAATGCCTTTTATTTTATTCTCTTTTCTGATTGCATTGGCTAGGATTTCAAGCACTATATTGAAAAAGAATGGAGAAAGTGGGTCCCCTTGTCTTGTAGCAGTTTTTAGTGGAAACGCTTTTGTGTTTAGTTAAGGTCTCACTATATTGTGATCCTCCTACCTCAGCCTCCTAAGTGACTGGACTTATAGACACACAAAATTATATCTTTTTTTAGAGTGTACTGAGAATTAAACCTGGGCCTTCCACATGTCCTCTGTCTGCTGAGAAGAATGATCTACCAGCACAAACTTCCAGGGCTAGGCTGCCACAATCAGCTTAGTAAGTCATCTTCTGATTCAGTCGAGCAGGGTTTTATAAATCCTAAATTATGAAGAGGTCCTGTGACCTTGAATAATTTTAACTCCAAAAGTGGGATTCTTGAAATCCGAGGAAAGTTCATTCTTTCAGAGAGGACACTAATATAATTTAGTTCTGCCCCAGCTGCTTTTGTTGTATTTTATTTTGTGGTTTTTTGGGGTAAATAAGAGGCAGGGAGGAATGCCTACATTTAGAAATAAACAATAATTATGTACCTATATATGAGATTTGGTACATATATATGAAATTATTTAACATTACTATCAACAGTAGGAGGAAGATGAACAGACTAAAGCCATGGGAAAAGAGGGGGGAAAAAAGGAAGAGAGAGGAAGAAATGGGATATAAATTGGAAAGGAAAAGGCAATTTATCATTATGTCAAGATGTATCAGCCAGATAATGATTGCTCAAGATATTCACGGCCTGTCTCAGGAACCTGTGAATATGGCAAAGGAGACTTTACAGATACAATTAAATTAAGGATCCAGAGATGTATAGGTTATCCTAGATTACCAAGGTAGACCCAGTGTAATCACAAGGGCCATTGTAAGAAGACAGCAGAGTTAGAAGATGTAAAGGTGGGGGCCAGTAGGAGGCATGGTGGTTAAGGGTGCTTAGATGCCATTCAGTCCTGTTATTGGGTTGTCAGAAAAGTCATGAAGCATTTTTGCTTAGAAAAACATAGAAAAATACATCATGACTTTCCCGACAACCCAATATTTTGTTATAGCGGCCTGATTGGACTAAGATGGGAAACCTGTAAGATATGAAAGAAGAAATAGTGATAAAAAACAAAAAAGTGTTAAAATAATAGTATACAACCATTATATAGAATAGCTATAGCCCAAAACATATAATTTTGGAAAGAGGTTTCCTGCAGGTTGAAAAGAATTCTCTTTTTACATATATAAATATATATCTCTATAAATATATATACATATATATAAATATGTGAAATAGAAATATCTAAATATATATAAATACATTATCTGTAAATATATAAAATATAAGTAAAATACATATCATATATCATATGTGATACGTAGTTATATGAAGGAAATGAGTTTTGAGAAAAGCCATGGAGCTCATCACTAGCAAAGTAACAAAATAATTACCTACAAAACCAGATTAATTAGCGTTAAGTATAGACAAAACTATGAAATATCGAACATATTTGGAAGTATTGATGAGTTTCATCAATCAAATCTAAGAGAAACAAATGCTCTTTTCTCATTGACCAATTAAATTCAGTAAATATGTTGAGCATTAAACACAGTACTGAGTGCTGTGGAAAATACTGAATATTGAAAAGCATCCTCTAGGTTATGATAAAGAGTTTATCGTTTGGAACATGATGTTCTAGCTGCTTTGATGGGTATTTTGGTGGCTTTATAGGTCACTAGTCACTTTGAATAATGTCAGTGGGAAAGCGCTGGCATGTGCCAAAAGCCCAAATGTAATAAAAATCCTGAGCGTCATCTGTTGCACCCTAAAACTGCCTAAAAACATGCAATATTTATTTTCTTTGATGAAACAACCTTTCGGCCATACTTCAACAATGTGCTTTAAATGTTCTTGAAGGTGTGTTTTGTAGGTATGTCTAAAAAATCTGCACTCTTGGCACATAAACTTAGGGCTAGAAAGATTAAATGTCCTGGCTTGTGTAAAATAGCATTTGGGAGGGGAAAGATCAGATTCCCAAGCTTTAACAGACCTAAGAAATGATTATTTTAGTAATGTATATAGTGAAATATATAATAATCAGAGACCTTCAAAATCTGAAATGACTCAAACCCAATAGAAGTTTA
Organism: Tupaia belangeri chinensis; assembly: GCF_000334495.1. Taxonomy (NCBI): domain Eukaryota; kingdom Metazoa; phylum Chordata; class Mammalia; order Scandentia; family Tupaiidae; genus Tupaia; species Tupaia belangeri. The sequence continues at coordinate 883,167 of NW_006205385.1, read as the reverse complement.
TTTTTTCTCCATGAGATAGATTAAGATAGATATGCTTAGTCGGGATAAATATGCTTAGTCAGTAGTAGATTCTTCTCACGCAATGAACCAGGGGTCAAATTGTGCCCTCCCTGCGCCCCCTCCACAGGTCCCTTAAGCACTTTTACCACGCTTACCTTTGCATTCAGCTACTAGAAAGGGAAAGGATGTAGAGAAGGAAGTGCACACACTTCTTATTCTGTTTTATTATTTTATTTTTGGAGTTCTTTCGCTATAGCGTGTACATGTTTGCCAGAGACACAGACAGAGAGAAAATGAGAAATCATTCCCCAGAGGGAATGGCCACGCTGCAATCTCTTCTCCTCCAGTCTCCCCTCGGGATTTTGGGCACGCACGCACATGCACCCAGCATGATTTTTAAGCCACTGGGTCCAGGACTCGAACCATGGTTAACTACATGGGAGTCCAGTGGTGTAACCATTGTGCAACCTGCTGTTCTGAAAGTACACACAGTTCTAAAATGCCTTTTCATGCAAGTAATATAAATCGCTTCTTATCACATTCCTTGGGTGAGAATTGCTCACATAGTCACATGCCAAGGCAAGGCAGGCTGTGCGAGGCAATGGCTTTTATGAACAGAAAGCCAGTCCTCCATACTTTACATGTGAAATTTCGAAAGTCAATAGTATAATTCAATATTTCAGTAGTAATTCTGAGTTGATTCATCTGGAAACTCGTTTCTAAGGGAGATCACTGCATAATAACTAAGTCCCTTGGATTGTTTGGTTTCCTTTTGCAAATATTCTGCAACCAGATGATTTTTAGCGGTACTTCTAAACTAGCTTCTAATTTATTGATATGCACAATATCTTACTGTCTGTTTGAATACAGTGTACAAACATAGTAACATAAATTCTTCAAGTGTCACATCACTACTGCAATTATTTGTAATGTTCTCACCTCTTCTCTGGCCTGTCAGTGCTTCGTCATGCAAGAGAGATTTTTTGTTTAAACAATTTTTATTTTAAGAGAGATTTTTTGGCACCAGCAGTTAGCATAATGTCTATGTCACTGGACTTCCATGTAGCTGACCGCAGTTCATGTCTCGGACCCAGTGACTTAAACTCACTCTGGGCCCATGTGCGTACATGGTCAAGATCCCGAGAGGAAAATGGAGAGGGGATTGCGGTAGGCGTGGCTATCCTCCCTGGGGGTGATTTCTCTCTTTCTGTCTCTCTGTCTTTCTGGTGAGTGCACACACCCTATAGTAAAAACCTCTCCAAAAAAAAAGACTTTTTGCTATAGGGTGCGTACAGTTGCCGGAGACACAGACAGAGTGAGAAAGGCCACACTACAGTCCCTTCTCCTCCTGGGACTTGGGGTATGCATGCACATGCGCCTGGCCTGAGTTTCAGGCTGTTGGGTCTGACACTCGAACTACAGTCAACCATGTGGGAGTCCAGCACCTTAACCACTATACCACTCACTGGCTCACTGTTTAAAGAATTTTTACTTAGGGACCAGCAGATAGAATAATTGTTATATCACTGGACTCCCATGTAGTTGACTGTGGTTCGAGTCCTGGACCTGGTGACTTAAAACCCATGCTGGGCATGTGTGTATACATGCCCAAAATCCCAAAAGGAGATGGGAGAAGGGATTGTAGTGTGGCCATTCCTCCTGAGGGATGATTTTTTTTTGCTTTCTGTCTCTTTGGTGAGCACATACATCCTATAACAAAAAAATCTCTCTTAAAAAGAAAAAAAAAGAAAATGATTTTACTGAAACAGTTTCATTAGCAACCACAAAATACATCTCTCTCCAGATTTATTGTGGAAAGGGGATAGTCAGCATGGATTTTCTACAGCTGGTAAGATACAGGTCTGAAGGACATGTGGCAGAGGCTAGACCGTGGCTTAGGCTGTTGAGCAAGCAGCTGTATTTGTATTTGTGGTATTATTGGCTCAGGGCACTTGGCTCTGCAAGTCCTGTGCTGTGACATGGTAGATGCCAATTTTAATAAGAAAAACGGGAGACAAGTAGTGCTGATATGCAAATATCGGAAGCATGCTAGTGGAGCTGAGCTGATTAAACTGCTTATTATGCTGAAAACTCAAAAAGAAGTAAGAAGGAAGCAAGGATTTGTTCCCCCAAGCAGGTCTGATCATAGACTTATACCCTGCAGGTAGAATATATATCCTGAGTGCTTTCTTTAAGCAGGAGTAGAAACTGGTGGGTTATTTTTTCCCCCCTGCATGTCAGCAGCTACAGAGTGAGGGTGGATGGGCTCATGGTTGTTCCCATGGGTCACAAATTCATTATTATTCTTTCTTTTATTGCATCCATACTGATGTATTTAATTTAGCAAAATGAAATGAGATGAAAGGAAAATAGAAATTGTGATAAAAATAATTTGGTGTTTCATGAGAGCCTTTATTTTCAGAGAATTGTAGTCTCTTAGGAACCCTGAACTTCATTGCTTCTGTCTCAGCTAGAGAATTTCAAACTAGGAAGGCTGGAACAGGAAATATTCTATGCTCATCTTTTGACCTACTAGACTCCTTATCCATGAAATGAAAATATTAGTGTGGAGAAGACTCACAAAAGAGGATTATAGGAGAGAGTGAGGATAAGCTACATTGAATTCCCAGGTGTAAGGTAGAATCAGAGGCCAACTAAACTATGATTTCTGTTGTTTTCCTGAAAGTTCTTTCATTACTCCTTAACATGCTACATTTCTTCGTGTTTTGGGGTGTATGTCAGCTATCAGTTTATAGCCTCTCATCTCCCAAATACACCTTTCCTTTTTATCCTTGTTTAGGCAGAAGCTAGACCCTGTAAGTACTTCCTCTTTCCCAGCTGAAACCATGCTCGCCCTTGTCAGAAGAGGGCGCAGGAGGAAGGCTGCATAGATAAAGCTTTACCTTCTGGACTCTAGTGCTTCTCTGGATGCTTCTGTAGTATGGGAGCTTCCCAGTGAATCTCATGTCCCCCACTTTCCTCGGTGGATTCCTTCCCAGGAAGCCATGCTCATACGCCAGCAGGCATTTGCTACTTGCTAACTTCAACCAGTGGCACACTCCTTCCCTACCCAGTGATCCACAGCCACAGTCTCTCCAGTGAGGTCTGAATCTCAGACTTAGGGGATAGGGGGGATGGAGAATCTTTCCAACTTTGTTTCTTCCTTGACTGTCCTGTTTCATTTATGATTCATCTACTATTCCTGTATTCCTTTGAGTTCTCTTTATCATTCTTAAGTATGAATCCTGTTTCACTAAATAATAGGTTTTTGTGTGTGTGTGTGTGTGTGTGTGTGTGTGTACGTGCATGTTGATGTTTAGGTATCAGTCTCATGCCTGTTCCTTCCCTACCCAGTGATCCACAGCCACAGTCTCTCCAGTGAGGTCTGAATCTCAGACTTAGGGGATAGGGGGGATGGAGAATCTTTCCAACTTTGTTTCTTCCTTGACTGTCCTGTTTCATTTATGATTCATCTACTATTCCTGTATTCCTTTGAGTTCTCTTTATCATTCTTAAGTATGAATCCTGTTTCACTAAATAATAGGTTTTTGTGTGTGTGTGTGTGTGTATACGTGCGTGCACATTGTTGTTAAGGTATCAGTCTCATGACTGTACCCAGAGGATGCTCCTAGAGTTTTCTTTTGTGATCAGGGTAGTCTGAGCAGGAATTTCAGGATGTACTTACAGGTTTTAGGAAAAATACCTATCGTAAATTCTAAATTCTATCCTTATTGCCAAGATGCCGAGAATACTTGTGTTTAGTGCCAGTAGCTTTTAATGCTAATGAATGGGTGTTAGATATAGGATATCAAGAAGATATAATGAGGTTTAAAACAACAATACTATGAGTAAAAAGCATGGGGAGGCTTTTTATGTCTAAATTTGCATTTCTTAACCCTCAAAGAGTATCCCTGGCACTCTTTATGGAATGATTGCATGATATTGAGAAAGATGTTGCAATAACTATGTTTCGTTCATTCCTTTCAAGTTGGACTATTCATCCCCTTAAACTGGTGGGCACTTCTAAGAATCTAAAATCCAAGTGTGTTCTCTGTCTTCATTCTTTTTTTTTTGATGTCTAGTAGGTGACCAAGTCTCGTAACTTGTCCTCAAGATTGAACACTATAGCCAAGAGAGAGGACAGTGTCTGAAATGCACACTGGAGATATTTTTGTAAATAACACGCATAGTGCATACTATCTCTTCTGGGTATTGCAAGAAAAAAGAATCAAATACCAAAGAATGAATTTAGAAGATATATATGTTTATGAGTTTATAAAACTAAACTGAAGAACTGTATTAGGAGCTATTTATTTTGCATTAAAAATTGCCCTGTATTTTAGTAGCTCAAATCTGCAACAATGATTTATTGTCTAACCAATTTTCTGATGTACGAAAATGTTTGTAGAAGCTCAGCTAGATGTTTCTGACTTAAGGTTTCTTATGAGGTTATAGCTAACTTATGAGTTTGGCTAGGGCCATAGTTATCTAAAGGCTTAACTGGGATTAAATGATATGATGCCAAGATGGCTCATTCACATGGCTGGCAAGTTGGTTTGGCTGTTGAAAGGAGGCCATGGTTACTCATCAACTGGAGCTCTCCATAAAACTACTGAGCATGCTTGCAACATGGTGACTAGCCTCTCCCAGAGAGAGTAATCTAAGAGAAAGCAAGGACAAAACCTTGGAAGTCACATATTGTCACTTGTACTGAATTCTGATGATCACTTGCAACAACTCTGATGAAACACAGAAGCTTGCACAGGAACATTAATAGCAAGATGTGAAGACCATTGAGGACTATCTTGAAAGGCTAGCTGAAAAAGTTTTAGAAATGCAAAAGTACTTTAAAATGAGTTGAAAAAATTTAGAAAAGCGTGCTTTCTATTAGTATGGAAGGATCAATTCTTTTTGAAAATGTCAATACGCTCTATAGTGTAGATTCATTAAATATTCCAATCACATTTACACAGGAAGTGGTAAATTTTTTTTGGTGAAAGATTTTGGCAAATTAGCCAATTTTGAAAATATAATACAATACATACATAGGATAGTTTCAAATTTTTAAAAAGAAGCATGGTTAAGTGGCATTTGCCTTACTGGCTGTTAACTTTATATTTTAAAAAGTTATAGCAGTTATAGAAATGTAATGGTGCTGGATTAGAAATAATTTAATAACCTAGTGAAAAATGAATAGTGGTCAGGAAGAGCCTGACTTCTTTTTTGATGTTTGAGGACAATTTAAAGTCTCAACCATCCTTTCACCCTTTATCTGAGCAAGCTGATAAGAAAGCCCAGGTATTTTATTCTTTGTCATCAACAAATTCAAACCACATAGGATCCTGCTTATCACCCTCAACCACTATAAAAAACCTTTATTTAAGATGGAACTGTGTCCTCACCAAAATTCATATGTTTGAGACCTAAGTTCCTGTAACCCAGGATGTGACTTTATTTGGAGGTAGGCTCCTTATAGAGATAATCAAATGAAAATGAAGTTATTAGGCTGAGGGCTAATCTAACTTGACTGGTATCCGTAAATAAAGGGGAAATGTAGACGTGGAGAACCATATTGGGGAGCACACCATGTGAACATGAAGATAGGCAGCTACAAGACAAAGGTAAAGACCTGGAACATAATCTTGCTCACAAACTTTGATAATATTTTGATCTTAGTCTTCTAACGTGCAGGAGACAATAAATGTCTATTGCAAAATGACCCTGTCTATCATGGCACCCTTTGCAAACTAATACAAACTTTAAGATAGCATTGTTGCCCTGTTCTCTCAAGTCATTTTCAGGCCTGTTTTGGTACCTGCCATACTCTCTTTAGAAAGTCTCACTGTGGGGGCCACAGCAGAGTCGGCACTGGACTCCCACATGGCTGAGGTTCGAGTCTCAGACCTAGTGGTTTGCTTTCTCACTTTCCCTTTCTCTCTCTCTCTGTTTCTCTCTAGTCAATAATAATAATGATAATAAATAAAATTAAATAATTCCTTACTAAAGTAAAATAATCTTACCATGTAAATAATGTCTTTATTTTATGCTGTGAGTGTGTGTGTGTGTGCGTGCGTGCACATTTGTGTGTGCGTGCGCATCCACTAGTCTTAACTTCTGAATCAAATTTGGGATGGGAAATTCCACTTCTGAGCTAACCACAATAGGAGCTTGGTTAAAGACCTACATATGTAGAGAGGGAGCAAAACATAGTGGTGATGACCTTGGGTGGAGCCAGATGCCTGGGTTTAAATCCAGCTCTGCATTTACCATCTGTATGAGTTTAGGTAATCCATTAACTTTTAGAAGTTGCAGTTTTTAGGTCTTTATGATAGTATTAGTAATATTTTATAGGGTTACTTAAGAATAAATTAGCTTAAATTTTTAAGTGTTAAAAAGTACCTGGCCTATAGTTAGTATTTTATTTAGTTTGTTAATAAATAATCAATAAAACATTTTCAATTTGGCAAATAAAAGAAAGAATTCTTCTATACATCTTTAATTTTTAAAAGCCATTTGAATAGATGCCAATTTCACATTTTACATACTTGTGTATATAAAAATGTTCCAGATGGGTGAAATACATAGCATTTTTAAAAAAGCATCAAGGAAATAGATGCAAGCAGGTGAATAGTTTAATTCATGCAGTTCTATTCTTTCAGAAATGGGATGTATGTGCAAAATGTGTATGTAACTCAAATGTATGGAAGATAAACAATAGATGTGATAGAGATTGAGGAGAAGCACTGGTCCTGTTTTCTGGGTAATGCAGTAAGTCTAATTTCTTAGCCTCCTTTGTATCTGGGTGGGGTTTTGTGACTAAGTTTTAGTCAGTGGGTCAAGCACTCAAAGACTTGACCATATACTGTCCATAGTCTTTCATAGTCTCTCATTCCTTGTTCGAGTCTTTCAAGTCTATTTTGAGGCATCATCTTCATTTGGGGAATCTCAATCTCCCTCCAATATGATACTGCTATGTCGCATGCCACCCTTAACAGAGTGTTTACATAAGGAAACACGGAACGCTCCACATTAAGAACAATACTGTGAAAAGAATCTCCAAGAAGAAAATGGTGGTTTTAAGTCCAAATGGAGAAAGGGTTTCGTGCATATTTGTCATTTGGTATGTTGAACAGAATTAGGAAAGAGACATTGCTTGTGGACAAACTGGTCTTAAAATGTCTTTCCTACAGAGAAGAGAGATCTATGAAACCTTATCCAGAAAAAGACTCATTCCTTTAAGTGAGGTTTCTCCAGCTTCTCAGGCTGGTTTGGTTCCAGTATCTCCTCTCATGTGCTAAAACCTACTTTGATTTTTGGCAAGAATGTCATTAGTGGAGGAAAGACAAACTTGTTCTGACAGATTTTAGAGTTAACGGTGCTGTTAAACTAGCTGTCGAAGTAAACCCTGCCAGAATCCATGACACTCATAAAATAAAGAGCATAATTTGTTTAAAATCTTATTATCTTGGGAGCATGTATATTAGGAAAAGGAAGATGAGGTACTGCTCAATGTTCCTTGTAACTAAGTGTATCTCATCCCCTAACACATGGCCCTAAGAAAGGAGTTAGCTTTCACTGAAATGGGCAGGAGGATATTCTTCCATGGGGGAACTAAAGAGTCAACGATCTTCTATGTCTCTTAAGTTTTTCCATACAGGTATCTTCAGAGAGTACCATGATGCTTTGCAGAGTTGCGCCAGCCCCAGTCTTGGCTTCAGAGTTAGATTAGCTGCGACTCAGTGGCTAGGATTGTACTGCTTAGGGTGCACTGAAGGAAAATCACACAATAGAGGGTGCTATTGGGTACTACTTTTCAATCACTGGAGCTGTTTTATGATAAATATTGTATTCAGCAGTATGTATTATGCATGCTTTTTACAAAATGTCTGCAAACTAATCTCCGGCAAGCACAGATGACAGGAAATACTTAATGCAGGGCATTGGCAGCTTGTAGACATGCTGAAATTTAGTGCAGGCAGAAATTCTCTTACAGACAGGGAGATGAAGGGCTTCACAAATGGGATAATAATAGTCTTTAGTGCTGAGTACATTTTCATTTATCCAACAACCTCAAAATGCTTCCCAAATGCTATCCTATTCGTCAGTGTTTAAATTAGTAAAATGGAGCAGAGAGAGGTTAAGTGTTTTTCTGCAGTTTTCCAGCAAGTCTAATGTAGGTGAGAGTTCAGACCAAATTCTCCAGTGGACAGCTGCAGATATTTTTGTCCCTCCCCTCACATCGAGGAAGTTAGGGTGTCGCTTAAGTGCTGTTATAAATGTCATGATATTTGTAGGTATGGCTTTAAGACGATCTAGATGACAGGCTAATGCAGAGGGAAACATGCCCTGAGCGGTAAAACTGAAATGGAAATGAGTTTACTTGAAAATTAGAATGTCAAAGGTGATTGGGGGAAAGGGGAAGCTGGGACTCCTCAGCTGCTCAAATCTTATAGGACTGAAATCTTGTCCACTCTGGATTCACAGCCAAAGAGAAGCCAAGAACTGAAGAGAAAATATTGAGAAATGTATACCCTCCAGGTTTCCAAGAACTATTGAAAAAGCAAACAAAACTAACAAAACAAAACAAAAAACAAAAAACATTGATTCAGAGGGCTAGAAGGGGCCCTAAGGATTATCTCCATTACTCCACTACATTTTTTTTTTCCCATAGAGTGTGTGCACTCATCAGAGAGACATATGGAAAGGTGCATGTACTCACCTGACAGAGATAGAGAGGGAACGTAAGAAATCACCCTGGGGGAAAGGCCACACAACACTCCCTTCTCCTTTAGTTTTTTTCCTCAGAGTTTGAGGCATGCATGTGCATGTGCCTGACATGATTTTCAAGTCACCAGGTCCAGGACTCAAACAGTGGGTAAACTGTTTGATCTGCCTTCGGTTTACTGTTCTGAGACCTTGCTTCCTGAAATTCTGTGATTTGGTGGCTGTTTTTTTCTCTTCCTATACTCCGTGTTCCAGGGACCTTGGAGAAGTGATTAGGTATCAACCTCATGTCTCATTTACACAACTAGATTAATTTTTTTATCCCCAAACTGGCCCCAAATTCTATTACTCTTCCCTACTCCTCTCTTTTTAATTTTCTTGTTTTCTGAAGTGACTATTGAACTCATTACTCTCCTCATTTTTATTTATTTATTTATTTAGCTATAGGATGCATGCACTTGCTGGAGAGAGACAGTGAAAGGGAAAGTGAAATATCACCCCTCAGAGGGATGGCCATGCTGCAATCACTTCTCCTCCATTCTCCTTCTGAGATCTTGGGCATGCACACACATGCGCCAGGCATGAGTTTCAAGCTACAGGGATCTTGAACTTCAGTGTGCCATGTGGGTATTCAGTACCTTATCTACCATGCCACCTATTGACTGTACTATCAAATTTTAAATTTTCTTCCCTCCTCATTACATTTTTTTTTTTGTAGAGATTTTTACTATAGGGTGCACGTGCTCACTGGAGAGACAGAGAGAAACAGAGAGACAAAAAACAGGAGAGATGGCCATACCACAATACATTCTCCTCCATTTTCCTCTCATGCACATGTGCCCAGCATGAGTTTTAAGTCGCTAGGCCTGGGGCTCAAACCATGGACAACTTCATGGGAGTCCAGTGATGTAACCATTACACCATCTGCTCGTCCTACCTCCTCACTATTACCTGATAGCCTTGCTTATGCCACTGATATGATACAAAGCAATCACTGGAATTATATATCATGTATTATTCTTTTCTCCAGCTAAAATGACTATGCTTCTATGAATACTTGTATCTAAGACTGAGCTTGCTACTTACATGCCAGCTGGTATTTCTCTTTATTTGAGGACTTTGATCTCGCATATATCCCTTCATTGACTGAGTCCTCTACCACCACCTCCACATTTACTACATTATATGTGGTAGTCAGTCTTTAAAGTGGCCCCCATTGACTCTTTTTTTTTTTTTTCTTTTTGGGAGGTTTTTGCTATAGGGCGCGTGCACTCGCCAGACAGACAGAGAGAGAACCAGAAAGCGAGAACTCACCCCCCGCCCCCCAGGGGGATGGCCACGTCGCAATCCCTTCTCCATTCTCCTCTCGGGATCCTGGGCACGCACGCACACGCGCCTGGTGTGAGTTTTAAGCCACCAGGTTCGGGATGTGAACTGCGGTCGACTACATGGGAGTCCAGTGACATAGCCATTACACTAACTGCTGGTCCCAAAATGGCCCCCAATAACTCTTGTCTCCTGAAATTCATACCTGTATAGTCTCTTCCTACTTTGTTCCAGAGTTTGTGTGAGCAATAGACAATGGCAGAAGTGATAACACCTTACTTCCAAAATTAGGTTATAAAAGACACTGGGGTTTTTGTCTTGGTAACTCTCTCTCTCTCACCATTCACTCTGGAAGGATCTAGCTGCCATGACACTCAGTAGAGAGTTTTCACTTGGTGAAAAATTGAAAGCTTTGATTAGAGTTTCTGAGTGGCCTTGGAAACAGATCTTTTATACCAGTCAAACATTCAGGTGACTGTAATCCCAGCAACATTGTGACCACAGTCTCAGGAACCAGAACCTCCTGGCTAAGCTGCTCCCAGATTCCCAACTCACACAAGTCATGTCAGAATAATTGATCTTTTAGTCACTGCTTTGAGGTAAGTTATTACAGATAACTGATACCCTAGTCCCCTTTACCTGTGGTTTTACTTTCTGTAGTTTCAGTCATTCAAGTACAGTACGTTCAGATATTGTGAAAGACAGCAGGGGAGTACTGTTCACAAAAATTTTATTATAGTATATTGTTACTACTTTTCTATTTTATTATAATTGTTATTAGTGCACTAGTCTTCCTAATTTATACATTAAATGTTATCATAGGTATGTTGTTTTAAGAAATAATATATGTAAGGGTCAGTGCTATCTGTGGTTTCAGCCAGCTATTGGAGGTTTTGAAACATTTCCCCTATGGAAAAGAGGGAATTACTGAATGCCATAAAATTATGCATCAATATCTCATTTATTAACCAGATCCTACCTTAATTTTATATATCCCTTCAGCTCTTGCCTCATTTTCCTATTCCTCTTTAAAACATTTCTGTTTCTGGGCCAGCCAGGTGGCATGGTAGTTAAGGCAACTAGAACCTACATGGCCAACTATACAGTTTAAATCCTGGACCTGGTGGCTTGAAAAACACACTAGGCACATGTGTGTGCATGCCTCAAATCCCAAGAATAGAGTGGAAGAAAAGGGACTGCGGTATGGTCAATCCCCCTGGGGGGGCTGCTTTCTCACTCTCTTTCTCTCTGTTTCTGTCTCTGTCTCTCTGGTGAGTGTACATGGCCTGTAGTAAACAAAAAAAAATTGTTAATTGTTTTCCATTTCTTATTTTCTGTAATGTTTTTGTCCATCTTAGCCAGACTTTTGTTCTCACCACTCTACTCAAATTGCTCATGTCAAGGTCACTGAAGAGTTTGATGATACATACAATGGTCAGTTTATATTTCTTATTGCAACTGACCTCTCCTTTTGACAATATTTAATTTGATTCATTTTCTTTGCTTGGTTTCTGGAAAGGACAATTTTCATTTCTCTCCTCTTTCCTCTCATCTTTAAATGTGGCAGAGCCCCTAGAGCTATATTTTTGATTAGTTGTCCTTATTCTCCATCTACTGATCTTTTAATTATACCAGACTGAACAACATTTGAAAAGTCAAAAAATGAATAGTTAAAATATCCCTGAATACAAAAAAAAATCAGTGTTAAGAATTTTAATTTTTTTTAATTTGAGGAGAGAATTTGATTATTTAATAGAACTAAATGTAATTTCTCTTACTCTCAGAGTTCTGTCTGAATGTTAATTAGGAATATGCCTATCCATAATTACTAGGATAATAATGATACAGATATTATTTCAAAGTTTTCCTTATACTGAGACTCTCACTTTAACAAAAATGTTTGTCCAGTGTCCAGGTGGCTGACCATCATTTTGTCTGAATAAACATTTGTAAGTTTGAGGCTACAGATTCATACTGAGTCCATGTGTAAAAGAATTAGCCCACATGTCTCTGATTCTACTGGGAAACATCAGATACACATGTAGACAAGTGATTCACATGCTGCTCTGCTTGTTAGGAATGCAGCATGGTGGGACATGGGAGAAGCTAAGGGTGACCAGGGAACTGGTACCCAGAGGCATAATTGATTTTTTTTTCAATGTTGGCCTTGGTTGTCTCTGATGAATTCCAGGCTGCTCTACAAAATAAAAGAACAGCCTTCGAGCTGAACCTGAATACAAAATAGAATTGGAGGTAAATCATTTATGTTTGTTCATAAAGCTCTCTACTCATGGAGTGAGGCTGTAAGGATTCATGTCACGAGGTGAAAATCAGACACCCTTTTGTTTTATGGCTAGCCACTCACCACCCCTTCAGTCCTCTTTACATATTAACTTTTTCTTGAGGACTCACCACAGAAGCAACTGATAATCCTTGAGAAAAGATACGAAGGAATGTGAATGCAAAGTTCCATGGTATTGACAATACTATCTGATGGCTTGTAACAAGGCAGCTGTTATGCACGTCAAAATATTATACAGTATCTTCATGATTTTAATTATGAATCTAACTTTAAATTAACTTTAGTAAGTGAATTAATGTTTTAAAGACTATGTAAAAGGCCTACTTTGATACTGTATATAAAAGCACTGATTATTGTAAGGTGTATGATTGGGGAATAATGCATGTTCTGAAAAGTCTTAGTCACATCAATGCTCTATCAACTTTTATTTGTACCCCAAAGACCCATTAGATGAATCAAGGTTTGTCTTTAATTCAGGATAAAATTAAAGTGAAACATTCTGCTATGGTGAATCTGAACATTTTTTTTAAAAAATTGGAATGTTTGGGTTATATTCTCCTTTGCTTAAATCATGCTCAGTCTTTTTAAATTTAATTAATTAATTTTTTATATTTTCTCACATTTACTTTCCATATCAAAAATTTTTGCTCATAGTCCTTGACAGTTAACAGATAAACAACTTTCAAAATATCAAAAAAGCTGCTCTTTTCCTCCCTGGCTGCTTGAGGCTATACCACCATCATGAATGACACAGTAACTATTCAAAACAGGAAATTCATGACCAACAGACTACTTCAGAGGAAACAAATGGTCATTGATGTCCTTCACCTGAGAAGGCAACGGTACCTAAGACAGAAATTCCGGGAAAAACTAGCCAAGATGTACAAGACCACACCAGATGGCATCTTTGTGTTTGGGTTCAGAACCCATTTTGGTGGTGGCAAGACAACCGGCTTTGGCATGATTTACGATTCTTTGGATTATGCGAAGAAAACTGAACCCAAACATAGACTTGCAAGACATGGCCTTTATGAGAAGAAAAAGACGTCAAGAAAACAGCTAAAGGAATGCAAGAACAGAATGAAGAAAGTCAGGGGGACTGCAAAGGCCAATGTTGGTGCTGGCAAAAAGTCGAAGGAGTAAAGATTCTGCAATGACTATCTGCAGTGATTGTGCGGATTTTTCATGAGAGGATTAATAAACTAAAAAAAATTTATGTGGAAAAAAAACTGAATTTTAAAGATAACTTTCAAAATACTTGTTAAAATTTTGTTTGTGACTCTATAATAACAGAGACAGTATGGTTTTAAATATTTTTGAGAAAACATGTACATGCCCTCTATTCAAACTGTTGAAAAGCAAACACCCTGAACACAATTCACACAGGATCACGCTCAGTCTTCTCTAACACGAAATCACTCCAGTATCTCTGTAGTCATTTTTATGTAAATTTGCTTAAAGATGACAAACTCTTTAGAGCCTCAGGTGTGTTGTCTGTGAGATGAGTAAGTTGAGTACATGGAATCTCATAGTGATCGGTACCTTGGCAGAAGGTACTGATGAAATTGTCATATTTGAAAGAAATGTTGTGTAAAACGTAAGACAGATTGCATGGTGATTGTTGCCGAGAGTAGGTGGCGATGTGGAGTATAGAAATATGCTTTGATGGCATATTTCCTGCCATCAAGGGGCTCACATCATGGTTTCAGAGACAAACACAAAAAAACCATTAGCATGATATAGAATTAATTATTTTAGAGATATACAGGCCACCTACTGTAGGGAATATAAGGAGAAAGGGATCGTGCCCATTTTCAAGAATCATTCTGTAGGGGTCAGCAGATGACGTGGTGGTTAAGGTGCTGGATTCCCACATGACCAACCATGGTTTCAGTTGTGGACCCAGGGGCTTGAAAATCATGTTGGGCGAGTGTGCATGTGTGTCTAAAATCCTGAGAGGAGAATGGAGGTGAAAGGATTGAGGCATGTCCATCTCGCTTGGGGAGTGTGATTTCTCACTTTCCCTTTCTCTTTCTTACTCTGATGGGCGCACATGCACCTTATAGCAAAAACCTAAAAAACAGGAAAAAAAAAAAAAAAGCTGTTAAGGTGATGGTGGCATTTGAGATGGGTACTGAAGGATGCACAGGATCTTTGCTTTTGTTTGTTTATTTGTTTGTTTATCTCTTCTATGATCAAGAGAGACAGCAATTTCTTTAGTGTGTGTGAGTGTGTTTCTCTTTGAAAGTTTATTATAATTATTATTTTTAAAAGAGCTCTCCTTTTTACATTCACCTCTCGGAACATTTAATGGTACCAGTTAATGTTAATAATGTATACAAAACCCACCAGCTGCCTGAAATGGCTCAAGTTTACTATGCCCTGGTACTTAAGTGTTTGAACTTTTTGGAAAATGTGGCATAATATTTTTTTCTGAAAGATTTTTTTTTTTTGATATAGGGCATGTACATTTGCCAGAGTGACAGAAAGAGACAGGAAAAAGTAAAGTGAAGGGGACCAGCAGGTGGTGTGGTGGTTAAGGTGCTGGACACCTCATGGTGGTTAAGGTGCTGGACTTCCACATGGCTGACCATGGTTTGAGTCCCAGACCTGGCAGCTTGCTTTCTACCTTTCCCTCTCTCTCTGGTCAAATTAAAAAATAATAACAATTTTTAAAAATTAAATAAATAATTATAAAAAAAAAAGAAAGTGAGAAATCACCCCTATGGGGAGATGGCCATGCCACAATCTTTTCTCCTCCATTCTCCTCTTGTTTTTTTTTTTTTTTTTGGCAAGAATGTACACATGTCCCACATGAGTTAAACTGCCAGCTCTGGGACTTGAACGATGGTTGGCCTTGTGGGAGTCCAGTGCCTTAACCATTATGCCATCTGCTGGCCCCAAATTGCCATAACATTAAGTACTAATATTTTGAAGTCCCAATGAGAAACAACATCTTTAGATCAGGAGGAAATTAGTAAAAAATTCAAGCTGAAGAAGAAATGTTAAAAATAAAACAAAAAAAAATGTAAAAAGTAGTATCTTCCAACCCTTAGGTAGCAAGACAACAATTTCAACAGGGTCTTGATGTTGTGATCCATACCTGGCTTTGCTACCCTCCCCCATGGGCACACCCATGGGAGACCTCAGAGAGGTCTTTGGTATAAACCAAGACCTTCCTCACATGGATCAGATTTGCACAATGTCATGTTTTACCACTGTATGACCATTCAGGTATAGAACACATGGTATATTAACAGGTAAATAGGCCAATGAGAAAAAGAGAACTTCCATCTGTTGCAAATGTAATTATGTAGGAATGGATAAACAGAAAGTATCTTCAGAGAACCTGGAGAACAGTCTTCTTCCAATTGTATTTGAACACAGATAAAATGCCAAAAATTGTAAGCTACAAATAGAGCATAAGGCCCTATTGTGGAAAATCTTGATAGCCAAAGTGAAAATTTAAACTCCAGTAGACTAAAAAAAAAAGCTATTAAAATTTATAAATAGAAAATGAAAATAAGATGATTGCTCTGGCTAGGATTTGGAGAGAGAAATTGGGAAGTTAAGGAGTTAGGATAAAGACAAAAGAGAAGAACCAGAGTAGCAATACAATTTATTTATTAAAAATACTTCATAATATCCACTAAGTGCTGGGCGATGTTGTGGACAGTGTGTATTCCTTGTTGAATGTACAAGAAACAAAATGTACCAATTGATTTTTTAAAAACATCCATTTAACTTTTTGAGGGAATATAGAACATATACTTTGCTTATGTGCTTTCTGAAGACAAGTTTTATTTGAACAATTGAAATAAAAGAGGGTTAGGTTAGGCTCTGAGTCACCCATAATAAAACTTGAAATAAGGCCCATTTAAGCCAGGAAGTGATGTTCTACATAGGATACTAGTGGCTGATAGTTCTAATATCTTGATGAGGCAAGAACAGTTTTGTTACTCCTCTTGTTTTTATCACTTGCCTCCAGCTACAGTCAATGTAAAATAATCTCTAGCTATGGTTCAAAAACAGATTTCTCAAGTAAGATCCATAGGTTGATGAATCAGCATCTCTGGGAGGAAAAGGTTCCTGTTTCCTGTTGCAAGAAGATCTTTATTACTATGGTAACAAGAAAGAATAACAGATAATATAAAAGTAATGCTTTTCCATGGGGCTATGAAGATAATAAAGAAATCTTGTTAAACTAAATTCCAATTAGGGAAAACTGCTTTATAGAACAGCAGAGCGATTTATACCTAAAGGAAAGTGCCTGATTTGGGTATGTTCAGGTATAACAATGAATGTGACATACCATGAGATGTTATAGGAATGCTGTGAAACCAGTGAACTTTTAAATAATAGTGTGGTGAAATGAATTTCAAACTGGAAACAACTAGCCTCAGCCTGAAAATTACATTTCTCTGCCCTAGCTCTTTCCCACAAAAATTTTGCCATGAAAGTGTAGAAGAGGAGCCTGAAAACAGATATTTTTGTATAGGCTTACATTTTTGTACTATTTCATAGTATTTAGGTATCATGAGCCTTTTGGATTAGAATTAAAAGAAGAATCAAATCAGCCCAAAATCTGGCCCAAACCCATACAATTTAAAATACTGTGAAGTTCCAAAGCATTCATCCCTTATAACTGCTCTAAGAAATTGGAGGTTAGTCTAATAAGGTGAATCAATCTTACTAAAACTGCACCCAGTACAAGCTACACTCAGTGCTTGGAGCAATGTGAATGTCTAGCCTCCCACCCTAACCTTCAGACATAGCAAAACACTTTCACTTTTTACAAACAAAGCAAATAAAACAATACTATATTTTAGTCTCTATCATCCCTTCATACACAATGTCCAGAATACAATTAAAAACTTACAAGACAAGAAGGGGCCTGTGTCTGGATCTTCTCTAGATTAGCTGAATCAGAATCTGTGAAACTACTTGTTGAAAAAGAATGCTGAAATTAAGGAATGTACATTTAACAACAATAACAACAAAAAACAAAAAGAATGAGAGAACCACAGTTGACCTCTACACTGAAAGCTAAGGAAGTAAAATTCTTTAGGAAAAGAAGTAAAATACTACAAAAGAAAAGTAGAACGTGAACTAAAATGATATTGATTTGTTTCTTTATTCCTTACAAAATAATCTCTCTTGTTAACCAAGGGTGGAGTTTATTCAAAATCATGACTTAATTCCTGGAAATTTTAATTTGCTACTGCAAATATGCAAGAATAATTTGATAATTCAAAGGTTGCTTCTCTTAAAAATGCCTTCCTTAAATCATCTTTAAAAACAATAATAACTTCCCTTATGCCCCTAAGATTAGCAATTTCTAATAAAAAAAAAGCAGAAATTATTTCTTGTGGCTAATTGTACTTTATCAAGCTATTAATTTTAATCAGAAAACTAATGTGGGAGACTGCAAGGAATAGAGAATTAAGCAGATGCTCATTGATAAGTTGTCAGAGAAAATCTTGTTTGAAAAAGCAATGAATATTTCCCCTATTATCCTACTTAAACAGATGTTCTGCCTAATCTGCATTCACTTTACTTCCTATCTTATCTCTGACCTTTCCTTTGAAGGTGTTCATGGAAGAGAATGTCAGTATTTACCTACCTGCTGTGATTCCATCTGTCTAAGCAGGGCATGAATACATACAAATTATATTTTCTTTGTATGGCTTTGAATGACAGAAGCATAACCAAGACTTGTAGACACAGAGTGACCAGATATTATCCCTTTAGTCCTGGAATAAACTATAACATCATCTTACATCTGGACAGTTTATGCTAGAGACAGGTGCTTTCAAACACTTCAAAGTAGAAACCCTTATTTCCAGAATCTCCAGAGGTTTCTCAAAACATCCATTTATTGACCTGCATGTTTGGCCATTTTGTTATTAATTTTCTCTGCCTGGAGAAGGACACTATGATAGAAAAAGCAATAGTGATTATTTGTGATGAATTTGTTATTTTAACTGTCTAGTCAAATAACTTTTTTTTTTTTTTGAAAGTTTTTTGCTAAAGGGCGTGTGAGCTCGCCAGACAGACAGAGAGACAGAAAGAGAGAAATCACCCCCTGGGGGGATGGCCATGCCACAATCCCTTCTCCTCCATTCTCCTCTCGGGATCTTGGGCGCGCATGCACATGCACCCGATGTGAGTTTAAGCCACCAGATCTGGGACTTGAATCGTGGTCGACTACATGGAGGTCCAGTGACATAGCCATTATGCTAACTGCTGGTCCCTAGTCAAATAAGTTTTTATATTTGCAGTCTGAGGTGTCTGTTGATGATTTGGAGTTGAAAGTTCAATCTGAAAAGCTCTTGGGTCCTTTGGGATTTATTTTTCAGATAACTTGCTAATTTTCTAGGTGAATCAAAATATAAGGCAGATATGTTCTCCTATACTTCTCAAATAAAAAGGTATGGGCAGTTTTAGGTACTAGTTTCTTAACTGAGGCAGGGGAGAAAAACTTGTAGCTATTGATTGTTTAAACCAGAAACCTTAGGAAGTCAAGTTTCTATGGCTAAATTGGGTAAAATTTAAGGACTCTGACCAAAAAAAACATTAACATTATCATAGAAATATTTCCAGAATGGTCTGATGACATAATTCATGGCAAAAATAAATTAAAAATTTTAGCACATAGCGTAACTCTAATAATATGAATGACTTTCTCTAGCAAAAAAGAACAAAAAATCTTGTAGCTGTTTTAAGTGATACGATTTTCATGCAAATGGTACATAATCTTGCTGAGGACTGATCCATTTGATAAAATGATATAATGAAATAACTGCCTTAGGTCCTTCTATCATAATATACTTATTTAGGGACCAGCAGTTGGCGTAATGGCTATGTCACTGGACTCCCATGTAGTCAACCACGGTTCAAGTCTCAGATCTGGTGCCTTAAACTCACGCCGGGAACGTGTGCATGCATGCCCAAGATCCCGAAAGGAGAATGGAGGAGAAGGAATTGGGGCGTGGCTATACCCCCTGGGGGGTGACTTCTCACTTTCTGTCTCTCTGTCTCTCTCTGTCTTTCTGGCGAGCTCATGCGCCCTATAGCAAAACCTCTCCAAAAAAAAGAAAATAATATACTTGTCTATATAAACTCTAATGTAGCATAAATTTATGTATTTCTTACTATTATTTACCTAAAAAATTATAGTATGACTCAATGTCTTAAAGTGAGAAACATTTATTGTCTCATCAATTCTATACAGGAATCCAGGAATGGTTTAGATGAGTGGTTATGGCTCATGCATCTCTACAAAGTTATACTCAAGATGTCCGTTAGGGCTTCTTCATCAGAAAGCCTGACTGGGACTCCAGGGTGGACTAGGGCTACAGGATTCATTTCCAAGACTGAAATAGAATTTAAAGATATAATACATCCAATTAAAAACTCACTGTGTAGGTATACTGTGAGTCTGGAGATGGCTGTAGTTGAGAGAACAAGTTGAGAATGAGTTTCAAGACCCAATTATCTGTTATCTACAAAGAGTTAACTTGAAATATAATGACTGTGGGTAGGTTGACCCAGTAGATTCTGTATAGGATACAGAGTAGCTTTCAGAGCAAGGAAAATTGCTGGCTGGGGCAAAGAGGTATTAAATAATGACAAAAGGTCAATTCAACAAGAGGATATCATACTCCTAAACATATATGTATCAAATATTAGAGCTTCAAAATTCATGAAATCAAAATGACAGAACTAAAAGGAAAAATATATAAATCTGCAATTATAATTGGGGATTTTAGCAGCCCTGTCTCAATAGGTGGTAGAATCACTATCAGAAAATTTACAATATATATACAAGAACTCTACAGCACCATCAGACAAAAAGATCTAGTTATAGTACATATCATTTCATAATATCAGAACATATACTCGCTTCAAGCACACATGAAACATTTACCAAGACAGACCACATCCTGGGCCACAACAAACAGTAACAACAACAACAAATCGAACTCAACATATTTGAAAAGTGAAATTATAAAAAAGTTATCATTTAATGACATCAAACTGAAATCTATACCTGAAAGATTTTGAAAAATCATAAATATCAATATGTAGATTAAAGAACATCTTTCTAAATATTCCCTGGGTCAAATAGGAAATCTCAAGGGAAATAAATTAAGTAGATCTGTACTTGTTATAAGTTCACAGTTGCTGCTTATACTGCTGGTCTCTGATGGGGGTATAATAACGTTGTTGGAAACAATATATTTTTTTTTTTTTTGGAGAGATTTTCACTGTAGGGCTCGTGCGCTCGCCAGACAGACAGAGAGAGACATAGAGACAGAAAGCGAGAAATCACCCCCCGGGGGGATGGTCATGCCGCAATCCCTTCTCCTCCATTCTCCTCTCGGGATCTTGGGCACGCACGCACACGTGCCCGGCGTGAGTTTTAAGCCACCGGGTCCGGGACACGAACCACGGTCGACTCCGTGGGAGTCCAGCGACATAGCCGTTACGCTAACTGCTGGTTCCCCCCGGAAACAATATTTTAACCACTGAGGGGGGCCAGCAGGTAGCATAATGATTAAAATGCTGGACTCCTATATAGTCAACTGCAGTTCACATCCCAGTTGGTGGCTTAAAACTCTTATAGGGCATGTGTGTGTGCATGTCCAAAATCCCAGGAGGAGAATGGAAGAGAAGGGATTGCAGCTTGGCTGTGTCCCTGGGGGGTGATTTCTCCCTATCCCTTTCACTGTTTCTCTGGTGAATCACGCACCCTATGGCAAAAAATATTTAAAAACAACAACCATAAAAACCCACTGAGGTACAACACTAAAATAAATCTCCTAAATGTCATTTACATTGTACATACGGTTCAGCTCTGCCAGCCCATGCACTTTTCCTTACCAAATAATAGGAATTTATGATCTTATGTCTTCTACATGTGAATTATTCTCTAGTGAAGTTTAATTGACATTTAAGCCTATGACACTAGTAGGGCTATGTCTGTGTATGTACCTGTTTACAAGGCAACCTGGCTGCTTAGCACATTTGTAATCTGCTTAGGTCTGAAGACTTGCTACTTAGAAAGTGTGACTGAATGACAGGATATAAAATATATAGTGTATATTTGCAAACATGTGGTTTGTTTCATTTAGGCACCATTAAGCTAACTTCCACTTTAATTAATGGTGGTGCCAGTTTGAGAGATTAAAATAGCTAACCTTCCTGTAAGTAAGTAATTGATGAAATATTGCACAATGCAGTTGTTCTTCTTAAAAAAAGAAAAGAAAGAAAGCATAGCAACTACAAACTTCTTATTAAAGCCATAAGCTTTATGCAACTCTTCACAAAGACTTTATGTACTTTTAAAATTTAATAGAAGACTATGTGCAAGTCAATAGCAATCTACTAATGGCACAAATCAATTCAATACATGTTTCTTATGCACCTATTAGAGTTAGACATTGAATTTACAAGTGTATATTATGGTCTATGATAGCCACATTATGTTCATACATTTCATAATGCTTCTATTTCATATTGTTTTGATCCAAGAGAAAAAATATGTGTAGGTTATTAAATTATGTTCTATGGCTAGCTAGTTTAAATCAATCATTAGCTGTTGAGAAAATAAAACCTCAGGTTCATTTTAAAAAGCATTTTTATAATTGCTAAAATACATACAACTTATGAATAATATTATTCACTGGCCAGCCAGGTGGCATGGTGGTTAAGGTAACAGAATCCCACAAGGGCGATGGTGCAGTCCGAGTCCCAGATCTGACAGATTGAAAAACATGCCAAGCATGTATGCGTGCATGCCTAAGGTCCCAAGAGAAGAGGGAAGGAGAACGGATGGTGGTGTGATCGTTCCCACTGTGAGTGCTTTTTCACCCTCCCTTCCACATTTCTCTCTGGTGAATGCCTTATAGCTAATTTTAAAAGTCACAAGGATTTTATGTCTGAATAGAAAATAAATGATAATCAACATTAAAAATAGTAGCTCAATATTTAAAGACTAAAAACCAAATGAACATGAAATTGGGAGGAGAAATTTTTATCCAAACCTTGTTTTCTCTAATATTTAAGTAGAAATCTTAAAACTTTTCTATTTGTTGAGATGTTAATGTCTTTAGTTTCTTTGCTCATAGCTACATGTAAATACAGAAAAATATAAGCCTCACTCTGTAAGTCAGAAACATTAATTTATTTTTTTAGAGGTTTTTGCTGTG
This sequence comes from Tupaia belangeri chinensis, assembly GCF_000334495.1. NCBI lineage: Eukaryota > Metazoa > Chordata > Mammalia > Scandentia > Tupaiidae > Tupaia > Tupaia belangeri. The sequence continues at coordinate 860,601 of NW_006205385.1, read as the reverse complement.
TACTCCTCAGAAAGACAGAGAGAGATAGAAAGTGAGAAATCACTCCCTGGAAGGATGGCCACCCTGCAATCCCTTCTCCTCCATTCTCCTCTGAGGATCTTGGGCACACATGCACACATGCCTGGCATGAGTTTAAGCCACTGGGTCTAGGACTCAAACTGTAGTCAACTACATGGGTGTCCAGTGACATAGCCATTATGCCAACTGCTGGTCCCAGAAATATTAATTTTTAAAAAATTATTATTTTTTTATTATCATTATTTTATTTTGACCAGAGGGAGTTAGAGAGAGAAGAAGAAAGTGAGAAAGGAAGCCACCAATTCTGGGACTTGAACTGTGGTCAGTTATGTGGGAGTCCAGCACCTTAACCACCATGCCACCTGCTAGCTCAGTCAGAAACATTTAAATTCTTGCTTCTACATATGGATGTGAAGAACAAAAGTGGCCTCTTCTGTGTCTAGGAGATTCTAGGAGTAGAACGAGCACTGACAGCTAATGAAACAGGATGCTGAGAAGATCCTTTTAAAATCTTGGGTAGCTAAAAGGCAGTGCCTCAGTAGCACCCTTCCTTTTCTTTCTTTCTTTCTTTTTTTTTTTAAGAGGTGTTTGCTAAAGGGCACATGCACCCGCCAGAAAAGACAAAAAGACACAGAGAGATAGAAAGCGAGAAATCACTCCCCGGGGGGATGGCCACACGGCAAACTGTGGTCAACTACATGGGAGTTCAGTGACATGACCATTACACACCAACTGCTGGTCCCACCCTCCCACCCTTTCTTTTCTTATTTTTTTTTTTTTTTTAGCACAAGAGGTTTATTAATTTTATTGATCTTTTCAAAGAGTCAGCACTTGGTTCATTAATTTTTTTCTTTTTTTTTTGGAGAGGTTTTTGCTATAGGGCACGTGCACTCACCAGACAGAGAGAGACCGAGAGACAGAAAGCGAGAAATCACCCCCCAGGGGAGATGGCCACACCGCAATCCCTTCTCTTCCATTCTCCTCTCGGGATCTTGGGCACACACGCACATGCGCCTGGTGTGAGTTTAAGCTACCAGGTCCGGGACACGAACCATGGTCAACTATGTGAAAGTCCAGTGACATAGCCATTATGCTAACTGCTGGTCCCTTGGTTCACTGATTTTTGTAATATCTTTTTTTTCTGCTCTAGTTACTATTATTTCTCCTTGTTCGTTTCCTTTTGGCTTATATTCTTTTCCACTAGTTTTAGAGATGGAAGCTTACATTATTGATTTTTAAAAATATTTCTTTTAAAGACATACTTATTTAGAGCTATAAATTTCCCTCTAAGAACTGTTTTTGTTGCTAATTTTGTTGCTACACTGTACTTTCATTGTCAAAGAAAAATTTCTTTAAGTTTTTTTTGATACTTCAACTTATGTTATTTAGTAGTATTTACTTAATGTGAAGAAATTTGGATATTTACAGCTTTCTTTTTGTGTTTGCTTTCTAGTTTCATTGTAGTCTGAGATCATACTTTGTATGCATTTTTTGATTCTTCCGAGTTTTTGAGATTTATGGTGCAGAATGTGACCTATTTTGGTGAATGGTCTTTATGTTCATTGCAAGAATGTATATTTATTGATGGTTAAAGTAGTCTGTAATTGCCAACTAGATCCAGTTGGTTATTAGTGCTGTTCAGGTTATCTATCTTGCTATTTTTTCCTGCCTCGTTTATCTATCACTTTGTGACACAGGGGTATTGAACTCTCCAGCCATAATCGTGGACTTATCTTTAATATTGTTTATTAGTTTTCCCTCATGGATTTTGACACTCTTTTAGGGTACACAATTAGGATTGTTATGTCTGCTTGGGGAATTGACCCTTTATTATAATATAATATTCTACTTTAGCTCTAATAATTTTCCTTATTCTACAGGCTGCTTTATCTAAATAATAATTGCTTAGTGTTCGCATGGCATATCTTTCTCCAGCTCTTTACATTTAATGTATTTGAGTCTTTACACTTAAAATGTTTTTTTTTAGGACAAAAATTAGTCTTTTTTTCTAAAATTCATTCTCACAGTCTTTCTTTTACTTTGTGTGTATAGACCATTCATATTTAAAAAGATCATTTATATTGTTGTGTTATTATTTACCATGTTTATAATTTAATATCTACCTTTTTTGGTATTTATTGGACTTATTCTGTTTCTATTTATTTCCCCTCGACTACTCTGGTTTTTATTGAGCATTTTATATAATTCCGTATTATTTTCTCTCTGTGTATCAATTATACCTTAACTTTTTTTTTCTAGTAGTTGTTCTAAATTTATGATATAGATCTTTAACTAGCCTTATTCCACCATCAAATAATACTGTACTGCTATTCTCACTTGTACATCATAAATATAAAAGGAAAAGCATGAATGGTGCTTTTCTTTCACCCCAATCCACTTGCCTTTCAGATTCTTAACCCTGGAAGCCTGGAGTTGGTAAAATAGTTTATTTATAATTGGCCTTCAATATTTTTTCTTCATTGATTTTTGTACTCTTTCAGCTTTTAAAAATTTGCTTCTGACTTTTAAAGGGAATAGATCTCTTTCTCAAAATACACTTCAAAGCTACATTTAAAATGGTAAGGATAAAGCGTGAGAAAACCTCTGGGTTGTTGATCATGTTCTATTCTGGTGACTACCTCACCACATTTATTCCTGAGTAATGACTAGATAGGTATAATTAAATCATAATAACTTATTTGTGATTTGTGCACTTTTTCATATGTATGTTACATTGCAAATTTAAAAGGTTATGAAGCAAAAATGTAATTACATATAAACTTTTAAAAAAAGATGTACCGGGACCAGCAGTTGTCGTAATGGCTGTGTCACTGGACTCCCATGTAGTCGACCACGGTTCGAGTCCTGGACCCAGTGGCTTAAACTCATGCAGGGCATGTGTGCATGTGTGAATGGAGGAGATGGGATTGCGGTGTGACCATCCCCCCTGGTGGGTGATTTTTCGTTTTCTGTCTCTGTTTCTCTGTCTTTCTGGCAAGTGCAATTGCTTATAGCAAAAACCTCTCCTAAATACATACATAAATAATAAAAATAAAAAGATTTACTTTATTCTCTATGTAATGTGCATTGTAATTGTGATATAAAACAATAAGGGCTTCCTAGGTGCTTGACAAATATTTCTCGGTTTTTAAAACCTGTTACTTAGGACACAGGAGGTGTGGTGGTTAAGATGCTGGATCCACATGACCTACTGTGTGGTTTGAGTCTGGACTGGGTGGCTTGAAAAACACACTAGGCATGTGTGTGTGCGTGCCCAAAAGCCCGAGAGGAGAATGGAGGAGAAGGGGTTGTGGGTATGGCCATCTCTCCGGGGGGGGGGGGGCAGGTGATCTAGTTATTTCCCCCCAGCCCCAACTTCCTGGCAAGAGCACGTGCCCTATAACAAACTAAAACACAAACAAAAAGCTGTTACTCTAGTTCTGAATATGTGTCCCTGTTGTGAAAATTTTACTTCTGTCTTGTTTATTGGGTCTAAGTTCTAACTTTGTGACCTGCCACTTACTCTATTCTTAGGAGGATGGAAACCTTACCTGTCTATGCTCCATTTTCTCCCAATTTCCCAGCATCTGATGTCATTTATCTAAATCCCACTCTGCTGTTGGATAATTGCTACCACCTCATAAACCCTCTTGGTCTAACAGTTAGTCTTGAAGGAGTAATTTGGTGGTAGGTGTGTAGATAAGACAGTAGGTAGGTATTCATCGTGGAGGTGTTCTCTACTAGGAGTTGTTATCTAGTAGGTTCCAAGGTAAAATCTCTATATTTTGCCTATTGCCTACTCTGGTAACTTTTCTACATGTGTTCCTTGTTAGATTTATTGTCTCTAATACTAGTTTTTTGTTGTTTCTACCTATAGTCTGTTTCCATATAGCCCTGTTCTTGATATGTCCATTTGCTACACTGGACTTCTTCCAAATGCTGTTCAGGGCACCACGTTTACAGATAGAGACTATTACAGATGGAAGTATTTCAGAATAGATGTGTATAAACCTTGTCTAGAGGAGGAAATTGAGGCTTAGGTAAGTTAAGTATTTGGTTGGAAGATATTTTCACATATTACCATAACAGATTATTATTCAAAATCCAGATGTGTTTTCCATTGTGGCAATCTGGTTACTTACTTAAAGAGCTGCCTGGATGCGTGCACCTGAAAGCAGATACACAGAGTTCTGTCCTCTGCCTTAAAGCATGAAGAAAGCAGAGGAAATGCCCACAGTCCCAATGGGTTGCAGCAACCCCTGGAGAACTGGTGGTTTGCTAGAGAAGATGGTGCATACAGGCCCCATTCAGAAATGTGGATGCTTTGGCAGGGAGTGTGGATGCTATTAGCAGCTGGTGCCAGCAGATACGGAGGACCAGATGGGACCAATCACACTGAGTGAGCACAAATACTGGACGCTTCTCTGTGTGAACCATCTCAGGGAAGGCTATCAAAGACTCAAAGGACAGCAGATAAGAGAATTGTTTTCTACCCAATGTCAGTTTACAGGTAGGCCTTTTATTTGTTCCTTGAGAAGAAAAGGAGGATAGAAGAAAATCTTAGAGAAAATAAAAATGGAACTGATAGGAAATTAGAAGTTTGAATGGATTTAAGTTTTAGTTCAGAGGTTAACAATGGGTAAATCTGAATGATTAAATTTTCTCCTTTGGGGACCAGCAGTTAGCGTAATGGCTATGTCGCTGGAACCCCCATGTAGTCAACCGCGGTTCACGTCCCGGACCCGGTGACTTAAAACTCACACTGGGCACGTGTGCATGCGTGCCCAAGATCCCAAGAGGAGAATGGAGGAGAAGGGATTGCGGCATGGGGGGTGATTTCTCGCTTTCTGTCTCTGTCTCTCTCTGGCAAGCGCATGAGCCCTATAGCAAAAACTTCTCCAAAACAATAATTTTTTTTTCTCCTCTTGAATGAAAATAGGAATTTAAGAGTTAGTCCTGAGAGGTTCCAAGAATATTAATTGCATTGCTTTGCATGTCACCTTTGAAAGGCATTTTCACAGGTTAGAAGAAAGGTTGAGGATAATGGAAAGGGTGGGATCACAAGACACTGTAGGAGACTCCCAGGCCTGAATGACTCATGTGGACAGTATGTCCCTCAGAATAAGAGAAGCTGGTGTGCTTAGCTAACCAATTACACATTGCTTGGAACTTCAGTTCCAGATCTAGGACATTCTGTATAACTTTGGTCATGCTAAGATTATCTGACATTGCTTCCCATTAGCCAATAAGAGAGGGGGGTTAAGGTCAAAATTAAATGGATGTAAAAAAAAGTAACAAAACAGAATTTGATGTGTCCTTGGCTATAGATAGAAATTCATTCCTGTGATGTTTACCTAGCCTTCAGGGGAGATCTCTCTGACAATGACAGAACCAGAAGAGAATTGTCTTCTCTGAAACACTCTAGCCCTTGATCCAAGATTGGATTCATATAATCTGACTTCCAGTCCAATATTTTCTTGTTACTCTGCAATATGTTGACTTCAGCTTGTGATTATTTCCACAGTTTTTCTCTTTAATCAAGACTTCTTCTAAGAGTAGATAAAAAATAGATAAGGCAGATGTGCCTGAACTATTCCAATAGAAACTTTTATTCAGTCCGAATAGTGGCTTTGGTACATGGGCATGATTGGCAGAAATGTAGAAGATGTTGACTCTAGACTCACCTTCACGGGTATTTTCCTACTGAGTTCCAGTTGCAGTAGTTCTGAAATGGAGCTGCTGTGTGGCTCTGGGCTCTGCCATGATTCCCACCTTCCCAGGAGATTGGCATAATTTGATGAAGATTTATTAAAACAAAAGGCTTGAAATAATTATGGAAGTGCACCATATGCTATCCCACATTTGAGAAATTCATAACTTCTGGTCTGTTTTGGTGGAAAGAGCACAGACTATGGAGTCAGAAAAACCTGGAAGCTTTCCAGCCTCTGTTGCTTTGTAACTGTGACCTCAGGACATTTACCTCATAGACATGAGCCATGGTTTTCCATTCTGTAAAGCAGAGATAAAATAATCTTCCTTGATGGTATTGTGGATTATATGTACCATAGATTAGCCTGTGGATCCCCAGGACATCATGTTCTTCCTACTTAGGGCACTGCAACATCTTGTTGAAGTCCTTCCTTGGTTTTCTTGTTGATCATGCCTCCTCTTCAAATTCACTTTTTGTTGTTAATTTAGATAAAGTCTTCTTTTTTTTTAAGCTTTCCTTCATGTTTGTTTATTCACTGAACATCATCACAGCGTACAATATGTGATTTCCCATCCAGAATACACTGTATAGTGGTTTAATCATTTTGTCATAAAAATTTTTTTCCATTTTTTGTTTCATATATATATATTTGTCCCCACCCTCCATCTGCACTGTCTCTGGTATCTGCAGTTGCCTTCCATTCCTTTTTTTCCCCCCCAAATTTTATTGATTCACAAAATATCTTGGTTAATCAAATACTTTCAATAGCAAGTTCAGTTGATATATACATATCTGTGAACACATGTTTGACTTCAGCCATGAAACTATGAATAGAATGAATATACTTTAAAGTAGCACCTAGCTGAGGCTATAAATCTTATTGTGGTCATTAAATAGGTATTTTTAAAAAATATTTTTTAATTTCAAAAAAGGCAGTTTTAGCTTTAATAATCAAAATCAAAAAATGTTATGAGAACTTTGCTTAAGCCTTAAAGCCAGGAAACAGGTTAGAATTCTGTTCAAATAGTAGGTAAATGGACCTGCTGACAACTGAAGAGAAGACAAAATTCCTTAAATCCGGAAAACAAAGCATAGAACAAGATCAGTGAAGTTTTAGTCAAAAATCATACAATTCTGTTTCACTAGTTCAGACTCAGGTACTTAATCTATTTTCTGTCGTGGTCCGATCTTTCCATTTAATTCTGTAAGATAACATTCTACCTCAGACTTGTCCCTACCATTTAGTAGGCCATTTTCTTAGTTGTTTCTGAACTCTCATTCCTGTGTGGCTGTATTTAGTTCTTCTGGTATTGCACTTCCTAGAGAACTGGCCTGGTGCTGGTAAATTCTTTCAGGTTTTGTTTATCTGAGAATATTCTTATCTTCTCTTCCCATATGAAGGATAATCTTGCCAGGTACAGTATTCTTGGTTGAAATTGCTTTTCCCATAACACTTTGAATATATTTTCCCATTCTTTCCTTACTCACATTGTTTCCAATGGAGAGGTCTGTTGTTAGCCTGATGGGAAATCCTTTATAGGTAACTTGTGTTTCTCTCTTGCCAGTCTTGATATCTTGTCTTTGTATGTGGTCTTAGATAAAGTCTTGCTCTACTCTGGGAACTACTTTATCTTGTCTTTGTATATGGTCTTAGATAAAGTCTTGCTCTACTCTGGGAACTACTTTATCTTATTAAGTTGGATTTGCATCTGTTTGTTCATTTGTGGTAGACAGGATATTGGTGCTTTTTCAGATAAAAGCAGCCACATTCCAAATCCTGGAACCTGTGAATATGTCAGTGTACATGGTAAACAGAATTAGATTCTTAATCATCTCACCTTAAAATAACGAACATTTCTTGAATTATCCAAGGGAGCTCAATGTCATTATAGTAATATCCAAATATGGAAAATGAAGGCAGAAGAATGAGACTCAGATTTGAAGGTGTTGCACTATTGGCTTTGAAAGTAGAGGACAGGGCCATGAGTCAAGGAATGAAGGACGCCATCAAAAGGCAGAAAAAAGTAGAGAAAGGATTTTCCCCTATAGCCTCCAGGAAGAATGCAACCCATAGACTATGATTTCAGCCCAGTGAGACCCATTTCAGACTTCTGACCCTCAGAACTGTAATATAATAAATTTATGTTGCTGTAAGCCAGTAGACCTGTGGTAACTTGTTACATAAAAGATAGAAAAATAATATATCTCTCCTCATTTATTTCTTTACTTTTTTCTTTTTTTCCCTGAAAGACTGTACTTTGGCTATCCAGTACCTCTTATGTTTTGTAGGTATTGAAAAAATACTGTTTACTTTTCTTCTCCCACTTCTATGAGTTTGAAGATTAAACTTTTTCCTAATCCACTAAACTGTAAAACCCTGAAGATAAAAACAAATAAGAGAGCGATTATTTTATTCCCTGAAATATTTACTACTGTGCTATGGTAGTCACACATGAAAAAGATTTCACATTTAAATGAGTAACTTGAGGCAAGTTTAATAAAGAGACTATTCACAAAGGTATGGGCAAAGTGAGAAAAACTTGATAAGCAGTACTTTGGAGGATTCCTCTGGGGGGATGAAATTACCTGCTCTAGTCCTGAAGGTGTAAACACAAAGAGGGTTCTGGGAGAGGGAATGAGAATAGACAGAAAGATAAGGGAGGCAATGCAAGCTCGTAAGCTCTTTGGGTAAGGAGGGAGTGAGGGAGAGCATGAAATGGGCTAGAGAGCAGTAAGGACGTGAGGGATGCCTGATGCTGTGATTTGGTTCAGAAATACAACTAGCCTACAGTAACCCTGCCGGGAGGGACCTGGGGGAAAGTACCCTAGCTCATTCTCCTCTCTCCCTTCAATCTCCTCTTAGTACTCCCCATTGGCATGATGATACCAGAAGTTAAGAGGACAAAATCCCTTTGTCTGAGACCTATACTACCCGTTACCCTCCAGAAACGGAGTGCTGTGTGCAAAAGAATGAAGAGTGGGTCTAGAATAGCAAACAGAAGATATTGGGCACATAGTATTACTGAACTCAAAGTTATATATTGGATGAATAATTCCCATAACTCTGTAATTAGGATAGCCTCACCATTTTACAGGTGGACTGGACAACTAGATTCAACAAACACTCACTGAATCCTAGTTATGGCCAGGCACTGGGCGCTGCATGGGGCAGTCCAAAGTAAGTAAGATGTGGTACCTGACTTAAGAGTGACTTTTTTCTTAAAGACAGATCCAATCAATTATTTGTACATATTTTTGAGGAAACTGGTGGAGAGCCTCTAGGTTTCAACGTGCCTCTTTCTCTAGTTCTTTACATTTGAAAAGAAAGATGCCTCTATATCTCTGTCTCTTATGCTATTTAAAGTTTGAATTGCTAAGTTGTCATTCAAAAACTGATATTCTCTGTTCAGCCCTCCAACCTGTGGGATCCTAACCAGATAAACATGGAAAATCAAAATGTAGTCCTTGAATTAAAAAAGCAGCCCAGTGAAATCAAATCCAGTAGAAGTCCATCTGGCTCTCCACTGCCTTGTGCCTGTCATTCCTCAGGTGTACAAATGCACCTGAGAGGAAATGTGAATGCTAATTGTGTGTATCCTGCCAGTCTTCTTGATTCCTCTGGGCCTTTGAAGAAAATAAAAGTTATACACACCTCTCAGGAATAGAATCCATCTGGCTTGAGAAAAATGACATTATCTCTCCGCAGACATAGAAGATTTTAAGCTACAATTGCTGAGAAACATGAACAGAATACCTCTACCCAGACCCCAGAGGAAAAGGGCATGTTTGGAAAGTAAACTTTTTGTCATCTTTTCTTGTTAAGTACTGCAATCGAGACTTGTGGTGTGGCGACCCCAGAATGATCTGTAGACCAAATCATTATTTGATCCTGTGAGGAAAAACCCATCACTTGTGTTTGCACTGTTTTGTAGACTCCCAGATCTGCAAAGAAACAGATGCGTGTTTATCAGAATCAGCTGGGCAGCTTCTTGCCCGCACAGGGTGCACACCTCAGATCTGCTGAGCCAGACCTGAAAGTGGAGGACTAATGGGCTTAAGGTAAAGACCGTCACTGGGTATAGGACCACAGAAACACAGGAAGGATGACCATTTCATTCTCATTCTCTATTACATTGTCTAATGCATGATAGTTTTCTCTGCCATCTACATCTATGGTTTCACTTAATCTTTTCAATAAATTTTTAAAGCAGGGTTGGCCTTGTATAGTGGTTAAGGCAGCTAGATCTCACACACCCAGTTGGGGTTAGTGTCCTGGCCCTAGTGGCTTGAAAAACATGCCAGATACATGTGCATGTATGCCCAAAAACTGAAGGAAGAAGGAATGGAGGAAAAGGGATTGGAGTGACCATGTCCTATTGAGGGGGGTAGTCTCATCCCCCAGTCCCTGAAAAAGCTTGCAATCTCTAGTAATTAAAAAAATTAATCATGTGAAGCAGAGAGAATAGCTGCTTAAGAATTTTATTAGGTTTTGTTTTCTGGTCTACTTATCCTCTGGTTTCACCCCTCTAGTTCATCCTCCATACTTCCTTGAGAGTAATCTATTTAATTTATACATTTTATCAAGTCTATTCTGGCTCAGTTATTTTTCTAAATGACTCCCCATTACCTTTAACATAAATATCACCTTCCTCATAGGACATAAAATGTCACTGATAATCTGGTTTCTGGGACTCTGCCTGGTCTAATTTCCTATCTTTCCCTTATCATATATGACACTTCAACAATATTGACTTGATATTCACCCTAGCATGTTTGTAATTTCTTTTACAAACTCACCCTCCAGGATCTCTCTCCCAGCCTTTATGCCTGATTAGGCCTTCTTCATTCTCTGCCTGATGAACATTTCCCTTTAAGTCATGGCTTGATTCCAGCAGAGACAGACTTAAAGGCTGTTTTTAAATTTGTATCTGTTTTCCATTTTGGTACTTGGCATATTTGAACGTTAGTTTTGTTTCCCTACTATAATGAAATTTCTTTAAGGGCAGGAACTGTGATGTTTAATCTTTATATCCCCAGCTGAGAACAGAGCGTGGATATAAATGGATAGATGAATAAAGCAATTCCTATTCACACAGAGTGGCCTTGGTGACCAGTTCTGTGGGCTTTACCCAACTCCTACTGAGATGACAAACCTCATACAGACACAGCCTGCCAGCACTAGCGTCTATTCCAGGGGGCTACCTTGTTGTTACTGAATATCAGATACAGTGGGACCTGCCTTCATCACATGTGGAACTTGTAAGTGTGGGAAGGCTAATATTCATGGGATAGGCATTAGACTGGTGAGGATGGGAGCAGATGACTAAAAGCCTGGGGCAAGAGTCTTAGGATGCTTCTTTTTCATTTTATTTAATTTTTTAAAATTTTACTTATTTTTTTTTAGAGGTTTTTGCTATAGGGTGCATGTGCTCACTGGAGAGACAGAAAGCAAGAAATCAACCCCTGGAGGAATGGCCACGGCATAATCTCTTCTCCTCCATTCTTCTCTTGGTATCTTGGGCACACATGGACACACACCTGGCATGAATTTTAAGCTGCTGGGTCCAGGACTTGAACCACAGTTGACTACATGGGAGTTCAGTGACAGAACCATTATGCCACCTGCTGGTCCAATCTTAACTTCTTATAAGCTTTTGGATGATGTCCCTGCCAGACTGAGGAGTTCCTTGTACTTGATGACAATCAGTGGTCAATTCAGTACTGCGCTATCATATTTATGCTTTCTCTTTCCTGCTCCCAACTCCTTTTCTCCTGCTTTTACATTCCTAATTAAAGAGTGAATACCCCACTCAAAGAGTAGAACACAATTTGTTGATCTGGGTTTTTCTTTTAAGGGACATTTATACACCAGTAAAAGGAAAAGAAAGAATTTAGTTGCTGCTTTGTAAATATGTGTTCAGAGAATGAACAAAATAGAGATGAGAAATTTCCAAAGGATGACTTGTATTTTAACATTATTAGAATTTTGCTCCCTGATTTTGAAAAATACTGAACAGTAATTGCAGAAATTGCAGAATATTGATCCACAATGCTCACTGAGCAGAAAAAGGGACAGATGAATTTTACTAATCTACTAAAGTAGTATTCAAGAATATCTAGCAGAGTAGCCTTTTTTATTTCATCTATACTTTCCTCTCCCATAGGGTGCACATGAGGGGGGCAGGCTACCGCTAAGTGGGGTCTGGGCATGCTGCAATTCCTTTCCCTCCAATTCTCCGTCCCATCAGAATATCCTGGGTTCACTTGCCCACCTGCTTACACACCTAGTGTAAAGCCAGTGGGACCAGGATTTGAACCAATAGGCCATATGGATCCAGCCTCCTCTGTACTGTGTCCAACTACAATGATACAGGGCTAGACTCTATATTTTTTAATATTTATGTATTTCTACAGTAAATGAGCATTAGAGACAGAGATACAGTATCTCTAACAGGTCTTGAGGTTAGAATCAACTCAAGCCTCTAGCTGGCCCTGAAACATAGGCAAGCGTGTGCCCAGTGTACTCAGAAGGTCTCTGGACTTGAACTGGGAACCTTCCCAAGTGGGATTGCCTCACAAACATTGAATTTTACCTCCATGCCACTATATGGCCCAGCCTTTTTTTATTTTTTGCTAAGAAATTCCCTATTTTGGAATATTTAGTTACAATCATTCTTTGATTTTAGTTTTTATCTGGACAATCAGCACCGGAATATTTTCAAACATCTACATACTCTCTTAAATACAGGCAAAACAGTTATAGTTTTAACATCATTTTTTTAGTTTGGGATCAGGTGTTTGGTGTTTAGTAGACACAGTTGAACCCAAATGTTGGTGAATTCATGGTCTGATGCCACTGAGTTGTTAACACAGAGCCAAACAATGGTGTCAATGTACCAGGCAATCAATAGTTATTGGCCAACGTGAACAGGTGTAATGCATTTTATAACGAGTCCAATGCTCATGGTTAAGGCTGTGCCTACAATGTAAAGTCAAGTCATAGGCATTACTTAATGAATATTGAGTAAAGGGCAAAACAAAATTACTTAGATTCCAAAGCTGAATGTTTGTCCCTAAGGGAAAAATGCTAGGAGATATGAAGTCTTCCATTGAATGATTGCCTACTGAGTCATTTTGATGTCATAGTTTACTCTTACTTAGTCTTAATTATCTCAACAATGGTGGTATCCTCACCTAATATTAAATTACTTAGAACAAGTATGCTTTAATTTTTGCTTACAGGTATTTTGAACCACAGATTATAAGGAACATAGGAGTCTCCTGAGGTTATTTTGAAAAAGAAGGTCTCGACTTATTAGTCTAGAGTGTGATTTCAGGTTCTGTTTTTTTAACAAACTCCTTGGTGATGTTTATGTCTCTTGTTCTTAGACCACATTCTGAGTGGCAAGGGTCTAGACAATGAGGAGATTTAAAAACAAAGAAACCAACAAAAACTGTAGGGCACTCAAAGGTCAAAAACCACAAGGATAAGATTGAGGAATTAGATTAACATCTTTGACTCTGATGAGTTCATGGTATTTTTGTCATGGCGATAAAACCCTTATCCATATTAAAGTATAGTTGAATTTTGAATAGCTGCCAACAGAGAAGCCAGGCCCCGAAGAATGCAAAGTGACATCTCAACTATAACCTTTAGTTCTCCCAAAAGGAAGACTCTCACTATCACTCACTTTAGTACCCCAGTGCTTGAATTTGCTCCCAGGGGCGAAGTATACTAAAGGACTGTGCAGCTCCTTTATCAAGGACAGAAAGCACTGCATGTAAAAAGGTGGCTTAGAGAAAAAGGAAAAAGTTAATAGAGGTTACCAATGTAGTTGATAAAGGCAAGATTGAAATGGTTATGTGATTTCCTTTATGCCAAAAGGATAGAGAAGCTCTGCTATTATTTTATTTCCTGCTGTGATCTGAAATAGAGAGGTTAGAAAAGACCTTAACTAAATTAGGATAGTTTTTGTTTTGTTTTGCTTCTGAGAATACTGAAAAAAAAAATATATATATAATCAACATGTTTTGATTTTATACTGTGAAATATGCCAAAGCAAAGACAATTAAGTTAAGTGACACAAGCTGAGATGTTTGTGACATCAGGTGACAGGCTGATGTGTGCCTGCTGCTCACACTGCCAGAAGGATGAAGCGCAGTGAGTGTAAGTTTCCCAGAGGACCCCTGTTTTACGAATGCTACTGTTCTAGAGATGGAGATATTCTCTCAGACAGACTGGTTCAAGCTCTGGTCTGTGCTTGAACTCCTGCGTCTTTCCATGTGTCTGATGATTTATTTGTTCATTCTCAGGAACGATTCACGCTGATCCATTCAAAAGCTGAGTTAAGATGCTTTGGACACGGTGGTGTTTCCCCACCCACCTCACACTCATTTCCTCAGGCGGCACCCATTGACACATTTCATGAGTAGCAACTGGCTAGTGTTCTTTTCATTTTGCTCTGGTATAAATTACTTCTTGCAGAAACTTTGTAATTTTCAGATACATAGATATGTTCTTCTAGTTTTGGATGGCAGGTTAGAATTCTCCCCATAATACTGATTATTTCTATAAAACTTTGGGAATGGATGAATCAAAACTGTGAGATTTGAGCTCTATTTGGTATAAAGAAGAACCGCTTTTTGAAAAATAGTTGCATCTGTTTTTGTGCCTAATTTCTTGTACTTTTTCATCAAGAAAATCACTTGAATAAAGACTTAAATGGAGAATAAAAGAAACTATTACACCATGCTAATTAACATGATTTACAATTTTTTCCTACAATTTTTGGCAAAAAATCTTATTATAAGGTAGAAAATGTATCTATTTTTCCTATCCAGCCAACTATGGTATCTTTCCCCACCTTCTTCCCACCCTCTGGTCCTCTCTCTTTCAGTGATGTTCAACAATCCTCTACAGTTGGGAAGAATTAAACACCTCTAGAGTCTTCCCTCACCCACATCTAATTTTTTACTTAAACAACAGTTACATAGATTATATGGCTACCTTTTGCCAGTAAAGAGCAGATTTGATTAAGGTGGTGGTTCCATGTCTGATTTTCTTGAGGTCTGTTTACCAGATGCAATGGTTATGTTTATGTTCTCTGTTCATCCTTTGAACACTGTTACTGTATTGGTGAAATTTTCCTGCCAAATCAAACTTTTCCAGTTTCTTCAGGTTCCTTCATATCAAGTTCCCGGGCATGTGTTCCCTGAGCTTCACCTGCTAGATGAACTGAATTTGACTTCACCTGATGTCTATGGACTGAGTTTTGTTCATCCCAAATGCATACCTTAAAGCTCTAACCCCTAAGATGACTGCATTAGGAGATAGAGTTTTTAGAACATGATTATGATCAAGTGAAGGGCCAGCAGGTGGTGTAACAGTTACATCAATGAACTCCCACATGGCTGACCATGGTTTGAGTCCCGTACCTGGTGACTTGAATATCACACCAGGTGGGTATGCATGTGTGCCCAAAATCCTGGGAGGAGAATGGAGGAGGAGGAATTTCAGCATGGCCATCACCCCCCAGGGAGCGATTTCTCACTTTCCCTCTCACTGTCTCTCTCTCAAAGTGCATGTATTGCAAGGCAAAATCCTCTTAAGAAAAAGATCAAATGAGGCCAGGAAGATTAGACCCTGATCTGAGAAGACTTAACTATTACAAAAGCTCTCTGTCTTCTTGTCTGTGAACAGTGTGAAGGCCATGTGAAGGCAATGAGAAGAGTGATATCTGCAAGCCAGGAGAGAGCCCTCACCAGAAACCTAACCATGCTAGATACTTGACCTTGGACTTTTTAGCCTTCAGAGCTGAGAACACAGAATACTGCCGTGTAAGCCATTTGGAAATGAGTGATCTGAGGAAGATCACTCCTTATGGAGTATTTTGCTGGAGTGAGGAGAAAGATACAAATTTCAAAAAGGCGCTGGTTAAAAGGTCATAGTTTTGGCATAAAAGTAGCATTGTAGTTGGCAGTTTTTTTTGTAGTAAATTCTATTTCCTCCCAGCAGAGCTAGCAGTCGCATCTGGATTCATCTGGATTATCGTAGAGGCAATGGTGTGGTAGAGCCAGTTCTGCAACAAAGTTTTGACTACCATGGTGGGTGCTCAACTATGAATTGAATTATCTTGCCTACGCCAATACTTATGTTACCTGCTATCCTTTCAACACCTTTTTGCTTTATCAGTCATCGTCCATGCTATTCTCTATGACCTTTAGAGTTTTACTAGAAGAATATAAGATAGGAAATCTATTATACTGAAAAAGAAAGGCTTATGCTCTTTACTTATGTCAAGCTATAGACACAGTATGTTCAACAGAGATGTATCTTGTGTAATTATTAAGCAATGAAAAGACATACCAGTGTAATATATATATATATATATGTATATTTTACTACTAATTATGAGATATTTATAAATTTAACTTCAGTACTTTAAATGGATTCTGTCATCTAATGATCAGCACAGTTTTGAACTAAATAGCATTGACATTATGAAACCCCCCTTTTAAATTTTTTTTTGGAGAGGTTTTTGTTATAGGGTGCATGTGCTTGTCAGAAAGACAGAGAAAGATGAACAGATAGCAAAAAATCACTCCCCAGGGGGATGGCCACACTGCAACCCTTCTCCTCCATTCTCCTTCTCAGGGTCTTGGGCACACATGCACACCCACCTGGTGTGTGTTTAAGTCACGGCGTCCGGGACTCGAACCGCGATTGACTACATGGCAGTCCAGCAACATAGCCATTATGCCAACTGCTGGTCCCATGAAACCCATTTTTAAAATAACGAATGAGCGGCAATGAAAGGTTAGAGAGAATAAGTAACAAATTTGAAAAATTGCAGGATTCTAGTTGGAAGGGAAATAGAATTTAGACCTCATGCACATATGCTCAATACAATATGTTGTGTATTTATAGATAGATTTCTCTTTAGTTTTCTGTTTTTACTTTTAAGGCTTATACTTATATTCCTAACACTGCTTTCTCTCCTTTGTTTCTACCTTACTAAACTGTTCACATTCTCTAAAAATTGGCTTAGGTCAAAATATTCTAAACATTTCTTGCTTTAAATTTTAACTCTGCTATGGTTAACCCAACCTGATCATCTTTTACTAATAAATAGATTTATATGTAGTGCAACTCTATCCTTTGCAAGTGTTTTTGATAGCCCCAATGTAATAATACATTTTGGAGAGATTAGTTTCCATGTTTTAATTCTTCAAATGAGGTGGGTTACTATTCACAAAAATGTTGCTTCAATGAGACTTTTTCCTTAAGAATTATTTATTTAATTTTATTTCTTCCTTCATTTATTTTTTAATTTGACCAGAGAGAGGGGAAGAGAGAAAGAAAGAGAGAAAGAGAAAGAGAGAAGAAGTGAAATAACAAGCCAGGTCTGGGATTGGAACTGTGGTCAGTCATGTGAGAGTGTCCAGTACCTTAACCACCATGCCACCTGCTGGTCCCCGCCTCAATGACACTTTTACATGTTGGCACATTCCTGATTTCTAGTTTCCAGTCTGTCAGCTTGGATCATAAATTATTTTGCTAGTGTATGAAAGTCTAGTGCTCAAATCTTGAATAAAATCATAAGTAAAGATAGATACATAATTTGATAATTACATCAAATAATTGATAGTTTTTGTGTCATATAATATGATACTGAGACTATTTCCATGTAAAAGTGAAGGTAAAGCGAAGATAGACAAGATATTTGCTTGATTTCTTTTTTTTCTCACCCTCCACACAAATCTATCACCAAGTCTTTTTTATTTTTTCTGCTAAATACATTTGTGTCAATGTGGTCCTAGCAGATACCATGAAGCAGTAAAGAGAAAAGTTACAAGTTTGGCAAAAATGTTTGTGAACTACATACCAACAAAGGACTTGTATTAAAATATAAAGAAATCTTAGTAATGGTAACATCAGAAGCTAGTGAGGATGAAGAGAAACTGCATCCCTCCTGTGAGGATAGTTAGAATATAAAATGGCACAGCCATTCTGGAAAATACTTTCTACTTTTGTGTAAAACCATGCATGTGCTTACCATCAATATAGGACTTTTACTCTTGTGCATGTATCCCAGAGAAATGACAACTTACGTTCACACAATAACCTGGACGTGAATGTTCATAGCACCTTTTTTTTTTTTTTTCTTTTAAGGGTTTTGCTGTAGGGCGTGTATGCTCGCCAGACAGACAGAGAGAGACAGAGAGACAGAAAGTGAGAAATCACCCCCCAGGGGGGATGGCCACGCTACAGTTCCTTCTTCTTCATTCTCCTCCTGGGATCTTGGACACATACGTACATGCGCCGGGTGTGAGTTTTAAGTCACTGGGTCACAAACCGTGGTTGACTATGTGGGAGTCCAGCGACATAGCCATTACGCTAACTGCTGGTCCCTGGTTTCCAGTTTTTGACTACTATGAAAAAAAGGTGCTATGGGGACCAGCAGTTAGCGTAATGGCTACCGGTTTTTGACTACTATGAAAAAAGGTGCCACAAATAGTGGTTGCTAGAACTGTGGAAAATCACCATTTGAAAGCAACTACTATAATCATATGAGATTTCTGATAAAGTGAGGGTGACAACTTAGTCTTTTAGATCTCCAAAAGTGAACAAATGTTAAAATACTTATACTTTTAAAATAGACTTAGTTTTCGTTATTTGGTACCTTAGCATGGCACTTAGAGCTGAGGTGAATTCTGAGATTTTACAGTATTATTTTGCATGGACATTCACTTCCCTAGGGTTCTGGGATGCTTAGAAACTATTGAAGAGTATTAAGTCTTTAAATTAACTCCTCAGATATAGCCAGTGATATGAACTTTATATACCATCTATTTTTAAAGGAATATCTAATTTTATTCCACTTTCTTTACATCCAAAATAGAGAACGCTTCAGTGGGAAGTGTCAAACTGTAGCAAAAAGCCTGCCCAAGTAGTTGCAAAGAAAGGATTTTTAGCAAGTGTTGAAAGTTATTTTTGACATTTCTATAAATAATCTCAACTCACATTTCTGTGCACTTCCTTCACTTAATAAGAATAATAAAAAAAAAAGACACTATCAGCAGAGTCTGCTGTTTTTATACATCATTTAAATTCCAGACAACTTCTTTTTTACTTTAGGAAAAAACTGGGTAGAAATATTGCTACTAAATTTCAATATATTACTACTAAATTTCAGTATTCGTTGAAGTAGCTTAAAGTATAATTCTTTCTCTTTGAAAAAGCTATCTATCACTTATGCATCTATTTGAAAATAGGTTGGATTCATTTCATACAATCGCCAAGTTTCAGTTTTCAAGGGCATGGATCTCTTTTAAGACCCAGAACATATTAGCTGGGCATGAACAAGATTGAAAACATTAGGAGTCATTAGGTAACATGACAGAATTGACTGGATGTCCCATGAGTCTATCAGAGTGCTTAATAACACACAAGGATCAGAAGAAAAAGGAACATGTAATCACAGGTGCTTCTGACATCCATAGTAATTTTCTGATTTAGAAGAGATTATTTTCATCATGTACACAGGAAAGTTCTGTGTATGTTGGAGTAAATAATCTTTCCATCAATTTTTAAATAAAAAAGGAAAAAAATAAATGTGTGTACTATTTATCCAATCATCAGTTACCTTCACCTCATTCTTCTGTAGTTAATAACTATTAATTAAGCACTCACAAGACCAGCAGATGGCGTAATGACAATGTCACTGGACTCCCATGCAGTGGACAGCTCCAAGTCCCACACCCTGTGGCTTAAACTCACACCAGGCGCATATGTGTGCATGCCCAAGATCCCGAGAGGAGAATGGAGAAGAAGGGATTGCAACGTGGCCATCCCCACTGGGTTTTGATTTCTCACTCTCTGTCTCCCTCTGTCTTTCCAGCGAGCGCATGTGCCCTATAGCAAAAAC
>NW_006205385.1:813575-840928 GCF_000334495.1 Tupaia belangeri chinensis | reverse complement strand
AAAAAAAAAAAAAAAAAAAAAAGAGGAGGAGTCAAAGATGGAAGAATTGGCAGGAACCAGGGAGATTATTTTATCAAAGCCATAGAAATATATATATACCTGATGTAGAGGCCAGCAGGTGGCATAGTGGTTAAGGCACTGGACTCCCACATGGTTGACCAAGGTTTGAGCTTCAGACTCAGTGGCTTGAAACTCACACCAGACACCTGTGAGTGTGTGGCCCAAATCCTGAGAACAGAATGGAAGAGAAGGCGTTGCAGCATGGCCATCCCCTGGGGGGGGGAGGTGTCTGAAGTGTGGGGATTCTCAGTTTCTCTCTGTCTTTCTCTAGTGAGCACATGCACTCTATAGCAAAAATATGGGGGGAAAAAGAAAAGAAATGTATGTATATTTTGTATATCACATATAAAATATATTTTATTAAAAATATTTTTAAATGTATTTTTTAAAAATTTAAATATATTTGATTAAATTAAATTTAAAATACTTGGCAGATAAAGTTTGAATATAGTCAAAGTGTACAAGGGAATGGTTTGACATATACACTGTGTAATGATGGTCACAATCAAATTAGCGAACACATCCATTAATACCCATGCTGTCCCTTAGCTCCCTAGAGCCTGTTTATCTTATATTTGAAACTTTGTACCCTTTAACCATAATTTCTTCTCTTCTCTCAGCCCCTAGCAGCCACCATTCTACTCTCAGTTTGGCATTTTAGATTCCACCTGTCCTGAGATCATATAGTGTTTGTTTTGCTAGGCCTGTCTTATTTCACTTGGTGTAATGTCCCCTAGTTTCACCCACGTTACTACTAATGGCAGGATTTTCTTCATTTTCTGTGACTGAACAATATTCTATTGTATATGTACCATCATTACTAATACTATAGTGGTTCTTATATTTTGACTGTTATGAATATTGCTATGACGAACCCCGGCGTGCAGTTATTTCTTGGAGATACTGATTCCATTTCCTTTAGATATATAACCAGAAGTGGGACTGACAGATCATATAGTAGTTCTATTTGTAATTCCTTGAGAAAACATCGTGTCCCCCCACCCCTTTGGCCAGAGGATATGCATACCTCATGAGAGAATGAGAGAAAAAGATAACAAGGAGGTTAAAGAGAGAAAGCTTGAGGTTTTGTGGAGTCATCCTTTATTAGATGGGTGATTAATGTGAGGAGCAAAAGAGAAGATATGGGTGAATCTTAGATTTCAGGAATGACCACATATGTAGCCCAGTTAGTGAGATGAAGAAGATGGAAGAAGAGCAGATTTGGGTGTGAGGAACAAAGAATTTCATGTATGAATCTAGAGCTAAGATCCCAGTTTGGATCTGCAATGCATAGCGGGGACTAAAAAGCATGTCAGTGGAATGGAAATGATGAGAGTGGATACGATGGCCTGGGGAAGAGAATGATGAAAGGAGATAGAGCACGAGTTTCCTTAAGAGCGGAGTGGGGATAAGGAACTAAGTTTTGGAAAGTAGGAAGTTTAGGAACAAGGCAAGACTGGGAGTTAAGGGATGTGCTGAGTAGACACTATGTTAAAGGGTTTTATTTTTATGTTTTTCTTAAAGCAATGATAACCACAAGATCTCGCTTTTTTTTTTTTTTCATTTCCTCTTCTGAGATGGCAAACCCATCTGTTTACTGTCAAGCTACTGAAATAGCTGCTAAAGTCAGATGTATTTGTATATCTCTGTAAAATAGTGTAGAGAATTAAGGACCCTGAAGACCTCGACCAGTGTGAACTGCCTCAGATTCAAAACAGTTGACATTAGAAAGATGAAAACCATGTGTGTGCAAGGGTCATGGAGGATTGCAGTGGTAGCATCAGATGAGATTGAATGCAAGGTAGAGATTTAAAGGAGATGAACTGGAGCGTTTACTGATGAAAATGGATGTAACCCAAAAAGAACATATAAATGTGGGAACCAGCAGTTAGCGTAATGGCTATGTCGCTGGACTCCCACGTAGTCGACCGCGGTTCGTGTCCCGGACCCGGTGGCTTAAACTCACGCTGGGCGCGTGTGCGTGCGTGCCCAAGATCCCGAGAGGAGAATGGAGGAGAAGGGATTGCGGCGTGACCATCCCTCCTGGGGGGTGATTTCTCGCTTTCTGTCTCTATGTCTCTCTCTGTCTGTCTGGCGAGCGCACGCGCCCTACAGTGAAAATCTCTCAAAAAAAAAAAAAGAACATATAAATGCCATGAGTCTACGTAACTCATAATATGTGATCACAATACATAGAGCGAAATTAGAAAATGAAGAGAAATGACACAAACACATCTCTCAGCCCATGATCACTTTTGACATTGATGTGGAAGAACTATCTAATTCAATGAAGCAAGAAAAAGAAATAAGAGATGTTCTTAACAGGAAGAGAATAATGTTTTGATTTGCAGTTGACAAAACCAAAGAGAATTGATTCCTAACTATTTAGGAACAATAAGAATATTAAGCATACTGACTATTTCAAAAATTAATACACACAAAAGCTTTCCTATTAATAAATGTAGTTTACCCCTGGAAAAGTGAACTTTCAAGTTTCAGAAGTGAAACTGCTTTCTGCTTCTTGGCCTGGGAATGTAGAATGGAGGCATTTAGGTATGGGTCTTCTTCACCTTTTCCCAAAAGGAGGACCCCTTGGTTATAAAATTAAGGTAAGCCCCACTTATGTTGCTTTCTTTTCATTTTACTTTTCTATTATTATTTAATTTGCTATAGGACACATGAATTCACCAGAGAGAGAGACAGAGAGAAAAAGAGAGGGAAAGTGAAAAAGCAAGCTGCCAGGTCCAGGACTCAAACCATGGTCAGCCATGTGGGAATCCAGTGCCCTAACCACCATACTACCTGCTGTACCCTCTCCTTATATTTTAAGGGTGCTAGAGAAGGACTTTTCGTGGCCTAGGAAAGGTATCTCTAAATATTGCTCCATGAATTGGTCCATGAAAGAAGCTGGGTATTTTTCATAGAAGTCAAGGAACTCCCTGGGAGGACTCAAACTCTCTTAAGACACCCCCCACCCCCACCCCCACAGTTAATTTTGTTTTGGATACAATGTTATTAGAGCTTCTTTGAAGGAGTTGGATAGTTGTGAATTATGGTAGGAATTGGCACCTCAGCCCAATGTGGGGTATAGTTTTTGAGAAGAGAGTCTGGACCAGATATCAAGGTGTGACACCAATATCTTAGAGGCAC
Organism: Tupaia belangeri chinensis; assembly: GCF_000334495.1. Lineage (NCBI taxonomy): Eukaryota > Metazoa > Chordata > Mammalia > Scandentia > Tupaiidae > Tupaia > Tupaia belangeri. The sequence goes on along the minus strand of NW_006205385.1, from coordinate 837,718 downwards.
AAAAGGAAAGTCTGGCTTCAACACAGCAAAATACTGAGAATAAAAACCCAGGGAAGATGGAGCTAGCCAGGTGGCATAGTGGTTAAGGTAGCAGTAGTCCACATAAGCTGTTCTAGTGCTGGACCTGGTGACTTTGAAAACATACCAGGTACATATACATCCAAGCTCAGAATCCAGAGAGGAGAAGCATCAAGAGGAAGGTACAATATGAGCTCTCCGCCAAATTGGGCAAAGACAGTTCTGTGACGGCTGGACAGACAAAAACTGTGGACTGTGGTTGTTTCTCAAGCTTATGGCCCTATTGGACATAGAAACTACAGCCAGGGAATCACAGCATATCTATTCAGTGGGATAGTTACCGCAAAGTGGAGTTAAAAAGAATAAGGCAGACTTTTACATACAAATTTAGAAGATTAGTGTATATCAAAGAAACAAATAGGAAGTACCATTAGAGGAAAGTCTATACTTTTCACCTTACACGCATGTGCACAAGTGCATGCACACACATAAAATTTATTAATAGAGTACATGGATATATTCATTCCCCAAATTATTAATGCAGTTTTCTCTGAGGAATACAAATAGAATAGCAAGTAGGAATTTTCAATCCTCTATATTTCTAAGGTATTTTAAATTCTGTATAATAGCACAATTACTTTTATGATAAAAATATTTTAAATACATTTTTAAAGGTTTATTTCATCCAAGAACAACAGAGAAAAAGAGGGTGAGAGAGACAGAGAGAATGTGTGTACATGAGAGGGAGTCTGCATTCCCAAAAGGGTCTCAATGCCATGACCCATCCCAGTCCCAGCCAGCCCTGATTGTGGGTGTGTATATTATCTGGTGTACTCAGGGAGGTCCTGAATGTGAACCTGGAACCCTCCCATATGGGTCAGCCTAGTAGTGTCATATTTTAAAGCTGCATCACTGTCTAGCTCTCACAATGGTATTTTTAAAAACAGCTTTTTTTTTTTTTTAAAGGGAGTGGTCCATGATGCCAAGTGCTGCTCAGCTGTTACGGAAACTCAGCAATGAATAAAGATTTGATTAAAGACTATAATCTTCTAGTTGGAAAATGCAGTCAGCTTAACAATTGTAACATTATCTAGCATAATTTAGTAAGTGCTTATTTTAATTTGAAGAAAAGATTTATGAGTACTAAAATGATTGCATTATAATATGTGTAATATTGTTTGAAGGGAAACACCTTCATGCAGTTTGAGAAAGGAAGGTCAATAGTGAAGATTGCAGGAACCAACAGTTAGCGTAATGGCTATGTCGCTGGACTCCCACGTAGTCGACCGCGGTTCGTGTCCCGGACCCGGTGGCTTAAACTCACGCTGGGCGCGTGTGCGTGCGTGCCCAAGATCCCGAGAGGAGAATGGAGGAGAAGGGATTGCGGCGTGACCATCCCCCCTGGGGGGTGATTTCTCGCTTTCTGTCTCTATGTCTCTCTCTGTCTGTCTGGCGAGCGCATGCGCCCTACAGTGAAAATCTCTCGAAAAAAAAAAATAGTGAAGATTGCTTCAGTTTATGGAAGAGCATGGCCGAGTGAATTTGATAGATTTTCTTGCTGATTAAGACAGCCAACAAAGAGATACTTGACAGAAAAGATCTTTGAGGAGAAGGAATTCTGATAGTCAACTGACAGTGGTATACATCTGTCTAAATGATATAAAATAAATATAGCAACATTCCTATCCAAATAATTGGTAGTACCTTGAAATTTAAAGAACATTAATGATTGTTTACCGACACTTTATAATAATGGAAACAAGTCCAGTTGTGTTTATCTATTTGATTTCCTTTGAGTCTGGAGTCACAGTCAGGTTTCCCACTTGGAATAGGTCTTTGGAGAAAGATGGCTTTCACCTAAAACCACTGACCTGAATGGTGTTGTGTAAATAAAGCAGCAGCTTGGTTTTCACCCTGTCCTGTGAAGTTGATGCACATGGTGAATTAGTGTATACGTGGGGAAAACAAAGAGGGAGGATTCTGCAAGTCTCTGGGCATAACATTTTGGTCAACTGATCAATACATAATCTGGTTTTGTGTTTTGTTTAAAGACACCTTAGTTAATACATAATGTTGAATCCTTAACATTCAAAATGTAAGCACTAAAATGAATGCCTGAATGTCATTTACCTAAGGTGCTAGATTTTTCTCCCCAAAACAGATTAAATCCTCCTTAGGTTTAGAAACTATTAGTAGCACTTCAGGATTATGGCTGGAAGCCCTTTTAAAGAGCAGAATCATCAACAAAAGTAATAAAACGTGGGGCCAGCAGGTGGCATGGTGGTTAAGGTGTTGGATTCCCATGTGGCCAACTGCAGTTTGAGTCCTAGACCTGGTAGCTGAAAATCATGCAAGCATGTGTATGTGCATGCCCAGAATACCAGAAGAATTTAAGAGAAGGGATTGCAGCATAGCCATCACCCCCGCCACGCCAGGAAGGTAATTTCTCATTTTCCTTCTTCCTGCCTCTTTCTGTCTCCAATGAGCCCAGTTGCCCTATGGCAAAAACCTAAAAAGAAAAATTACAAAAGTACAGAAAACATGGCACTATTTTAAATAGACAGTTGTTTAGAGTATGGGTACTGAAACAAGATGGCAAAGTGCCACCTTGGTTGATTTCGGCTGGGAAGGTACACTTTGGACAGCTCATGTATTCATGGTATTGTGTGCACCTGCAAATGATATCTTAGCACTGTGGGTATCAGGTTGGGGGTTACAAGTAAATGTCAGCAAGTAGGTGAATTCACAGAGAAGAACTCTGACAATAACAAGGACAGACGATATACTCCAACCAAGGTCCATAGAACAAAATCCAAATAATTGGAGTCTGGCTATCATGATTTAATCTGAAAGTTTTAGCTATTTATTTCCCAATCTCTTTTCCCTTTTTCTCTTGTTTCAGATTAACTTGAATCATATCATCTATAGGCACCCTATTCTTAATACCACTTTTTGAATCCTTCATTATTCTCTGTTATCAGACCAATACCTGGCTGGCTACACTTTCACTTTGATTTGATAAAAGAACAAAATTAAACTGACATTTGGTTTAATGTTTACTTTGGTTAGTTTTGGTTTGTATACATTTTTTTGTGTGTGTGTATGTGTAGGGGGAAGCCATACAGCTTTTTACCTGTTTGTATCAGTATCTTGGAACAAATGTGTTCATTTCCTAAATAAGTGGATTCAGCTGTTAAGGAATTTTAGATCACTATGCTAAATAGTCAGAAATATAAAATTTAGGAATGTGTAATTTTTGTACCTGGGAAAAGAAGTTCCTGTTTCTTCTAGATATATGAGGGCCTTCCACAGGAGATAGCTGTCAGAAGTGAACTTTCACAGAGAACTTGGAAAAGGATTAAGAAAAATAGAAGTTGCCTACTTGGAGACTACTGGCTTCTATAGACCTCCTAAACTCGGTTCCGAGTTTATAAAGTTCAGATTTATCTAATAATCCCTTTTTTTTGAGAGAAAGAGAGAGAGAGAGAGGAATTTTTGATACAGAGTACGTGTGCTCGCCAGAGAGACAGAGATAAACAGAAAGTGAGAAATCACCACTGGGATGGGGGGGGAGGGGTGCTGCAATCCCTTCTCCTCCATTCTCCTCTCGGGATTTTAGGCATGCATGCACACATACCCGGAAAGCAGTTTTAAGCCACCAGATCTGGGACTTGAACCATGGTCGTCTATGTGGGAGTCAAGGATGTAACCAACAGGCCATCTGCTGGTCCCTCTAATAATATCTTTACTATAAAGTTCATACGAAGCTATTTTGATAGACTTTTATGTGCATTTTGGTGGAAAATAGGTCCCTGTTTGACTTTAGGCAACTGGAGTGATTGTAGCACTAAAGTCAGCTGGCTACAACATGCGAATAAGCAATGAATTCGTCACCTTAGTAAACTGCTTCAGGGTTGTCCCTGGTAAAACCCAGCCTTCATTCTGGCACATCATACTTTCTTCATTAAAGAAGAGCTCATTTGGTTTGTACATCTAGAAAAAAAATCAAAAGAAAAACGAAAACCCTTAATATGAGTATTAAAACTCAAGCTAGTCAAGAATTCTAGATAGCCTTGATCTATTCTCAAACTTCTTTACTTCCTGTTTTATAAGTGGCCCAGAAATAGAGACCTCAGATGTCCTACAGCTCCAAGAATAGCTGAGGAGCAAGACAATGCCACCAAAACTCTAGTGAATCTCTCACAAGAGAGATTCATGTATTTGAACACATGATTGTTTGGAACAGAATCTACTTGGATATGATTTGGCATGTTTCCCATTGGGGAACATGTAACATTTTAAAGGAAGAATTTATGCTTATATTTATTCATACCTCTCTGGGTTGTTAAAAATTTTGAAAGTGACCAAAGAAACAGTTAAAAAAAAAATCATGAATTGTGTGATCGCTAACAATGTCATTTCTAGTTCTGTTGTTTCTTCAGATGGGGGCTAATATCTGTTGCTCTGACTTCCTTTGGGCATTCTTGGCTTTTGGCTGTGAAAGACATTACATACAAACGGTGATTGTAACCCTTCTCTTAGTGTCCATTTGATGTTCTCAGCTCTGTGACCTTCACAGTCTTAAATGCTGGTGGATAGTGGGTAGCCCCTAGCTATTGTCCCACCAAATGAGTACTGGAAAATCCATCACTTATTAGAGATGGAAATGGCCAACCCCAAAGCTTCTTGTGTCATCACGACAACTCACATGGTGGTGCAAATTTAAATCAGTCCCTTTTCCATATTTAATGCAATTTCTTCCAACGTAGGGAGAAAATTAATCACCAGGGATCTGAGAACTGAAATTCTATGCAACCGTAGAGCTAACAATATTAATAGGTCTTTACTATCCCAGGAAAATTTTGCCTAGAAAGATGAAGTTGAAAATAACTTGTTTGTTTCAAATCTATTTATCTAAATAGTAGACTACTCAACCAGCTCTTGCAAGGGAAAATAGGTCATTCAGCCAGACTCATCAAATAACGGTTTACTCTTCAAGACTGGTTTCCAATGCCTCCCCTTGCCATATTTGTGTTTACCAATTCTAAATGGTTACATAACTAATTTACTCAATCACCTCATGGGAAAGACTCACCTGAAAATAGAACTATTCCCCCACTCCAAATCTTATGAAAATGTTGTCTTTTCCCTACCTCCTCCTAGGATAAATAAGACGGACTTTGCTTCATTTACTAAGGATAGGAAGGGGGAAAAAAAAAGGCAAAGAAAAAAATCAAAAGCCTTAAAACACAGCTTTCTTAATTAAGAGATTTTATTTTGGGAGAGCTGGCAGTCAACTGCTTGTAAATGAGAAGGTGGAACACTGAGAAACTCCTTACTGAATGCCATGTTGCTGTTAAGGGCTATTTCAGAGTTGTAAACAGGTAGATACAAGGGTAGATCAATTTCATTGAGTTTACAGTCAGTGTTAACTCAGTTTTTTAAAAAATGGATTCTACATAACACCTAACACACACAAAAACCACAAAGATTTCACATAAAATCTGGCTTTCTGGTTTTCTGAGGTATTGAACTTAATAAAGTTGGGCCTCCTATTCTCTGAGATAGTAACTGTTAGGTACTTTGGCTATAGTACACCCTTCCTGGTTCACCAGCCTCTGCTGTTCACTATTGCTTCCGTCTGGTCTGCTTACTTCCATCATGTCTCAGATAGTAAATATTTTTGACTTTTAGGACCACGTGTCACTGTCTCAGCTACTCAGTGCTATGGTGGCAGCACGGGAACAGCAATAGTGCTTACCGGAGAGTGGCTGTCTTCTAATTACACTTTATCTTCAAAAACAGGACTGAAAGCTAGAATTTGCAACCCCTGATTTATATTACATGCCTGGTCACAGGTGACATTTGAGTTCAAAAACACTATTTATGAGTGAACGTAACAGTATTGGGAGGAGAGGTTTTTAAGAGGTGATTAGGTCACAAGGGAGCTGCCCTTGCAGATGATTAATGCCATTACTATGGGGGTGAGTTAGTTACTGGGGGGAAGGTCAGTCCCCCAAAAAGGCTGTCATTTTTAATGGCTTGAAAGAAAGGTGAGTGGGGCAGGTGGCATGGTAGTTAAGGTGCTGGACTCCCAAATGGCCAACTGCAGTTAGAGACTAGGACCTGGAGGTTTGCTTCCTCACTTTCCCCTCCCTCTCTCTCTCTGGTCAAATTTAAAAAAATAGATAAATGAATATTAAATAAAATAATTCTTAAAAGCAAAAAAGTGGTGAGCACGAGAAGTTGAACTGCGTCAGCTTGACTTGATGTATTGCTAATATGGAAAATCAACTGTTTAAGGAACATTCAACTTTTATTTATAAATATGTACATACCAACAGCTGGTTGCTTCTAAACATGCATGAGAAAATTTACTTATTTAAAATTAATGCTAAGTTTTATTGTATCTAGAAATATAGAATTGCTTTAAATAGCAAACTTTTTTGGCACATATAAATTATGATTAGATTCGTGAAACTTTAGTTGGCAGTGATTTTACTAGTAGAAAATTTAGGATTCAGAGCAATACCAAATTTTATTTTAAAATACCATATCTTGAAATTAAACAGTTTAAACAGGAATCAAGCTTGTTCCAATTATTATAACCAAACTAATAATAATCATTAATTAATGTCACTCTTTGTTTGATTCCATAGGCACATATAGAATTATGTGAGATTTGCCTAAATAAAGCAGATTATCTTCTGCTTTGTAAAAGCCAAAATACATATTCTTTAAAACTCGTTAATTCACACTTTACTAATTCACTCTTTTGAAAATTCTGAGAACAGTTGGGATGAGATCAATTTTTGGCTATAGAGGAAAATGACTTGGCAGGCAATGCTCATGTATTTACAAAACTAGGTACATTTCTTTTTAATTGCATTGGCAGTTTTGTGGCATTTTCCTCATCTGCCTTGCCAGTCTTCTTGAACAAGAGATACATTTTTGCTGCCATAATGTCTTCTTCACAATTTCCCTCGTATCTTCTGACTAGCAGTTTCTATTCCCAGAACTCTGTTGAAACTCTTTTCAAGAAGTTCATTTTCTAATCTTTCTTATTTACACATTTATTAACCTTATGTTAGTTCTCATTTTCCTGGACCTCTCTGCTGGGTCCTTGAAGTTTTGCCCATCTTAACCTTTTACAACCAACACATTGCTGTTGTGGGTTCATCATGCTGACATCCCCTTCTGTTGCCTTTCTTCTTTCTTCTACAGTCTAGCTAAGGAGTCTTCCACCATTCCTCAACAATTTGAGAAAAAGGTTGCTGTAGTCTTTTTTCTGTAAGATGCTTTCATGTTTGCACTGCAGGGGGTAAATATAATTTATAGATTGCCTGATTGAAATTATTTTATTTAGAGACCCTTCTATGCATGCATTGGTTTATCCCAGGTCTAATGAGATTAAATTTTATCTAAAATGGCTTTTTCTTGCTTCTGAAAAGAGGGCTATGACAGCCTGGCCTGGAAATGACTGCAGGCTCAGAAACAGGCTGCAGAAACGTCCCTGTGCTAATCTGCTGGTTTGAGACTCAGGTTTTCAAGGATATTACAGCTTCACTTGGGCAAAGCAATGAAAAATATATTTTTAATGTTGTTTTTAATAAGGAATGATAGAGTTCTGCATTGTATTGCATTTACATTGTATTGTATTGCATTGCATTTAACTGGGAATAAAAGGCATGACAATTTAAAAGGTTAAAACCTGAAATCTTTTTCTCAATGCAACTAAAAAGATAAGGATTTTGTGTAGCACACTGAAGAAGGTAGTGTGTAACCTCCAATCTAATCTAAAATAGACATGTTGTCACTATCACATTCTCATCTAAAACATATATCAAACCATCACATTGTACCCCATAAATATATCATTATTATTTACCAATTGAAAAATTTTAAAAATCATAATCAGGCAACTTTTAAAATGTGCTTGAGAATAAAGAACTCGGAACATAGTTGTTTAACAAATATTGGTTCCCTTCATATCCTATAATCCATGTATTTAATTATTAGATTGTTGGGAAAATCACGATGTATTTTTCTAGGTAAAAATGCATCATGACTTTCCCAATGACTCAACAACTGCAAGATCTGTTGAGCATATATAATATTTTTTGAAAGAATTTTGCTGTAAGGCACATGTGCTCATCAGAGAGACAGAGAGAGAGTGATAAATCTCAATGTGGGGGATGATTTTACCACAGTCCCTTCTCTTTCATTCTCCTCTTGGGATTTTGGGCACACATGCACATGTGCCAAGTGAGAGTTTCAAGTCTCCAGATCCAGGTTGGTCAAGTGGGAGTCCACACCTTAACCACTATGCAACCTACTGAACCTGAGTATATCTCTAAAGCTTCCTTCATATTCATTTCTTTTTAAAAACATTATCCTTATCACAAATGAAATAAAAACTATTCCAATAGCTCTCCTTTCTGGACAGTGGAGATTCTGTGTTCTGATAGTCAATGATCCTCACCCTCTGATCTTGTTATTTCATTAACTTTACTCCCTATGGCTCCCCCAGTGAACTGTCTGTTCCATTTGGGCTGGGATTTGCTTTTGTTATTCCTCATCTCACTTTACTTTTGCTATTTCCCCCTCAGTGCCTCATTCACATTGTGCCCCTGTTTTCTACTTCCTGGAAATAGTAGTGTATACAGGACATCAGGAAGAATGAAGAGTGGTTTTTCTCCCACTTCCGGTTATAAACCCCTTTGTTGAAAGATTTCAAAGTTCTTGCTGTGGTCTCAGATTTTATAATAGAAGAAAAGGCACTGATAAAGCTAAATCAACTGAAGTGCTATTTACATTTTTAGAATCAATGCAACAGGGTGGTTTTATTTTTCACATCAGAATGTACAGATTTTCAGCATAAGCCATTCACACACATTTTTCATGGGAGGGAGGAGAATAGAAAAGTACAACTAAAGGCTAGATTCTTATCATACTTCAATTTTTAATTTTAAGGTAAACATGAGGAAAAATAAGATCAATTATGTAAGCAAATAAAGTAGTGCAAATGTATTTTAAAATATATCCACAATTCAAATTTTCATAGAGACTATCTTTCTTTCTAGTGAAATGAATGAACACTGCTCCTGCTTTACTGTGGTAGGAGTGGTGTGGAGATCGTGAGCCAATGGCCATGACTTGGCAGAGAGAGCAGAAAGCAACAATTCCTAGAAATACTAGATTTGTCCAGAATGTTATAAAAATCCAGATATTAAAAAAGACTGGGAGCGCATTAACGTGGTTATCTTAAAAGTATTTATGAGTTGTTGAATGTGAATAAACTAAACCTTGATCAATCTAATCAAATTTACCTTATAAAATGTAAAGTATCAAAGTATTTTAATATAGTCTTTTTTACAGGCAGTCTTTTTGTTTGTTTAATTTGCTACAGGGCAGATGAGGTTATTGAAGAGACACAGAGCAGAGAGGGAGAGTGAGGGAAAGGGAGAAAGCATCCCTGGGGGAATGGCTACTCCATAATTCTTTCTCCCTTTTCCTCCTGGGATTGTGGGCACACACACGCCAGTGTGTTTTCCAAGTCACTGGGTCTGGGATGTGAACTGCTTAGTTGGCTATGTGGGAAGCAGCTGTCTTAACCACCACACCACCCGCTGACCTAGGGCAGTCTTTTTATAAAGTGAAGTCATTTTACAGACTTTCCCTTGCACAGATATAGGTTGCTATCTATTGGCTCTACTCTAAGAAAGTTGTATTAGTTTAAAGTGATGTCAAGTAGGAGCCTTGGTAATTTCTGAAAAATAAAATAAAGATGCTTGAACCTAGAGAAGAGTAAACCTCATGAATAAAAAGGCTGTAAACAATTACTAGGTTTATCGCAAAATCATCACCTTTTAGTGTCTCAGGATGGTGCAAACATTATTACTTAGACTTTTTTCCCCCTCTCAGTTCTTTACTATATTTTGAGGCAAGATCATATTACCTATAACTTCAGATTTCTAGGAATGACAGAATCTAGCAAAAGAGGAACTGAGTATTTGGTAATTATGTCAACTTCAAAGTCAAAAAGTTACAGCAAATGAGTATGAAATGAAGGCTCCTCTCCAGTACTCCCTTTAAAGCTGAAATTAATATTGATGTTTCTGCAAGCACAAGTACTGAGAATATAGATTACAGAAAACGATGTCTGAAATGAAGGTTTTATGTCTGAAGAATATGACTGCTACTAAGGATCATGTAAATACATTTTTAAAGTCAGTCAGTCAATTTAGTGTAGACACGGCTGCTGTGAGGCCCTTTGAACTACTCACGTTAGAGAGGCAGAAGGAGGATTCAAGCCAATGCTCCTGAGTAGAGTCCTGTTTCAATATCTCTTAGCTTCAGGGTGTTGGAAACAGTTATTATGCTTCTCTGAGCTTCAGGTTTCTTAACTGTCTAATGGGGAAAATAGTGCGGGCCTTATAGGGTTGTAGAAAATGCTGAAATGGTGCTACATGGAGAAAGCATTCTGTAAACTCTAAGCCATATTATTTAGAGTTTTATTTTGTAGAATAGTTTGGGTCATTTAAAAGGTATTATCATGAAGTGGCCATAAACGTCTTGATTACACGTAGAAAAGTAGCTTTTATTTGCTCCTTTGCTTCTGGTGTGCCCTTTTTCAGGTTATCTCTTACCCTGTTGCCAGAGTGTTTTTTCCCTCTCCCTTCCTCCTCCTTCCTCCTTCTCTTCTCCCTACCTCTTCTTTCTCTTCCTCTTCTACTTCCTCAATGTTGTACCTATGTAGACAGGGGGAATGGTAGAGTGGACGCTTATGTTCCCCCCCCGCTTAATTTTATCAAATCTCAACGTTTTATCAGGTTTTCTTCAGAATTTTAATGCACTGAACCATTTCAGTTGAAACCTTCTGTATACCTTCTCTATCCTATTCTCTCTCTCTCTACCTAAAGATAACTACTATCATGTCTTGGATGGAAGATACGTTAAAATTCTAGCACCGTCACTTATTAGCTATAGAACAAGGACAAATTACTTCATCTCTTTGCGTCTCGGTTTTCTTATCTATAAGCTTGCAATAATACTGATGCAATATATCTTGTAGGGATGAAATGATAGAATTAAACACCCATAAATCACTTGCAGCAGTGTATGACACTCATTAGACTCAAAAAAAGGTTATAATTACTGGTAATTGGTGTAGAAGTATCAAGAGTTTGGACATTCAGTGTTATGCAACTTCTTATAAATTACTACATATGCGTATATTCTACATAGTGATAATATGCGTGCTTTAACACTTGACCTGATTGGTATGACATGTATGTATTATTTTACAATGTATCTGTTTTGTTCAGTATTAGATTTGTATGATTTATTCATGTTGTTAAATATATTTTAGTTCATTTATTTTACCTGCTTTATAGTGGTTAAGATATAAAAATGTATTGCAATTTATCTATATCTCTTTCTGTAAAAAGATATTTGGGTAGTTTCTAATTTTGTTTGTTGCTTCAAGTAATGTTACAATGAATAGCATTCATTGTAAAGCTTTTATCACATGCATTAAAGTTTTCTAGAGACTACACTCACAAGGAGAAATGCTAGGTAAAACTTATATAGCTGTCTGTAAAGATATAATGTATTTTTTTCTATGCAAAAGTGCATCATGACTTTTCTGACAACTATATATGTGTGTGTGTATATATAATAGGGGTATATATATATATATGCATGTGTATATATGTGTGTGTATGTGTATATGTGTATGTATATATATATATATATATATATATATATAGCTATGAGGGTATGTGTGTGTGTGTGTGTGTGTGTATATGCAGGTGTATATTATGGACAATTGTCCTTGATAAGGGTTGTATCACATTCACTCTCTCCAGTAATGTGAGAGAATTCCAGTTTTTCAATACATAATTAAAATTGTTAGACTCTTTTAAACTGTGTACATTAAAATAAGTATGAAACATATTTCACTGTGGTCTTAATCTGTGGTTGTTGAATTACTGGTAAGACTGAGAGTCAATTTGAAAGTGTCTATTGGCCTTTTCTGTCTCTTTTTCTATGAACTGCCCATTCAAATTCATTGTCCAGTGGGCTCTTAGGTGGTCTTCTTTTTGATTTGTTAGAGTTCTTTATAATTCTGGATACTGCATAGTTCATTTACATGCATTTTAAATATCTTTCATAGGTTCTGCCTTATCTTGTAACTTTATCTTACTGTTTTTGTATGAACGGAAGTTTGACATTTTAACATGATCAAATATATCAATCGTTTCCCTTTTCATGTCTTACTTAAAAAAATATAACCTCATCTAAAGTCTTAAATGTGTTCTCATATATATATTCTTTGGATATTTTAAAATTTTGCTTTTCATGCTTCAGTCTTTCATCTACTTGAATTTATTTTTGTTTAAGATATTAATGAGGGACCAGCAGATGCCGTGATAGTTACATTACTGGACTGCCACGTAGTTGACCACCATTTGATTCCCAGACCCAGTGGGTTAAAACTCATGCTAGGCTCCTGTGTGTGCATGCCCAAAATCCCAAGAGGAGAATGGAGAAGGGATTGCACCATGATCATCCCCCCACTACTGCAGGAGGTGATTTCTCGCTTTCTGTCTCTGGCGAGTGTACATGCCCTATAGCAAAAATTTCTCTCTAAATAAAAAAGATATTAATGGAAATGTAATTTTCTTCTTTTTCCCTGTGATTTGTTTCCCTGTTATTTACACTTTTAATTTCTTGTCATTGATATGTATACTTTGCACTTCAGCTGAAAAGAACAATGTGTAAGTTTTGAACTTGTCTTGAGGTTTGGCGACTCCATATGATCTGCATGCCCTTCCCATACCTGGAGTGTTTGATTCAGTAAAGTATACTTGAATATTCCTGTCTGTTCTTTGAAATTTGGTTCAGGTGTCTCTCTCTCCTCTGTGAAAACTCATTTAGGCATCCTTAAGAATTCTCTTTTTTTAAATTTAGGATACTATCATGCAATTATGTTTGGAACCTGCCACTCACATATACACCTACCCCACTGAGCCACAAGGATTGTCTTAATGCAGGAGGGCCTGGGAACCTGGCACACACCTTTCTTTGTCAATCTCACTAAATTGGAAAAGATTCCAGAACTCAGCATGGTACTTGATGCCTATAATGTATTCCTTAGCATTTGTTAAATGAAGAAATAAGTACACGTTAAGGACTGTGCATTTAAAACATGCTAATCTTTGGAATACTGTTTGCTTCGTTAGCTACATTATAGGAAAACAGAAATTCCATATTTGACCTGAAAATTGTAAGAGTTACAACTTGGATGAGATTTTGCTGAGAAATAACATTAAGTAGAAATGCAATTTAAGCGCTGAGATCATTTTGTCTGACCACTTTGAAAGTATCAGGTCAGGTGAGTTAATGGTAAGTCTTTCACAGCCAAAGAAAAGTGAAACTTTTGTAACATGGACAGAACTCTTAATAAATCTGGCATACATGTTTAATCTTCCCAGCCAAAGTTTACATGTACTATTAAAAAGTTTCTAGTATTAATCGACTTTGCTACAAGTTTCTAGCTTGTCATCTGCTACAAGTTTGCCAGGATTTTGTTGTTGTTGTTGGAGTGGGACAGAGCAAGGACAGAAAGCTGAAAGTCCAGGGAAAGATGATCTCGTGGCACCATATGAAAATAGCACTTAAGCTCCCAACCCTGAGCTTCAAATTCTTCATCAAATGAAACAAAGGACCTGGACTCGTCAGTCTTTAACATTCCATATTTTAAACTTCTGTATTTTTCTAATGAAGAGATTGCATTGGGTGAATTTCTTTCTTTTCTCTCTTTTATTCAGAGACATTTTTGTTGTGGAGTATGTTCACTCATCTAAGACAGACAGAGAGACAGAAAGCGAGAAATCACCTCCTGGGGGAGCCATGCTATAATCTCTTCTCTTCCATTCTCCTATCAGGATTTTGGTTATGCATGCACACATGCCCAGGATTAGTTTTAAGCCACTGGGCCCAGGACTTGAACCACAGTTTGACCATGTAAGAGTCCAGTGCTGTATCCATTATGCTATTTGCTGGTCTCTGGGTCAGTTACTTGACCGTGGATGTTCATGCATCATTTTGAGAAAGCAGACCAAGGTGTTCAACTGCAGGGATAAGCATGTGGAGAGGATTTAAGACAAGATAATTGTTAAAATCTCTTCCCCTTCAATAAAAAGGGAATAGAAAACCAGTGGAATGAGAATGCTATGGTTTGAATACAGATCCCAAAGATGATGATGTGCTGGGAATTTTATTGTCATTGTCTTAAGTGGGTGTTTAAGAAGTGATTAGGTCACAGGGGTCTGTGCTCATGAATGGAGTAATTATATTATTTTGGGAATTAATTAGTTGTTGTGAGTGGGCTCCTAACAAAAGGATGTTTTGACCCTATTTTGCTCTCTTACTCATGTGCTTTCTTGCCCTTTTGCCATAGGATTTTTCATCAAGAAGGCCCTCACCAGATAGGACCCACTGACCTTGGACTTCCCATTCTCCAGAACTGTGAGCCAATTAAACCTTTTTGTATTTATAAATTATCCAGACTGTAGTATTGCATTAGAACAACTAAAAAAGGACCAAGGCAAAGAACAAAATGACAACAACAGCTACTTCACTGTGCTGTTCAGAGTAGCCCATGGGAGTACCAGCAGAACTTCCATCCGTTATTTAGGGCTTCAAGCTAAACAAAAATATAATTTAATGATGCTATGCAATTAGAGTCATAAAAATCAAGAGCTCTGGGATTACAAGGGAAGGGTTTTTTTTTTTTTTTTTTTTTTTTGGTAAGAGTGGCCTTGATCTTTTGAACATAATAGAGACATCATCTGCTTGAGATTAGATTTAGCAGCCTGGGCTAAAGAGACAAATTAAATATAAAGAACTAAGTAGACTTTCTATACTGAGGCGTTATGGAGAAAAATGGATCAAGTGTATATCAAAAAAGTGAAAGACTTAATGCACTATAGTTCAGGTACTTAACTTTCCAATGAGGTGAAGGAGAAAAAGTCGATGGAAAAACATATTTTCATCACTGTGACAGAATTTATTATCAGGTTGAAAAGATACATTATCTTAACACTTCATTTTTGGAACACACATACACACATGCAGAAAACAACTCTTGTGTTAGATGGAATCCCCTAGAATTAGCACCTGAATTAGAATTCTGGGGGCTGGCAGGTGGCATGGTGGTTAAGGATCTGGACTCTTACAGATCAGACTGTGGTTTGAGTCCCAGACCTGGCTACTTGCTTTCTTGCTTTCTCTCTCTCTTCCTCTCCCTCTCTGGTCAAATAAAAATTAATTAATTAAAATAAAATAATTCATAAAACAATTTAAAAATTCTTGTTTAAGAGAATTGATGGAAGGTTCACAGGAGAAGAGGAGTAAGGAAATCAGGAAAGGTCAGGGACAGAAAATGCTAAGCAAGACTGTGGTGTCAGCTGGAAAGTAGATTCCACCTGATCCCCTGAGGAATGTCTAGAGCATACATTGAGAGAAGGGGAATACACTTTTGCTAGTGTCAGTTGGTTGTTAGCCAACATTTGGAAGGAGATGTTCAGAACACGTCACTTCCAAATATTGTACCTTGGCATCTGAGAAAACAGCAGATGCAGGAAGTCACTCTATGACCTTCTCCTGTCCTTCTTCTCTGAAGCAGGCCATAAAACATAGACAATAATTTCCTAAACTTCCTATGAAGCAGGTTATAAGACTCATTAAAGAGATACCATCCATATGCCTGGAGTAAAGTCTTTCTGAAGACACAGGAACACAAAGAAGAATCTTAATAAATATACCTTGCTAGGCTCTCTCCAGTTTTTAAAGTCCATCCATTTACCTTTTTCATGAATATTAGAGAGAGAACATCTCCAACAGAGTCCTGATGCCGTGATCCACCCTCAGGTAGCCTTGAAGGGCATGTACATGCCTGGTGTACTCAGGGAGGTCTCTGGACATGCATCTGGAGCCCTCCCATGTAGGTCAGCCCTATATATCATTGTTTTTCACTGCTGCATCACTATCTGGTACCTCTCTCTATTTTGTTAAGATTAAATCATACCCTTGTTATCCAATCATACTTCACAAATACCTACTTCTTCATTGAACTTATATATAGGTTTCCCTGTTTCTTTGAGTCTTCCTTTCTGAAGGCTCCCATGTAACATAAAACTTATTAAATACACACACACACACACACACACACACACACACACACACACTTGTCCATTTGTTTTTTCTTATAGAGCTCTACTCATGAACTTAAGGTGAGTGAGACAAAGAAGTCTTTTCTTCTTACATAGAGAATCTGTAAGAAGTGCACCAGAGAGGCAGCTCTCCTTTGGACAAGGCTAACCCTGCACAAAATGGGGAGAGCTATAAATTGTCATCAGTCAACACATAGGCCAGCCACGGTTTGAATATACAAGTTGGTAAATGGGGATTTGGCGGAGCCTTCAACAGCATCCACTTTTCCAACAGTCTTTCTTGAGTAATTACAATTTTGTTCTATGCTTCAGTCTACTCCTTGTATAATTTAGTCTTATTCTTGTCACAAAATTTTGTATCTGTTTAGTTATGTCTCTGCCATCCAAGTGAGTCTTACATGAAAAATTTGCTTTTTCAATTTTGTGCCCCATAATTCAACACAATTTGCTATCTTTTGGAGGAGATTAAATTTTTTTTGTAATGTATTAATCTCAGGATTCTCAAATTCCTAAAACTATGATAGTTTTTATCCTAAATTTTAAGTCACAAAAACATGTATCCTGTAAGCTCTCTGTACTTCTTTGAGTATATTTTGATACTCATATCTCACGTTTTAGTTTTTTTTTTTTTTTTTTAATTCTTGGCCACAGTTCACTGTGGTAAAAATATATTGCTATAGGGACCAGCAGATTGTGTAATGATTATGTTGCTGAATTCCCATGTTGTCAACCATGGTTCGATTCCTGAACCTGGCAGCTTAAAACTCATGCCAGGCATGTGTGTGTACATACTCAAAATCTGGAGAGGAGAATGGAGGAGAAGGGACTGCTGCATGGCCATCTTCCCTGGGGGGTGATTTCTTGCTTTCTGTTTCTCTGTCTCTCTTTGTTTCTCCAGTGAGTGCACACACTCTATAGCAAAAGTCTTCTAAAAAATAAAAGAAAAATATTGCTATATACCTTAGCAAGTATTAAGAAAATATACATATAATTTTGAAAAATACTCCATCTGCTAGAGAGTGCTTGGTAGAGTAGTGGAACTCCAATAGGATTGTTAGATTCCTCTAGGTTTCCACTGGTGTCACCTATAACTCCTTGGCCTACTTGTTCACCATATGGAATTCATGCCACTTTCTTTTGATATTACTGGAATGCGTAATTGAGATATTTGCCCTGCTGCCAGCATTCTAACATGAACTCATTCTGGAATCAGGCAGAAGCTGGTCTTTTCCGTCTGGTGCCTCGTAAACCACCCATATCAAAATTGAACTAACTAATTAGGGCCATAATTTATGTATGGCCAGCTAAAGAGTTTTTAATGGCTCATAACATATTTGTCAGCTCTAAGAACGATTCAGTGAAAACCAGATGGCCCATAGTACTCCCCTTTTGTTGGCTCCATTTGACTAGATTTCTGCAGCTCATAATCAAGATTAGTTCCTCTTGGTCCTATAAACATCGTTTCTTAAAAATTAAAATTTTATTTCATTTTCCTCTCATTTTTTAATGTGGTAACATATAGTATAAAGTAGGGGCCAAACTATCAGGTAAGAAGATTCTTTTTGTCAATATGTCCAATATGTCATTAAAGTGATGTTTTTGAAAGAAAAGTAGTTAACGCCTCCTCTTTCAAATGATTTATTTTGAATCTGGGAACTTAAGGGGGAAAAAAATCAACCTGTTAACAACCTAGCCAACAAATATGAATTGAGAAGGAGAAATTTAAGTCACTGAGAAGTATATGAAGAGAGT
Source organism: Tupaia belangeri chinensis (assembly GCF_000334495.1). NCBI lineage: Eukaryota > Metazoa > Chordata > Mammalia > Scandentia > Tupaiidae > Tupaia > Tupaia belangeri. Next base: position 819,707 of record NW_006205385.1, on the reverse strand, counting down.
CAACTAGTCAATTCAGTAGTCAAGAATTAATAGGTCAAATGCATGTTATTCATAAAGATGGGAGTATATAGCATGTCCTGTTTTGCACTATTTTTCTAGGTTATTAATTAGTCTATCATAAAAAAACTTTCTCAATTAATGACATTATATTTATTGATACTTTATTTTTCATGTTGATTAAGTTGAAATATTTGATGTAGAAAATGCTATACATTATTTGTTACGAATAATAGCTATCATTTGTTGAAAGCTCTGTGACAGAAACTATGTGCAACATTATGTTACGTAATCCTTACAGATAGCTTTATTTTTTTACATGAGCGGCAGTCTGCTGTTTCTTATGTCTTATGTGCCATTCTGATTTCTAGACAAAAAACTATTGATAACCCATCACAGAAGTTTTTCCAACTTTCTGGCAGTATCCAATGCAGAACAGATGTACATTTTTTAACCATTCCCTCAAATCTCCTAACACAGGCACAGATACCATAACAGGTCCTTCCTAAACACTTTGCAGTTCCGCATGGCATGCTGTCTCCCTTGTTACACTGATTCAGTAAATCCAACTTTCTTTCAACCACAGGTGTGTTGTCAAGAGAAAGTTGGATTGGGAAGTCATTGAAAAACTTCTGTAATGAAGCTCTTGTGTAAAAGGATTGCTTGGATACCTGTATTATTTTTTGATTAACTCCCAAAGAAAGACTTCTAATTTAGTTAGGAGTTAGCAAACTTTTCACATAGGACCAGAGTTATCACTTTCACCTTTTCTGGTCTTAGGATCTCTGTTGAAATGATTTATCTCTGTCAATGTAGCACAGAAGCAGCGCAGACTCTATGTAAAGAGGTGAGCAAGGCTGTGTTTGTCTGCCCTGTGGTTGTCTGGAGGCCTTAGGTTTGACTAGCTCGATGAAGCCAACTGTTAGAATCACACCAGCTCATTTTTCCTGAATAGCTTCTCTTTTGATTGCCTTTATTTTCTTACTAGAACATGAACGTGCTGCAAAAAGTCTCTCCTTGTGTTTTAGTCATATAAAAATGTCCTTTTGTACAGCTAGAACTTTAAATTACTTAGGGTCTATAAAATAACTTTTACAAGTTTGAATAATTCCTTGTTTTTTTTCTAGAAAATGGACCAGCACAGATATTCAAGAAAAAAATCACATTTCTGAAGCTACATTTCTGCACTATATATATTTTTAGGCAAAGCAGGTAGAAAGATAATAATCCCCCTTGAGGAGTCAGAGTGTACCTAGAAAGTCAATAACATACAATTAAAAAAAAAGAATTATAAAAGGTTATAAATTTGGACAGATGTTTAAAAAGCCCCTTTGGAGAATGTTTGATTCTGTTAGACTAAGCAAGAGGGAGAAACTTTGGCACTGATAGGCTTTGAAATTAGAGAGATCTGGGTTCTAGTCAAATACTGACTCAGCTACTGATTTACTGTAAATTTGGATGCCTTATTTAATCTTATTTTACTTCTGTTTAATGACATTAATATGCATTTTAGACAACTGTAATAAAACTAAGATATGTTTCACATAAGGCCACCTGCTATAATACAAGGAATTTAGGTACGCAACACCACTATTCAGCAATATTCAGACACATAGAATTGCTCTCCATTCCTTTAAACATGGCCATGGGGCCTTTTTCTAGCCAGAGAAGTACTGTGGGGAGTGGCATGTATCACTTCTGAGTGAAAGTATTGAATATAATGTGCTATTCCCCCTCCAATAGAGGTTGGGTTTACACGGAGGTTCCTTAAAATCAAAGCAATCTGGGGCCAGCTGTTGGCGTGATGGTTATGAGAGCTTTGTCTCACTTGCCAACCACGTGATTTGAGTTCCAGACCCAGTGGCTTCAGAACATGCTGGGCACATGTTTGTACATGTGTGTGTGTTTGTGTTTATCCAAAATTCCAAAAGGAAGATAAATGGAGAGCAGCGATTGCCCTGTGACCATCCCCCATGAGGGGTGCTTTCTAATGTTCTCTCTCTCTTTCTGTCTGTCTCTGGTGAGCCCATGTACCAGAGCAAATTATTAAAAAAAAAAAAGAAAAAAGAAAAAAAAAAGGCAAGCTGGATTGCCAAGCCAATACTTGAGGAGAAACTGATACCTACAGTACATTTTTTAAAAATAGTATATTTTGTTTAATAACTGCATTGTTTCTATAGCACAATTGCAGCGATCTTTAAATTTATGTTTCATTATAAATATTTGTCAAGTTTTATTTCAGAAACATTTTTTCCTACTCTCTTACACATGAAACCAGACCCATTACAAAAACTCATTCATCACACAGTAAGGGCAAGCATTATTTGTATAAACATCTTTCATTAATTTCCTATCACTAAAAAAAAAATCATAGAATTATAGATATTGAATAAGGCTCATAGAATTAATTTTAATCTCACAGAAGACCATAAAGATGTTTGCTAACTGTGATAGGGTTAACTTTTGGTTGCAGTAAATGCTGAAAACCATCCCCTTGGCTTTCATTCCTGAAGCTTAACTCATCATCTAAGAAATGCATTTCAAGATAAAAAACTGAATGCAGAGAATTCCGGGAGAAAGACTTCTAAAGTAGAGAGCTCAGAGTCGTGGAAAGAACTTTTTACATAGTGAATAGCCATTACAGTTAGTCCCTGGAATTTCCAATACACAAATTAAGATTATTATTAGAGTAACCCAAAAAGTCACCAAGTAGGAATGTCGAGACACAATGGCATACGTGTAGGTATTGCTAGTATACACAGTCAAACATTATACTAAGATTGATCATGTCATTATATTAAGGATCAAAATGGGAACAAAATTGCCACTCAAGTTGAACATCATTGTGAAGGAATTTTTTCAGTAACCTAAGAGCCAGGGGAATTGGGAGGTATGCCTCAGGGAAGTGATTGGTCCCGATGTGAAGAGGACTGTTAGAATGGTGTGTGTAGTCACAGACAGGAAACAAGGCTTTCATAATCCGAAAACCCCTGCAGTGCTTTTTGTACCAATGAAACAACATTTAGGGATCATTATTTACAATAACAAATTCTAGCACATTTTAAGCAATACAATAGTATATACCTTAAGAACAATAACTGTTATTATGAGGCAGAGATGGAAAAATGTGACATTTCAAAAGGAGGAAGGGAATGAAACTGGGATTCACTCCAGAGGTAAATCAAATTAAAGGGAAAAATGTGAGAAATAGTTGTTTCTTAATTCCACAGATGATAAGAACAAATGTAAGGAAGAATTACATTTACTAGTATATATTTTGGGACCAGCAGATGGCATAATGGTTATGTTGCTGGACTCCCACGTAGTCAACTATGCCTTGAGTCCTCAAACCTCATGTTGGGCACATGTATGTGTGTGCCCAAGATCCCAAGAGGAGAATGGAGAAGAAGGCAGTGAGGTGAGGCCACCTCCCCAGGGGGTGATTTCTCACTTTCTGTCTCTCTGTGTCTCTCTGGCGAGCACACGCTCCCTATAGCAAAAAATCTCTCTCTCTCTCTCTCTCAAAAAGTATATATTTCAGATGACTTTGGAATTTAAAGAAAGGCTATATGCTTAAATATCTGAGAAGGTAAAAGATGAAGTTAAAAAGAATATTTAGTTTAGCACTGTCTAATGGAAATATAACACAAGTCACAAATGTGAGCCATGCATGGAATTTGAAATTATTTAATAGATTAAAATGAAAATGTAAGTAGCAGCAAAATAAATTCATTTTAATTATATGTGAGGGGTCTTTGAAAAGTTTCTGGAAAATGTGCCCTAAGAAAAAACTATGAATGGATTTCAAAAAAATTTTGGACCAAAATAACCTTTTGCTCTAGGGCATGTGCACTTGCCAGAGAGGAAGAGACAGAGAGATTGAAAGCAAGAAATCACTCCTCAGGGCAGATGGACAGACTGCAGTCTCTCCTCCTCCATTCTTCTTTCAAACTCTGGGTGTGCACACACATGCACCGGCATGGGTTTTATGCCACCAGGTCCAGAACTCGAACTGTAGTTGACGATGTGGAAGTCCAGCAACGTAACCTTTATGCCATCTGCTGGTGCCAATAACCTTATACTTTAATTTCATTTTTCCACAAACTCTTTAAAAGTACCCTTATATTTTACTTATGATTTTAATACATGATCAACATCAAAATACTAGCATATTGCACATTGTTTTCACACTAAGTCATTGCAATCTGGTGTGTATTTTAGGCTTAATAGCACATCTTAATTTGATCTAGTCATATTTCAAGTGTTAATAGCTACATGTTGATAAAGATTATTGTGTTGGACAATGCGGATTTAGAGACTAGGTATGAAGCGAGATTCAGAGAACGGGAGAGATGCAGAAATAAAAATAACATGCAAATTCACTTATACATTCCATATGAGAGATGATGAAAGTTATCTAACTTTTCTGAGCTTTAGTTTCCTCACCTATAAAATGGGGATGACACTTTATATGTTTAACAATCACTCTATATAGAAAATATACATGGGACCAGCAGTTAGTGTAATGGCTATGTCGCTGGACTCCCATGTAGTTGACCACGGTTAGCGTCCTGGACTCGGTGGCTTAAAACTTACTCTGTGTGTGTGTGTGCATGCTTGCTGAAGATCTCGAGAGGAGAATGGAGGAGAAAGAATTGCGGCATGGCCATCCCCCTAGGGGGTGATTTCTGGCTTTCTGTCTCTCTGTCTCTGTCTTTCTGGCTGGCAAGTGCACACGCCCTATAGCAAAAACTTCTTCAAAAAAAAAAAAGAAAAAAAAATATTAAATATACACCACACACACACATCAGTCACTTGAACTATGTTTATAATAAATGATATATTTATTCATTCTTGAATCAAATAAGCATTTATCTAATGCCTAATACTGTGTTGGCCACTGTTGAGGGTATAGTATTTTGAGTGCCCTAACTTAAGTGGACACTCTGTTTTGCAAAATAAAGCCAAAAAGGAGCCAGAAGGTAGCATGGTGGTTAAGGTGTTGGACTCCAACATGGTCAACTGTGGTTTGAGTCCTGTACCTCATGGCTTGAAACTCATGTCAGGCACATGTATGTGTGTGCCCAAAATCCAAGGAGGAGAATGGAGAAGATGGGATTGTGGTATGGCTATCCCCCCTCCGGGGTGGTGGTGTAATTTCTCACTATCTTACTATCTTTTTCTTTCTGTCTCTCTCTGGTAGGAGCACATGCCCTATGACAAAAACCTAATAATAACAATAATAAATAAATAAAGTAAAATAGATATGAAGGGTATTGGGCAATCCAATGAATTAATAAATGATAAAAATGTGTTTTGAGGAAATCACACCTGGTTTCTATAACACGCTTTGCCATTGACTATGTAATAGTCAGCAGCTCCCTTGAACTGTTTGAGTTTGCTTCTTGATCTATAAAATTTGCGATAGCAAATACCAATTTCACAGGATAGCTCTGTGGTCTAAATGCGGTCAGACAGGGAAAACACTTTACAAATTGTGTTATGAAAATTCTAGATGCTAGGAACTTTAACATAGGTTTTAAATTCTGTTGGTTTTATTGCTTATCTACAGTTCAAGCAAATAGAAAGAATATTAGAGTTCTCAGTTATGAAATTTTCTTTTACTCTATGATTGGTCATATGAGATTTATCAAAAGCCCGTTTTCTTTGTACAAGTTTAAAAAGTTGTTTGGGAGAAGAAATTTGAAAAAAATAATATGTGGATTCAGCTTACAATTCTTTTTGAGTTCTGGGGAGGGAATTAAATAGGTAAAAGCAATGTTGAAACCTCCCTTTGCAAGGCTTGTATAAAATACTTTTTCCATTAGCAGTTAGCATAATGGCTATGTCGCTGAATTCCCATGTAGTTGACTGCGGTTCAAGTCCTGGACCCGGTGGCTTAAAACTCACGCTGGGTGCATGTGCGTGCATGCCTAAGATCCCAAGAGGAGAATGGAGAAGGGATTGCAGTGTGGCCATCCCTTCTCGGGGGTGATTTCTCGCTTTCTGTCTCTCTATCTCTCTCTGTCTCTCTGGCGAGTGCACACGCCCTGTAGCAAAAAACCTCTCCTATATATATATATATATATTTTTTTTTTTTTTTCCCCTTTAAGTAAACTACATTTTCACTTGGCT
>NW_006205385.1:804016-811281 GCF_000334495.1 Tupaia belangeri chinensis | reverse complement strand
CCCCCATCCCCCCCCTCCCCCTCCTCCTCCCCCTCTCCTCCCCTCCCTTTCCCTCTCCCCTCCCTTTCCCTCCCCTCCTGTTCTCCCCCCTCCCCTCCCATCCTCTCTCCTCCAAATAATTATTCAACTTCTAAAATTCATACATACATACATACATACTTGACCAGAGAGGGGCAGAATGAGAGAGAAAGTGAGAAAGCAAGCTACCAGGTCCAGGAACGTGGTTGGCCATGTGGGAGTCCAGCATCTTTAACCACCACACCATCTTCTGCCCCTCCCCTTTTTAAATGCAAATAAATTTATAAAAGTTAATTCAGCCTTAATAAATAAAAAGCCTAGCAAAATAGTGGCAGAAACTTTTTTTAGAGAGGTTTTTGCTATAGGATGAGTGCTCTAACTGGAAAGAGAAACGGCAAGAAATCACTCCCCAGGGAGGATGGCCACGGCACATGCAGTCCCTTCTCCTCCATGTTCCTCTCGTGATCTTGGATGCGTATGTACACATGCCTGGCATGAGTTTAAGCCACCGGGGTCCAGGACTTGCACCGCCGTCGACCACATAGGAGTCCAGTGACGTAGCCATTACGCCATTTGCTGGTCCTGAGAAAATATTTCAGTGTAACAAAATATATCTATCTAAAACCCAAACCTAGCATCATTTTTAACATTTATTTATTGAAACTTAAAAAAAAAAAAGTTAATTTACATTTATTCCTTGAGCATCATCACAGCATACAAAATGTGATTTCTCATCCAGAATATACTGCACAGTGGCTTGGTTATACATGTTATCATCAATAATTTTCCATTTCTAGTTTCATACATATATTTATGTATATATATATATATTTTTTTTTTTTTTTCCCTTTAAGTAAACTACATTCTCACTTGGCTTATATTCCAGAACTAAAATAAAATTCACTAAGGTGCCCTTTTCCTTTTTCTTTTTAAAGTTTATCTAGTTTATTTGTATTTTACTACCTAATTTCTTTCTTTATCTTTTTGGTATTATGCCAGACAGTTCATGTGTGTGCACAACAGAAAAAGAGAGAGGAGAAAGGAAAAATATTTCCCAGTAGGGACTAGTCATGTTGCAATCTTATTTGCTACAATTCTTTATTCCATCAGGGTCCTGGGGACATGCACACATGCTCAGCATGTAAGCCGCTAGGGCTGGGACTCAAACCCTGGTCAGCCAAGTGAGATCTGGCTTCTTTTGCAAAGCATTTAACTGTCATACTATGTGGCTGGCCTAAGAATCCCTTCCTCTTTGCACTGCACCTGTCATTGTTCTTGGAACCAGCACCTTGCCAGAACTCCTTTAGAAAAATTTTGCCTATAAAATATATTGTCAATCCTCTATTCTCAACTGCCCTTTTCTCAAAATGTAAGAAGTAAGGTTGGTGCCTATGATGACAAGCTCAAAGCACTGGAGGGAAAACAAAACAAAACAAAACATATTTTTCAGGCTGGGTAGCTTTTCTTTATTGTTCATCCTGAAAGCAAGCCTTTCCTTTTCTTCTCTAATTAAACAGTTAGGACAGCAGTGATTATTCAACCAAAAGAAACACAGACTTGTCAGACTCTGCCTCCTGCACCTTCCTTCAACCCACATGGTTGTGATATCTGAGAAATGGTGTCAGGAGCAGATGCTTGCATGGCTTGGGGGTGTAGTTGGTCCTTCTGAAAGGCTCCTCAGAGAACCCTTCTATTGCTGTCAGCACCTCAGCAGCTCCACTGGGTCCAGTTTTGAGCTGAGTTATTACTAAATCAGACAGAGAAGTTATATTACTAAAACTGCCAACCAGGAGGCTAAGACTAGCTCTTTGTATTATTAAATCAGCAGAATGGAGGAAATGTTAAATGGGACTTCACCTCTTTTCTCTGAATGGTAACTCTTGTCCAAACTTGGGACAAAGATACATTATGTACCAACAAAGAGATCTAAGAAGTAACCACATAAACTATGACCACACATGCTCCTCGGGCTTATTAAACAACAGCTGCCTTGCTTTCTTTCTTTCCTGCCCTTAGGTCATCTAAGGCAGGCAAAGAGCAGGGATGGGAAGTATGCATGAGTAGGGAATCTCATGGGCAAGTATGGGGTTCTTCTTCTAAAATCAACTGATGGGAGAAAGTTTTAAAAGATTCATTTATGATCCAGCCAAAGGCATGGTGATTAAGGCAATTACATCCCATGTAGCAGACCCCATAGGTCAAGTCCTGGACTCAGTGGTTTGAGAAACACACCAGGTGCATGTGCATGCCCCAATTCCTGAAAGAACAGAGAAATGGAGAAGGAATCATGGTATGACTAGTCCCATGGAGGGTACTTTCCTTTCTTCCTCTCTATCTTCCTGTCTCTCTCTGATGAGTACATACACCCTCTGGCAAGAAAAAAGGAAGGTCTGAGGTAGAAAACTTACAACAAACAAGACTGTATCCATGGACTTGGTTAGGTGAAAGTCACTTTCATCTGTTGCCTCTTCCCTCCATCCTGCTCCAGCATGGGAGGAGCTGAATTAATGGCGGGTTACTTGAACCACAGTTAAGCCTGAACATGGAGACTGAAATTTCAAACTGGATAGCAATAGACTGATTTAACTGGAAATAACTGGACAACTATGGTACCTGCCTGAGATGTCACAGTGCAATAAGACAGAGCTTAGACAGACCATCATTGAAGGTACTGACGGGGGTTGGGGGAAATGCACTGTTTAATGTGTATGTTACAGAATTTGGACTATTAAAGCCGTTGCTTCCAATTTGATCTTTGGAGCTACTCTTCTCTCGCCTTTGGTATACGTAAGGGGAAGGACTTAGTAATTATAACATCCTTAGGTATGCCAAGAATAGTAACTATAAATTTTATATGCTTTATTTTCTTCATTGAAGCTCACTTTTCTTTATATTTCAAAGTTTCTGAAATCATGATGCCTTTAACAATCAACAGTATTACATAATTGTAATGAGTAATTCTTCTCTTTCTTAGCAATATATAAAATAATTGTACATCATGTATTCAATCGTTTTTAGAATCAATCACATAAGGTACAACATTTATATTTAAAACATTTATTTATTTATTCAAAGAGAGAAGGAGCATGCCAGCGAGAGTAAGGCATTCTCAACAGGGTCTCATCATGCTGCAATCTTCCTCCAGAAGCCCTGGTCAAGTTCTTGGACATGTATGTATCTGGCATGTATCTGGGAAACTCAAGAGCCAAACCCAGGGTTGACCATGTGACTTTCAGCACTACAGTGACTTTCAGCAATGGTACTGCCTGCACCACTGCAGTTGGGCCCTGTTCAAGTTTCTAAGGCAGAATGTTTTTGGGTTTTTTTAAGGGATTTTTGTTATAGAGTGCATACACCTGCCAGAGAAACAAATAGAAAGAGAGAAATCACCCCCCAGGGAGTATGGCTACACCTAAATCCCTTCTCCATTCTCCTCTCCAGGGTGTCCAGCATGAGTTTCAAGCTGGTGGGTCCGGGACTTGAGCCATGGTCAACCAAGTGGGAGTCTAGCACCTTAACTGCTGCCACCTGCTGGCCCCTCTGAGGTGGGCTTTAATGTCTCCAGTTTATAGGCATGGAAATGCAAAGCTTATACGCTTTGTACCTGTCTCCATTTTAGGAATAACTTTTCTGTTCCCAGTGGTTCCACATTTAAATCAATCTTTTAAAGGTTCTTTATGAGGACCAATTATCTTGGACTGCACCCCATCTGCTATGGTCTGGCTGTTTGTGTCCTCTCCAAATTCAAATGTTTAAATTCTAAAGCTCAAGGTGGTAGTACCAGGAGGTAAGGTATTTGGGAGATGATTAGGTCATGAGAGTGGGCTATTCATGAGTGGGATTAGCATATTTATAAGGAGACCACAGACAAACCCTCACCTCTTCCTCCATGTGAGGACGTAGTAAGAAGGCACCTTCCATGAATCAGAACCAGCCCTCATCTGACACCACATTGGTTAGTGCCTTGGTCTTTGATTTCCCAGATTCTAGAACTGTGAGAAATAAGTTTCTGTTGTGTATGAATCACCCAAAACACCTGTGATATTTTGCTATAGTGGTCTGAACAGATGACGATAGCAGCTACCATTTTATATGTTCTATAACAACAGCCTTTAAACTTTAGGTGTCTTAAGATCCCTTCACACTCAATATTTTTCAAGAACCTCAAAGAGCTAGCTTGCCACGTGGGATCGATCTACTCATATTTATACAAAGCTATAGCTGAGGCATTTAAAAATGATAAGAATACACAAGCACTCCAGTCATTGGAGCAATAATGTCAATATTATTGTAGCCTCTAGAAAGCTCCACGGTATACTTGTGAAAAAAACAAACAACAACAACAACAAAACAATGAGACCAAGCAAAGGCAAATAACAGCTTTATTTTTTTCTTGAAATAGTTTTCACCTTAGAAATCTTGAAGAGTTTGAGATCCCCAAGGGTCCAGTGCAATACACTGAAAACTGGAGCTGTAGAACTTTCCTTCTCCCAGGCCAGCAGGTGGTGTGGTGGTTAAGGCACTAGAATTCCCACATGGCGACTGCGGTTAGAGTACAGGACTTGGTGGCTTGCTTTCTCACTCTCCCTCCCTCTATTTCTCAAACTCATGTGAAAAATAGTAATAATAATTAATAAATAAATAATTATTTAAAAAATAACTTCCCTTCTCCCTCTTGCTACTATAAAGAGGCTGGGGTGACTTTCTTTGGTGACCGTGAGCAGAATGAACATTTATCATCAGGTGCCCAAGGTACATCATAGGAGCTTCTCTGTCAGTCAAAAACACAGCTATTTATGGCCTGAAATTTCCAGTAACAGTCATTTTCAGGGTTTAGGAAGAAAAAAATTCAGGGCATTATCTCTAAGTCACCGCAATTAAAATATATGCACATACCCAAAATTGAGCTGGGGGCTATCTTTCTATTAAAAGTCATAGTCATGGTTATAAAAGATTTAGAAGTGGAAGAGACTCTAGAATCTACTTTAGTAGAACTTCTTCTACTTAGAGAAAAAGAAATAGCCCTGGAGAAATGAAAGGCTTATTCTGCCATTGCATGGACAGAGTGGTTAGGCTATCTTTCAACTTACAGACAGATGCCTCTAGTATTTCCCATTGTCCACAGTAGTTTAATAGATTTTTCTAGTTGCATTTTAGGAAGCAGAGAAGGAAGATTAATTCTGCATAAGTGTGACTTAAGTATCTGCTTTTTTTTTTAGAGATTTTTGCTATAGGGCATGTATGCTCATAGGAGACACAGAGAAAAAGTGAGAAATCACCCTCCAAGAGGGATGACCACACCACAATCCCTTCTCCAGTCTCCTCTTATGATTTTGGGCACACATTTACATGCACCCAATGTGAGTTTTAAGCCACCAGGTCTGAGACATGAACTGTGGTTGACTAATGGAAGTTCAGTGACATAACCATTATACCACCTGCTGGCCCCAAATATCTGCTTCTTAGAGAGGGAAAGTTGTGAGAATAATGTACAAGGTTGGCTGGTTTCCAACCACAGATTTAAACCTGGGAAGGTAGTTCTCATGGCTGATTCAGTTGGCAAAGACGTGTTCTAGTGTGACTCGTTGGATAGGTCTAGGAATGAAGCAGAGCCTCCAAGAGAGAACAGGGCAATCTTTGTAAGAAAGACAAAAAGGCTGAGTCTATGCAAAACTCTGGCCTGAGCTAGATTTTTCTATGTCGATGCCAGGTCTCTTTTCTCATTCTTCTCCCTCATCCCCTCTGATAGTCTCATATTGTATAACTGCTACCTATATTACCCATAGCTACTATTACTCTTGAATTTAGGAAAAATGGTAGCTGTTAATACTGCGCTAAGCAGTTTGTCCATATTATCCATTATCTCTTTAATTTTCACAGCAACTCTATGAGATAGGCACTTCCATTATTCTCATATTATAGATAAGAAAAATAATTTTAAAGAAATTGAATAACTTGTCCTGAATTACATGGCTAGTATATGGTAATGCCAGAACTTGAAGACAGGCATTTTCAGCATAGCCCTGGGGCTTTTGACACACATATTGCTTCTCCTGACACCCAGCGACTGTCCCTCCTGCTGTCTGTGTGGACATATATTTTCGCATCCATGATATCCTTTAACTCCAGTTGTCAATTTTCAAAATAAATATTTTAGCCTTCCTATTGCTAGTAATATTACTCAGTATCTGAGAAAATAAGTTATTTTGCTGAGCTCACATAAGTACCAGGACTGAAATTTAAATGAAAATAGATTTCTACGTCAATACTCCAAAGCTCTCAAAACACCTTTCCCTCTTCCGTGTGGAGAGGCTTTTCGGAGAACATGGCAGCCCATTCTCATGGGGAGGCATTCCGGGAATCACGTTTCCTAGGTCTTCAGGCGTGCTTGCACAAATTGTACTTGTTGTGTGTGTGTGTGTATGGGGGGTGAGCAAAGATAAAGGACTGAGGAATATTGGAGGAGAAGGTGACTTCTGTTTCAAATGACCTACTTGTTAATTCTGCCAATGTTTTCTATATAGTTTCTTAAATATATGTTACATTTAAGAAACTGTGACTGGTTACCTTTTATTTTTATTCATTTAAGAACAATAATAGCATAATCCAGTGTCCTGAACAGAGGGAACATGAAAGAAAAAAATCACTTGTTCACTTCTGTAAATTTGTATTAACCAGGCTTCTTTCCCACACTAGCAAAAACAAAGTTAGGTAACTACAAACCCAAGGAAGAGAAAGTAAGTTAAGAATAAAATACAGGAGGCCAAACAGTGGTGTCACAAAAAAACATGATGCTCTGGAAGGCAATCCCCCATGGAAAGTTTCCGAGTTCAAGACCAGATTTCCTTGAGTCTGCAGTACACATGTATGCTCATAAAGTTGGGGGCTGGCTAAAGACTGGGATGATTACGGCATGGAGACCTTTTGAGGAGGTTCTGTCTCTCTCTCTCTTTCTTTCTGTGCGCATCTCTCCTGTTTGTGGATATAACAAACTTTAAAAAAAAAAAAAATCCAGAAAGTGTAAATTAAAAGTGTCAGGACCTGCAGTTTGCATAATGGCTATGTTTCTGGACTCCCATGGAGTTGACTGCAGTTCAAGTCCTGGACTCGGTGCCTTAAACTCACACTGGGCACATGTGCATGCGTGCCCAAGATCCTGAGAGGAAAATGGAGGAGAAGGGATTGCAGCGTGGCCATCCTCCCTGGGGGCATGATTTCTTGCTTTCTGTCTCTCTCTCTCTTTCTGG
>NW_006205385.1:802339-803988 GCF_000334495.1 Tupaia belangeri chinensis | reverse complement strand
CTCAAAAAAAAAAAAAAAAAAGTATCCGATACAACTAGCCTGCCAATCAAAGTCAAATATTTCAGGAGAGGAAAGTACAGTTATATCACAGTACACATTAAATTCATCTCCTATTTACATTTTGTCCTAAGTACCAAAGGGCTTAGTGTATCAATTTGCATGTTTTGCCCCTCACCGCCTGCATCTGGTTCCCAGTATAAAGGTCTGAGAAGAAGAGTCTGCACATTTTAGTAAATTGTTTCTTCAGAATCTTACATCCCGGGGACCAGCAGGTGGCATGGTGGTTAAAGTGCTGGACATTCCCACATGGCTGACCATGGTTTGTGTCCTGGACCTGGTGGCTTGCTTTCTCACTTTCCCTCTCTTTCTGTGTCTCTCTCTGGTCAAAATAAATGAATAAATAAAAATTTAAAAAAATAGAATCTTACATCCCTCTTATGTACTTCCTGATTCATTGAGTCAGTGAGTAAACTGACCAGCTGTCTGTCTCATGAACATACCTCATAGCTCATTCTGTGTTACTGTACAGCAAATTTAACATAACCACCAAAGCTTGCTCATCATGTGAACTAGAAATCTTTTGAAGCCAAGATACTACATTCCAGTTGTGGCTTCTTGAAAAACTTAATTATTTGAGCCTCAATTCCTAAACTCTAAAATTTTGATCAAAATACCAACCCCAGGTATAATGATAAAGATAAATATAAGAACAAAAATAAAGCATGACTCCTGGCACATAGAGGAATTTAGTAAACATAGGTCGCTTCTTCTTTCTCAGTGGGACTGACTCTGGTAGATCACAGAAGAGGTAGTTAAAGCTGTATTTCCAGTAAGATGCCTTTTATTCGGTCCCCTTCTATAGCTTTTCTTATACAGAATATTCAGGTATTGTATGAATTCTCAGGTTCTGATATTCTTCTTAATTAATTAATTAATTAATTAAAGGTTTTTGCCATAGGGCACAGGTGCTTACTGAGGAGGCACAGAGACAGTGAAAGGGGAAGTGAGAAATCACTTTCCAGGAGAAATGGCCACACTGTGGTCCCTTTTTGCCATTCTTCTCCTGGAATTTTGAGCATCACACATACATGCCCAGCATGATTTCAAACTGCCAGGTCTGGGACTCAGATGAGAGTCCAGCACCTTAACCACCACACCACCTGCTGGTCCCTATGCTTATTATTTAAGTGGGTCAAGAATCCACAAATTCAGTTCTAGTCCCTGTTCTGCCACTACCTACTACCTACTTAAGAGTTGGACTAGATGGATTTCTATGATGTCCACTTGTAATTTTGTGTGTTGCATTTTGTTTTTGCTTCATTGTGTATTTCTTAGTTTCATTAAAAACCAAAACAAGGGACCAGCAGATGGCATAATGGTTACTTCTCTGGATTCCTATGTAGTTATCCACGGTTCGAGTCCCAGACCTGGCAGTGTAAAACTCATGCTAGACGCCTGTAAATGCCTGCCCAAAATCCTGAGAAGAGAATAGAGATCAAGGGATTTTGGCATGGCCATTCCCCCTTCAGGGGTGATTTCTCACTTTCTGTCTCTCTGTCTCTCTCTGTCTCTCTGGCAAGCATACCTACCCTATAGTAAAAATCTCTCTAGTAAAAGAAAAACAAAAACAGAGAAAAAAAAAAAAACAC
>NW_006205385.1:792331-802241 GCF_000334495.1 Tupaia belangeri chinensis | reverse complement strand
TTTTTTTGGAGAGATTTTCACTGTAGGGCGCATGCGCTCGCCAGACAGACAGAGACATAGAGCCAGAAAGCGAGAAATCACCCCCCAGGGGGGATGGTCACGCCGCAATCCCTTCTCCTCCATTCTCCTCTCGGGATCTTGGGCACGCACGCACACGCGCCTGGCGTGAGTTTTAAGCCACTGGGTCCGGGACGCGAACCACGGTCGACTACGTGGGAGTCCAGCGACATAGCCATTATGCTAACTGCTGGTTCCCACCACTGAAGACTCTTGAAGCAAAGCATGGCAAATGTAAGAAGGGATCGCTAATCATCATGTCCAACACTGTCTAATCAACAGCATGTTCTTGACCTTACCTTCTCAGAATGAAGAAAAATCCCCCGAGTAATTCAGGACTGTGTCACTTCAGTTTTGTCACACAGCTGATTCTGTTTTGGGGATCAGAATCTTTAAGTGCTCCACACCGTTGGCATTAAAAGCTTCGAGACTTTGAACTCTGAGTTCCACTTGTCCTTTCTAGTCCTGGGCTTGCACTTCCTCTAATCATTCAGCTGCCTAATGATCCCCTTCCAGCAGGTGTAAATGAGTTTTCACACTCCAACCTGGCTTTTGTCAAGCCTTTAATGTACGCAACTAATGAGTGCTATTGCTCTGAGTTTTCTCCTGCGAAAGAAGGGTATGTCTAACTCCTGATATAATGACAAGTGCACGCTAATGTTATTCTGTTCGGTGGGGCTGAAGAGCACTGAGAATTTAAGAAAGATGAATCCCTCAAACAAAGGCGGACTAAAAACATATTAAGCAGAGTTGCGCTGACAGCCTAATTCCATTACTTCTACACGATCTTGAATCCACTCAAGCATAGCAAAAATACCTTGGAGGCAAAAAGGAAGGAGGCAATATCCTCATTAAAAATGCGAGCAGAGCCTGGAGGCAGGCCTAGCATGGTAAATTGGCCTGGCTTGCGAGGAGAGGCCAAGGAGGAGAAAATTGATCAGACCAACAGTGACTTCAGCATATCAGGCACAGTAAAGCGCACAGATTTGATATTCTGCCAAATAGAACTGCAAATGAATAATCTTCTCTAGGACTCTTGATGTTCTCACTATTCCCCTACCCTGAACAATGGGTTTTTTATTTTGATGATAAACTGTCAGAGCTTTGGAAAGTGCTAAACCCAACAAAACAGTTTTATTCTCTGTGCAGTTAGGATGCGATAGCTGCCTTTGAGATGTGATGGCATGCATTTTAAACAATACAGGTAATACTTCTGGAAAGAAACATAGAGAGAAGCTCTGTTACAATTTTCTGTGATTGTTATAAATAACTTGCCGCACAAATTGCTCCCATCATTCAGTAATGGGTGGCACGGATTGGATGTGATAGTGTTTCTTTTCTTGCTTGGAAGTAAAGTTTTCCATCTAGCTTAGAGTTTCCTGGATTTTTAAAACATCTATAGCCTTTTGATTTTCTGTGTTCTCTAGACAATTTGTAGATCTCGCATAGGTTGACATAGAATAGTTACTTATTGCTGTTAGTTGAATCAGTAGATGAAAAAGTAATGATTGAATGAAATGATTGGTGAATGGGAAAGTGAGTTCAAGCAGAGACCTTTTATTTTTTATTTGGGTAAGCATCTTGAGTTCTCTGTATATTCTGGTTATCAGTCCCTTACCCAGTTACAAAATGGGCAAATGAGCTGACCAGACATCTCTCCAAGGAAGGCATATGAACAGTCAAAACACATATGAAAAACTACTCAACATCCTTGGGGACATGCATATCAAAACCACAATGAGATAGCACCTAAACCAAGTCAGTATGGCTAAGATTAAAAAAATAAAGAATAAGTACTGGGAAGGCTGTAGTGAAAAAGGGAACTCTCCTAACACCCTTGATGGAAATGTAAATTAGTCTAGCCACTGTGGAGAACAATATGGAAGTTCCTCAAGAATCTACAAATAGCACTACCATATGATCCAACAATTTCACTCCTGGGCATCTACCCAAAGGATAGGTATAACTCAGTCATAAAAACACTTGCATATTCTTGCTTATAGTGATATTATTCACAATTGCTAAGACACAGAACCAACTCAAATGTTCAAGAACAGATGAATGGATTGAGAAAATATGTCACATATACACTATGAAATAATACTCAGCTATGAAAGACAATGAGATTCTGGCATTTGATACAAAGTGGACAAATATGGAAGATTTACTGCTAAGCAAAGCAACTAGAGTAGGAAAGAGAGGCATTGTATGTCCCCATTCAATATATACCAAATATCTACACTCTATAGCAGAAGCTGAAAGATCAGAAGGTATAAAAACATGGCAAGCAACTGTTGATACTAGAGTCAGAGTAGGAGGAGGTGAGCATTGGTGGCGGTGGTGGGGAGTCAAGGGGGAAAAATGGCAGAGCATTTAACAGACCCAAAAGTGGAAAATTATTCACTGACAAAGTGTTTGGTGATATCTTTGGACTAATATGCAGTGTATTCATATTGGGAAAATTCATTTTGTATGTTGTGAAGATATATAGGGATTAAATTTTAAAAAAAGAGAACCTTATAAAATTACACAAAGACCTCTTAATTTTGAATTTTAGCCAAAAGGATATAAATTTCCATCTACTTACAAGTCTTTTGATACACAGGGAAGGGCTTTTGCTTGAGAATGTTACACCCATCTGGTTTCTTTATTTTCTTTCTTGCACAAAGCACACCAGTAATATATCTTCCTCAATTTTCAGTGTTGGTATCTTCAAAGGGGAGAAAGAAATTAAAGACACTTAAAACAATTTGAATGCAGAGATCATTTGGACTTTTATGATTTGGCCCCACAATGTTCTACAGCTTCCTCAGTGTACTAAGTCTGCAATAGTTTTTAAGCATTTCAGTAGTTTCCTATTGCTGCCATTACAAATTACCATAAACATAGTGGTTAAAACAACACAAATCTCTATCACACATTTAAGAAACCAGAAGTCTGAAATAGATTTCAGTGGGCTGAAATCAAGACTATGTTTCTAGAGGTTCCTGAGAAAACCCATTTTTACCTTGTATTTTTCCAGCTTCTACAGGTGACCCGCATTCTTCGTCTCATGGCTCCCTTGTGACATCAAAGCCAGCACATTGCATCACTGTGACTATCCCTAAGGCTTCTCTTTTTCATCCCTAAGCATCCTTCTTATATTGGGCCTAGCCAGAGAAGCCAAGATAACATCCACATTTTAAGATTAAATTGATTAGCAACTTTAATTCCATCTACAATTTCATGATACATGTGTGATACCTTGTAACATACTCACAAGTTCTGAGAATTAGACTGTAAATATCTTTCGTGAACCATTTTTCAGTCTACAACTGTTATTTTAAGGTATTTCCAAGCATGCAACTTATTTTTAGTAAATAGAACACTTTTTCATAATCATATTTTTTCATTTATATAAATAAATGAAAAACTATTTCAAGTACAAATACAATTTTCATATACAGATTTAGAAATTTAAATAAAACTGATTTAGGGAACCAAAATTTCATCTAGTAGGTGGAGTATTCACGATGAATGACCTAATCCAGTACACTTCTTCAGTAACAGAATCTCCAATTTGGGATGACAATGTATCCTGTGAGCAACTAATTGTCTAAATCCAATTAAAATTCAGATCCCCAGTTTCATAGCTTCCTTTGAAGCTAAAGTTAGCCACAAGAAGATCCATTTTTGGTCAATGAAACTTAATTTTTTTTTTGTTTGTTTTTTTAAGGAGATTTTTGCCATAGGACATGAGTGCTCACTGTCGGGAAAGATGGAGAGAGGGACAGTGAACGGGGAAAGATGGAGAGAGGGACAGTGAAAGGGAAAGTGAGAAATCACCTCCCAGGAGAGATGGCCACACCATAATCTCTTCTTCATTCTCCTCTTGGGATCCTGAGCATGCATACACCACACACCTGTTGTGATTTTCATGCCATCGGATCTGGGATTTGAACCACAGTCAGCTCTGTGGAAGTCCAGCGATGTGATCACTATGCCATCTGCTGTCTCCAAACTTTTCCAGAGACTTTTCAAAAAGCTTTTGTTTTTCTGATTGTTTTTAAAAGAACCAAACAATTTGCAGTATTTGTACACTTTTATTTCTTCTTGCTTTATCCTTTCCATAGTGGGATGGACATGGACATGATAGTTGGAGTTTCAACAGCTGTACTGTGACATAAAAGAGAGGCTAATACAACCTTGTCCTTTTATAGCATATTAATAAGCTATTGTGTGATTTGCCCAAATTCACATGACAAGTGGATATAAAAATTGTACTAGCTATTAGCAAGCATTTGCTTAATCAGGGACCTTGCCAAGAGGTTCATGTGGGTTATTTGGTTATTATTTAAAGGTGGAGTGGATTCAAAGCAGTTTTCCCAGTGTCACTTGCAGGGCAGCAGATACGTGCTAGAATGAGGCCTCAGGACTCAAGGCTCAGTCAGGGCCCCTTCTTAGCACCATGGTGAAGCTCCCTCATTCTCATAACCCACTTTCCTACTTCAGAACTGCGTCCTTTGTAACTCCTCGTCCATTACATGACATATCGAAGCTAATAAGTGTGTGTTAGTTTATTGAATAGCCAATGTCTCCACATAACTTAAAAGCTCTTATGGGTAACTTATTTATTTAACACTTTATTCTCATAAGAGCTATCAAATTTCTAACCAACTTGAAAAAAACCCCACAAATATCTGTATGTGTACATTGTATTGAACAGAATATGATATTTAAAATGAAGTTAACAAAAGTCCTATTGTAGCATGGGGATTTTATTATGTATTATATTTTCAGTGAGAAAAAAAAAAACAACACCTAGGATTTAGAATCTGTATGTTTAGTAGTATCTGAACTAACTTAAACTGGATTGCTATATAAATGTTCGTAATTCTGGGTGGAGGGATTATAACCATTGAGAGAGTGTGTGTGTGTGTATATATATTATATATATATATATATAATGAGGGAGCTTCACCATGGTGCTAAGAAGGGGCCCTGACTGAGTCTTGAGTCCTGAAGTCTCATTCTAGCATGTATCTGCTGCCCTGCAAGTGATACTGGGAAAATTGCTTTGAATTCCCTCCATCTTTAAATAATACACATATGTAAAATTTTATAACCTATAGAAAAACTCACTTTAAAAGAAATATCCAAGATGCAAATAGTCCATTTGAAATTCTAATAATGTCTAAAAACTAGAATGGATGACAGTGCCTTATCAACACCTAATTATAAGGGAAAAGCCTGATTAATTTTATTGATCTTTAGCAAAGTCAGGCTCTTTTTTTTTTTAAATCCCCTAATCGTTGTCACAGCATACAAAAAGTGGTTTCCCATCTGGAATATACTGCATAGTGGCTTAATCATGTATGTTGTCATCAATAATTTTCTATTTCTAGTTTCACATATGTGTGTGTATTGTGTGTGTATGTATATTTATACATACATGCACATACACATTTACCCCTATATCTAACGCTCTGCCCTTTCCTACCCTCTTCTCACAGTATCTCTGTTGTATTCCATTCCTTCTCCTCCCTGTACATTTTACTGATCACACAATTTCTTAAATAACCTAACTATTTTCAATAGCAAGTTCAGCTGGTAATTTCAAGAAAAGCAGTTTTGAATTGGTAAAGAAATTTGCTTAAAACTTAAAGCCTGGAAACAGGTTAGTATTCTGTTCAAATAGTAGGTACATGAACCTATTGACAGCTCAAGACAGGACAAAAACTCTCAAAACCAGACAACAAAGCCTAGAAGAATAGCAGCAATATTTTAGTCAAAAGTCACAGAATGCTATTTCACTAGTTCAGTCTCATGTATTTAATCTATCTTTTGTTGTGGTTATATCTTCCCAATTGAATTCTGGGATATAATATTCAACTCCAGACTTGTCCCTACAATTAAGTTAGTCATTTTCTTAGTTTTGAACACTTATTTCTGTGTGACTGTATTTAATTTTCCTGACATAGCACTCACTTGAGAACTTTTTCAAGATCTGGTCTGGTGCTGGTAAATTCTTTCAGGTTTTGTTTATCTGAGAATGTCTTTGTCTTTTCTTCCTATATGAAGGATCTTTTCTTCCCAAATGAAAGATAATCTTGCTGGGTACAATATTCTCCGTTGAAATTGCTTTTCCCTTAACACTTTGAATATATTTTCCCATTCTTTCCTTGCTCACATTGTTTCCAATGAGAGGTTAGTCTGCTGTTAGTCTGATGGGATGTCCTTTGTAGATGACTTGATGTTTTTCTCTTGGTAATCTTAGTATCTTGTCTGTTTCTGTGGTTTTAGTTAGTCTGGCTATAATGTGTCTTAGAGAAAATCTTCTTGGGTTAATTCTATTTGGGGTCCTTTGTATTTCTTGGGACTGGATCTTTGAGTGCCTCTCTAGGTTTGGAAAGTTTTATTGCAAGATTTCATGGAATAGATTATCAATGCCCTTATGAGTCTCTTTGCCTTCTGGGATGCCAATTATTTGGATGTTTGGATGTTTGATGGTATCTAGTACTTCTCATATTCTCAAATGTTTGGGCAATTTTCTCAGTCTTCGTGGTGAATTTTTCTAGGCCATCAATGTTCTCTTCTACATCTGAGATTCTATTTTTTTTTTTAAATTTTTTATTTATTTATTTATTTTTTTATCATCATATCTTCTTCATATTACATTGGATTACATATAACTTTACTGTGTATTACATTGTTTCTTCAAAAGGGAATGCCATGCACGTCAGTCAGTACAGAGACATTAATCTCCCCACTTCAACATTCCATATCTTTTCTGTTTTCCCCAATCATTATCTTTATTATTCTAATTATTTTTATAAAACAGTCAATTGCTATTTCTCGTTTTGCTTGTAAAAATACTTTGCCCATCATGAAACACTTCTCAGACCAATCCAGTTGAGAATTCTATACATGTCATCATCAACAGTTAATAAGCCCTATCTGTTTCTCACTAACGTCCTGTCTCTCTATTGTTCACTTGCTATCTTTCTCTATCCTCTTCTCTTCACTTACCCCATTCCACACTGTCCTATTCTCATTAAGTACCTTCACTGTGTTTATGTCCTCCGAATTTTTGCTCTCTATTATAGAGTGCGGATAGTCGGTATATATTGAGTGGATACATACAATATCTTTCTTTCATAGCCTGGCTTACTTCACTCAGCAATAGATCCTCCGTATCTGACCATTTTCTATCAAATTCCAGGGTCTTGTTATTTTTTATGGCTGAGTAGTATTCCATAGAGTATATATACCACACTTTTCCAATCCATTCATCAGTTTGTGGACATTTAGGTTGGTTCCATGTCTTGGCAATTGTGAATAATGCTGCAATAAACATGGATGTGCAAGCACTTTTCTGACTGAGCGTTCTCCTGTCTTTTGGGTAAATACCCAGAAGTGGGATTGCTGGATCAAATGGTAGTTCTATTTGTAGATCTTTGAGGAACCTCCATATTGTTCTCCACAGTGGTTGAACTAGTTTACATTCCCACCAACAGTGTAGGAGGGTTCCCTTTTCACCACATCCCCGCCAACACTTATCACTTTTTATATTCTTAATCTTTGCTGATTTCCACTGAACTGTCTGTGGATGAAGAGGAGTTATTCTTTTCCCTTGGAGGAGAGGTACTTTCTTGCTTTCCCATATTTCTTGTGGTCCTGTGGTGATTTCTAGTCATCTTATGAAAAGTGTGTTTCTTCCCAAACTTGAAGTTCAATCATGTGAGTTTGTGAGTTGGGGGCTGAATTATCAGTGGAAAATCTTCATTTCTCCTATTCCCTGAAATCACTTGTTCTCAGTTGCCATGAAGGTGTCTTCTGAGGCCTGCTCCCTTGCCTCTCCATGTGAGTTTGTGGGCTGGAGACTGAATTACCAGTGGAAAATCTTCATTTCTCTTATTCTCTGAAATCATTAGTTCTCAGTAGCCATGAAGGTGTCTTCTCAGTCAGGCTCTTAAAATAGCATATCAACTGCAGCTTTCTTGGACACCTAAAATTAGGTCACATGAAAATACATGATTATCAAATATGGTTTCTGAGTATGCATGATTGAAGTCTTCATATATAACCTTAACAACTGGTTTTTCTGTCCAGTTTGTCAAAGAGTAGTTCACCCTTTTGCAGAGGAAAGATTGCAGTTCTTTTTGATAGAGGAATAAACAAATGTGGGGACCTTTCCACATCTGGTGGAAATTGCTTTTATTTATGTAATGTTTAACCTTCTGGATTTGAATACATATACATAAAAGGGTTATGGCCATTTAGCAGATATGATCTCTATTTATCTTTTCAGGGAAATTTAGAAACTTGTATAAAAGGAATATCCTCATTTAGTTTATTTCTTCATACAGTTTTTTGTTTTATTTTACTTTTAAGGTTTTTGCCATAGAGTATATATGCTTGCTGGAGAGAGACAGTGAGAGAGAAAGTAAGAAATCATCCCTCAGGATAATGGCCATGCTGCAGTCCATTCTCCTTCATTCTCCTCCTGGGATTTGGGACATGTAAGCAAACATACCTGGCATGAGTTTCAAGCTGCCAGGTCTGGGATTTCAACTCTGGTCAGCCATGTGGGAGTCCAGCACCTTAACTGCTGTACCACCTGGTGGCCCCCATACACATTTCTAAGAACTGCTATAGCATATCAGAACAAGCTTAAGTTTCAGAGTTAGAGCCAAACTATCAAATTAGTCTTCCTGAAGCCTTGTGATTAAGCAAGCTGTACATAACAAACACAAAGCACATGATGCTCATTGCTTCTATTATTATCAAGATGTAGACCTTATATTTTTTCTTGGTTTCTAAAAATAATTATCTCCTTTACTCTGATTGAGATTCCAGATGACTGAAAAAGACCATTTTTCAGGTTCTAAAATTAACTGTTTTTAATTTTGAAAACTATGATTCCAAGAATTATTAGCCTCTTTGCTTTATGGACTAATGAATATTGGAAATGATTTATACTTTCTGAGTGATGCACAGTCCATGTTACAGTCATCAGGTACTCTATGAAATACTAACAGACGTGATCTCTCCGGACTTCTGAAGTAACAACAGCTCTCTGATGAAATGATCTCAATTGATGCAGTTTTCATGTAGGTTGTGTCTGATCTTAAGTATTCTTTTGCCTCATCATGTAGCTATATGTAAACATTAACATCACCTAACAGCTTACAATTGTACTCATACTCTCCCCTTCTACCCTTGTTAGTCTGCTGTTATCTGGGGTACACAAATTGAGAGTGATCGAGTTCTGAATAAAGAACTTGACATTTTCTCTAGTAAATTGCAGAGTCAAATATATGAGCTTTAGGACATCTGTTGTAGTATGTGTGTGTAAATGTGTACCCATGGGCCTAATATTTGTTTCTTGGTCATGTTCTAGTTAGATGAAGTGTTTGTTAAAGTGAACTTCTGATAAATGATACTTCACTAAAGTGAATTTCTGGTAAGTAATACTTATTTTTGAGGGAGAGATTTTTGCTATAGGGCATGGGCACTTGCTGGAGACACAGAAACAGAGAAAGAGAAAAATCACCCCCAGGGGGATGGCCCTGCTGCAATCCCTTTTTCATTCTCCCTCTGTGCATGTGTGCATGTACACACACACACACTCACACACACTCCTTTTGTGAGTTTCAAGCCATTGACTCTGGGATTTGAACTACAGTTGGCCATGTGGGAGTCCAACAATGTAAACTCTACACTACTTACTGACTCCTAATTTTTATGGCAATGTATGTTGAATGAAAATAATTTCTTTTTCTTTTTTTTTTTTGGAGAGATTTTCGCTATAGGGTGCGTGCGCTCGCCAGACAGACAGAGAGAGACATAGAGACAGAAAGCGAGAAATCAC
>NW_006205385.1:771992-792262 GCF_000334495.1 Tupaia belangeri chinensis | reverse complement strand
ATATTTCTTGTGGTCCTGTGGTGATTTCTAGTCATCTGATGAAAAGTGTGTTTCTTCCCAAACTTGAAGTTCAATCATGTGAGTTTGTGAGTTGGGGGCTGAATTATCAGTGGAAAATCTTCATTTCTCCTATTCCCTGAAATCACTTGTTCTCAGTTGCCATGAAGGTGTCTTCTGAGGCCTGCTCCCTTGCCTCTCCATGTGAGTTTGTGGGCTGGAGACTGAATTACCAGTGGAAAATCTTCATTTCTCTTATTCTCTGAAATCATTAGTTCTCAGTAGCCATGAAGGTGTCTTCTCAGTCAGGCTCTTAAAATAGCATATCAACTGCAGCTTTCTTGGACACCTAAAATTAGGTCACATGAAAATACATGATTATCAAATATGGTTTCTGAGTATGCATGATTGAAGTCTTCATATATAACCTTAACAACTGGTTTTTCTGTCCAGTTTGTCAAAGAGTAGTTCACCCTTTTGCAGAGGAAAGATTGCAGTTCTTTTTGATAGAGGAATAAACAAATGTGGGGACCTTTCCACATCTGGTGGAAATTGCTTTTATTTATGTAATGTTTAACCTTCTGGATTTGAATACATATACATAAAAGGGTTATGGCCATTTAGCAGATATGATCTCTATTTATCTTTTCAGGGAAATTTAGAAACTTGTATAAAAGGAATATCCTCATTTAGTTTATTTCTTCATACAGTTTTTTGTTTTATTTTACTTTTAAGGTTTTTGCCATAGAGTATATATGCTTGCTGGAGAGAGACAGTGAGAGAGAAAGTAAGAAATCATCCCTCAGGATAATGGCCATGCTGCAGTCCATTCTCCTTCATTCTCCTCCTGGGATTTGGGACATGTAAGCAAACATACCTGGCATGAGTTTCAAGCTGCCAGGTCTGGGATTTCAACTCTGGTCAGCCATGTGGGAGTCCAGCACCTTAACTGCTGTACCACCTGGTGGCCCCCATACACATTTCTAAGAACTGCTATAGCATATCAGAACAAGCTTAAGTTTCAGAGTTAGAGCCAAACTATCAAATTAGTCTTCCTGAAGCCTTGTGATTAAGCAAGCTGTACATAACAAACACAAAGCACATGATGCTCATTGCTTCTATTATTATCAAGATGTAGACCTTATATTTTTTCTTGGTTTCTAAAAATAATTATCTCCTTTACTCTGATTGAGATTCCAGATGACTGAAAAAGACCATTTTTCAGGTTCTAAAATTAACTGTTTTTAATTTTGAAAACTATGATTCCAAGAATTATTAGCCTCTTTGCTTTATGGACTAATGAATATTGGAAATGATTTATACTTTCTGAGTGATGCACAGTCCATGTTACAGTCATCAGGTACTCTATGAAATACTAACAGACGTGATCTCTCCGGACTTCTGAAGTAACAACAGCTCTCTGATGAAATGATCTCAATTGATGCAGTTTTCATGTAGGTTGTGTCTGATCTTAAGTATTCTTTTGCCTCATCATGTAGCTATATGTAAACATTAACATCACCTAACAGCTTACAATTGTACTCATACTCTCCCCTTCTACCCTTGTTAGTCTGCTGTTATCTGGGGTACACAAATTGAGAGTGATCGAGTTCTGAATAAAGAACTTGACATTTTCTCTAGTAAATTGCAGAGTCAAATATATGAGCTTTAGGACATCTGTTGTAGTATGTGTGTGTAAATGTGTACCCATGGGCCTAATATTTGTTTCTTGGTCATGTTCTAGTTAGATGAAGTGTTTGTTAAAGTGAACTTCTGATAAATGATACTTCACTAAAGTGAATTTCTGGTAAGTAATACTTATTTTTGAGGGAGAGATTTTTGCTATAGGGCATGGGCACTTGCTGGAGACACAGAAACAGAGAAAGAGAAAAATCACCCCCAGGGGGATGGCCCTGCTGCAATCCCTTTTTCATTCTCCCTCTGTGCATGTGTGCATGTACACACACACACACTCACACACACTCCTTTTGTGAGTTTCAAGCCATTGACTCTGGGATTTGAACTACAGTTGGCCATGTGGGAGTCCAACAATGTAAACTCTACACTACTTACTGACTCCTAATTTTTATGGCAATGTATGTTGAATGAAAATAATTTCTTTTTCTTTTTTTTTTTTGGAGAGATTTTCGCTATAGGGTGCGTGCGCTCGCCAGACAGACAGAGAGAGACATAGAGACAGAAAGCGAGAAATCACCCCCCAGGGGGGATGGTCACGCTGCAATCCCTTCTCCTCCATTCTCCTCTCGGGATCTTGGGCACACACGCACACGCGCCCGGCGTGAGTTCTAAGCCACTGGGTCTGGGATGCGAACTGCGGTCGACTACGTGGGAGTCCAGCGACATAGCCATTACACTAACTGCTGGTTCCCTTTATTGAGGTTATTTATAAAAATTTTAAAGATGAATTTGAAAGTAGTAAGATGTATTCATAATATTTGACTCGTGTGTGTATGGTATATATATACACATACACATATAAACAGACACACATATATGATATTGAAATATATATATTTATATATTTTTTTCCCCTTTCCGGAAATGAAGAAGAGGAAAACCTACTCTACTTAGTCATTTATGTATAACTAGTGTAGAAATGTAATGAAGAGCCTGAGGTCACTCAAATAGAGTCCAAAACTAAAGCAACAAAGAAAACAAAGATGGGAGCATGGGAATTACACCAACACTTATCTTTTTGTAGAAAAACTCGTAATTTGGGAATACTTGAGTTCAGAGTATTGTATTGATGATAGATGTCACTTTTTTGATTAGCTCTGTTTTGAAATGAACAGTTTTTATTAAACTTTTCAAATTAAATCCTCCAAAAGGTTTTTTTCCTTCAATCCCAAGTTAATAATCCAAGCTAGATGCCAACTTCATTTCTGCAGTTGAGGAAAACTGGGCTCAAAAAGGTCCACTAAGTTGATCAAAGTCTCACTGCTAATAAGAAGGCAGATAAGATTTTAATTCAAGTTTTTAACTCTTATCTCCATCTTCTTTTTATTGCATGGCAATCTCCTTAGGCCAGAAGTTTGATAATAAAGAATCAGAGATGTATCAAGCATCTATCAGGCAACTAATTTCACTTCATGCAGCAGTACCTACGACATCCTTGTTTAGAGACTGGGAAATCAGTGTTGGCTTCTAAAGGGCTTCCAGAATAGGGGAGACTTTGAATAACAGTATAAGAGTTTTGAGGCTGCTTTTAAAGAAGTGCACTCTAATCTGTAGTGTAGACTTCCTGGAAGAGTCCGTCTCTGTCTGTGGGCCAGAACATGGTACTGATGGTATGGATCTTTGCAAGTCACTAAGGTCTATAGTGAGTTAATATCCAAACAGCTGTTTCTCAAAGTTCTGTATGCATAGGGTTCATCTAGGTAGATAATGATGAGAGGTAAATTTCTGGGACCCAGCCTAGACACTGAGATTCAGTACTCTGGAAGCTGATGACTTTGGAAAGAAGCAAAAGACACCAGAAAGCATGTAGTGTAATGCATTGCTCTGTAGAATGACTGTGGTTGGTACTGTTTCTCTCGGGAAATTGCCATTGGCCCACTGATATATTGCTTAAAAATTCCTCATATATTTATATCCTGTGATTTATGCCCTCCATGTAGAACAGATCTTGACATATAGGAATCTCTCTGAACATTTCAGCTATAAATTGAGATGATATAGAAACTAAAGGTCACATATATGAGATATATTGTCCAAGGTCACAAACTAAAGTCAAGAAATAAGACATTCAAAATGCAAATTAACTTCTATTTAACTCGACAGTCTTTCACCATTTTGCACTCTGAAGTTGGAATGCTGAAGTTTCTCCTGATGCTACTAGAGAATACATGAGAAATCTGTAATTGAGAATAAGAATGAGAGGCACGCTTTTTCAGATTCACACAAGCTGTGTTCTTTATTTCAGACTTAGTTATGACATTGATTTTATAGGTACGACAAGAAATATTGCCATATCAAATCATAATTTAAACTTAAGCTCTTTGACACACAAGTCGGACACTAAAATAGTGATAAATGATACGTAGATAGTGACTGGATCACTCAATAGTCCAAACACCCTGACAGAAGACACCATCGGGGAACCTGGGAAGATGGCTTTGGATAAGTTCTCTGACAAGTCCTCTCTGAGCTAAAATAGGACAATTTACTGCTTATATGAAAAGCCTCTTAGGAAGGAAATAGAACAGGGACATAATCTTCCATAAAGAGGGAAGCAATTTATTTCTTAAAGAATAGACAAAGGGACGAACTACAGGGCTACTACCAGGGCTTTTTTGCAATTCAGAGATGGCTATAGCTAGGTTTATAATGAGTTTTCAGGGAAGCAGTGTAGAGCTACTCTCTGGAACTTTGCAATATTAGTCTAGCCCTCAACCAGCTTTAAAAATGATAAATCTTTGTCCCTGAAATGGCATCTTTTATGTTTAATTTATTTTCTTTAGCCTGAACAAAAGCCTCCCTATTTATTTTCCATGGCCCCAGGGGTTAATAATTTCTTTTCTTCAGCCTCAAGAAGGCCGTCTTCATTTATTTTCCACAGATCAAGGAGGAAACTTTTTAGATGCAGATCAAATGGTGGCACTGATCATATAAGCTAAGGGACAGAGTATGAAAATGTATTCCTTGGCCCTTGTTCTGCATTTATCTACACTGGACAGCACACATTAGGTTTAATTGTATGCAGTGACTCAGGCAGCTTCAGTTACAGATTCCTATGACAAGATAATAAGTTACCACTTGTTATGAAGAGTCCACGGTGATATTCTAGTTGAAGCATATAATGGCTAATGAAAGTTGATTGTGTGCATCTCTTTTCACTTCCACATTCCACAGTTTCATTTTTGGTAAGTTGAAATTGGTCCTTATGGGAGCATTTACACCACAGAAATTGGCAAATGACACACCTAAGTTCTTTTTTCTCTTGTTAAGAGAGCTAATTAAGCATGTGCTATCACACTATACTAATAAATACACATATGAATGTATCTAATAGAATTGAACACCATTTTTGTGTTTCTATATGCAGCAGAAATTAAAATCATAGCTGTCACCGCAGAAATTTTGCTTTTCATTTAATCTATTATCCAAAACTGTTGTCTTTGGAACTCATAATTCAATCACAAAGTGTCTAGATTTACTTCTTTCCTTAGTTCTTTTACTGGTCAATATTATGTTTCTTTTTAGTTGCTAAGACTTAAGTAACATGAACAGTAGGCATACACGTTTATCATTTTATCTTAGTATCTTTATTTGCTTACCACAATCATCTCCAAATTACACTCAACAGAGAATAGACAAATCAGTCAACTTTTTTTTTTTTTTTTTTTTTTTTTTTTATTAAAATCTTTCTGTCTTCTCTCTCTCCTGGCTACCCTCTTAGCTCTCATTGCAACCTCAGGCATAAAGATAAGATTTTGAGGGGCTGATGAACAGTATTTGCATTACAGCTAAAACAGAATAATTTTAAGTGTGTTTATTAGGAAAAACAAAGCCAAAACTTTCAAACAATAATATTTATCTTGAAGATGTACCAAGAGTAACTTAAATTTCATTTCCAAGTAGCATAGTCAGAAGAGAGAGTCCAAGTTTGGTGAGTGGCTTATAACCATGTTGCATGATAGAGACCAGGATAAATGGAAATACTTACTCAGACGACATAGAGTAGATGTCAATCCAGTATTTTCTCGAGCACAATGTGCTGGACATGGGAAACTTGCCCAGAAGTTGTATAGACAGTGGTGTATAGATACAATAGTTTGGACTGTTCATTATGAAACTTTTGAGGAATAAAAAGTAGCAACAGAAATTATTAGAGTACCAGCAGGAGGGTCATTAAGATATTCCACAAAGTACTATAAGACATATCACAAGGAGTTAAAAAAATACTGCATAGGCAAAGTAGAGACTTGCTTGGAGAAACTGCAGGCAGAGCTATTGGTTGTTATCTAAGAAAAGCAAAATTATATACAAGAAGGCAAACAGAAGCTACCTGTCGGGCAGGGATTGCAGGATGCTACTGATTCACTAGAGGTGACATAGGAACATCTAGGGCAGAATCAGGAAACTTGGTATTAGAGATTGATTTCCATATATCTCAGCACTGCTACACTGTTCGGTACAGTGTTGATATTCAGCAAATGCTCATGAAAAGAGAAGAAAACATAAAATCAAGGCAATGATGTTACAAAGCACCCCTCTCTCCCCCTCTGATTTTTGATTTGCCAGTGGTTGTGTGAACACCGATCAGAGAAAGATAGAGATAGAAGGTAAGAAAGCACCCCTCATGGGACATGGTGATGCCACAATCCCTTTACCTCTGTCTCTCCCTCCTTTGGAGATTTGGAGAATACATTCAAGGTGCCTGGTGTGTTTTTCCACTCACCAGGTTCAGGACTCAAACCATATAGTGGGCCTTGTGAAATCCAGTTGCCTTAATCATCATGCCACTGACTGGCCCTGCAGAGCCATTCTTAATTAAGGTTTTGCTAATATATGATGAGTCCTGAGGTCTTGCAATTGATACTCGACTGACATTAAATTTATAATGTACATTTGTTGTAACTAATAGGAGTTAATAAAATGATTCTCTTATTATTTTCCCTGTGTCCTGGATAGATCTAATTCAACTTGATTTTTATTTAAGATGAAAAAGATTTCTGTGTACCTAAACAAAGGCATTTTTACACATATACAAAGACATTTTTGTGGTATAATTACATCCTAGCAAAATATAATCCTGCTTTTCATAGCCTTTAAAACAGAACTGTTTCTCCTCTTTCAAAATGTATGTTTTACTAGTAATACCCAGGAAATATTTATTTGTGTAAAAATGTACTGTCACATTTTGTATATGTGTATTTTTCCCATTACTTTTTCATTTAATTACATCATGTATTCATGCTTGTTAATTTTTTAAAAAATCAGACAGCACAAAAGTTTTTTCAACTTTATATTCGAGATTTCCTCTTCACTGACAGCTATGTATTTGGTACTCAAAAAAAAAGTCCTGACTCTCAAGCCCAAATTTACTGGGCCAAAAAATTTACATATTGATGTTTTATAAAATATGTATAAAGGCTTTTGCTATAGGGCATGTGCACTCACCAGAGAGAGACAGAAAGAGGGAAAGTGGGAAATTATGCCCCCCCCAAAGATAGCCAAGCCTTAACCCCTTCTGTTCTATTCTGCTCTTGGGATTTTGGGTACATATGTACATGTGCTTAGTGTGATTTTCAAGTTGCCAGCTCTGGGACTCCTAACCATGGTAGACCCTGTGGGAATCCAGCACCTTAACCACCATGCTACCTGTTGACCCTAACACATATTTCAAGTATTTACTTACTAATACTTTTTTTATTAAAAATAACATATACACTTGTAAAACAACATAAAGTGGTATACTGTTAAACACAAACAATGACTTCTACCTTAAAGATAGTGATTTGAATACATGCCTTTTCCTGTTTCCTTCTAAAATTCCACTAAAATGACAATGTATAAAAAGTAACAATGCACAAGCACCAAGAACAAGCCAGTAAACAATAACAACAAACTTGAAGAAGCTGGAGAGTAGATGAACAAGTGGTGATGACTGAATTAGTCACCTTCAGAAAACTGAAATCAGAGCATTGCTAAAAGCTCTCTAGCAAGTGAACTTGCTTTTTAAACCTGTTATTGAAAAAAAAATGGGTACCAGCAGTTAGCATAATGGCTATGTTGCTGGACTCTCACGTAGTCGACCGTGGTTCAAGTCCCGGAACCGGTGGCTTAAACTCATGCCGGGCACGTGTGCGTGCGTGCCCAAGATCCCAAGAGGAGAATGGAGGAGAAGGGATTGCGGCGTGGTCATCCCCCCTGGGGGGTGATTTCTTGCTTTCTGTCTCTCTGTCTCTCTCTCTCTGTCTGGTGAGCACACGCATCCTATAGCAAAAACCTCTCAAAAAAAAAAAATTGGACAGTGCCTCTGAAAGTGATGATGAAAATGAGGAGTTAAAAAGAAGTTATAATGGAAAGATTATTTAAGTAAATCCAACTTCTCTCTTCATTTTAGCTCTCATCCATACCAACTGAAAACTGGGGGCTTATGCCCTCAAAAATTTTAGCTAGATTTTCTTAATCATGGAATTTGAGCACAACTGAGGGTGAGCATAATGTACTAAATACAAGGAATTCATTCTTGGGACACTAGAAGTCAAAATGATTTGAAGGAAAAGGATCAGAAGAGTCTCCAGAAGAAAATAGTGATCACCTTACAGTGAAATCCTCAGTCAACAAGTCCTAGTCACAGTCACAGAATTTCTTAGGATTGTTTTGTTGTCAGAATATGATCAGAGAGCCAAAGCTCACATTAGACATCTAAATGTCTTTAGCATAAAAGATAGAAACCAATATGAGCAATAACAAAATGTAGAGAAATCAGAGATTATAACTAGAATTTTAGTGAGAAAAACTAGAGATAATAACTAGAATTTTAGAAATCATTATTAGCCTAAGGAAGATAAAAGAAGAGTTTGCTTCTGTGAAGCAAGAAAGCATACTACAAAAAGTATATTTCAGAGAACAAGGAAGAGACCATGTAAATTTAAAATAGAGCAAAAGTAAAAAGTCAATGGAAATCTTAGAAGATAAAGTTAAGGCAATCTCCCAGAAATGAAGATTTCTAAAAAGAGATGGAAAAATGGAAAAGGAAATGTACAACAAAAAAAAATTAGTTCAAATAAAACCATATCAGATAAGAGTATTTCAAAAAGAGAAAACAGAAAAATTACATGGAAGAAATATTTAAGAAGTAAGTAAAAAAATTAATCCCTCAGTTTAAGAACATGGATCTCATGAGGAAAAAGTTATTTTGAATAATTACAGCAAGGGCAAAATAAGAACTCTCCAAGGCACACCATCTTGAAATAAAAAAAATAAGAATCATAAAAAAGGAAAAAAAAGGAAAATGAAGTGACTAGAATAAAAATAGAACACAGTAAAGCAATACAACAGGTAAAAAGAATTGAAATGAAATTTTCCAATCATAAAGTCTTATAATATTCAGTAAAGCCAACAATACTCTTACTGACAGAATATTTCCAGTCTAGAAATCAATATAAGCAAACCTTCTACCAAAACATGAGGGTATACATTCTATTTCTTATTTTTTGTTATGTCAGAGGGTACCATGGAAAGAAAGAAAAAAAGAGAACCCCCCTAATGGGGCCTGATGATGCTGCAATTCTTTTTTCTCCAATTCTGCCCATCAGGACCCTGGGTACCAGCAATACTAAGAGCTGAATGTAATGTTAAATCTGCACATTGTAAATTGTGGAGGATCCATAAAGAAAATAAAACCAGGTTCAGCTAATAAAGCCATAATAAAAATAAATTAAACAAACAAAAGAAAGCAAAGAAAAAAAAAAAAAGGATCCTGGATACAGGCATGCACCCAGCGTGTTTTTCAAGGCATAGGAGTTGGGCTGCCATCTGGGATCTGGCTGTGTCTGTATAGTGTTCAACACTGTGCTACAGGGCTGACCAGAGGTTAGAAATTCTAGTTTCAGCTATGAAAGAGTACCTTATAAAAGACCAATCTCCCTGCTAAGAACAAACAGAAAAACTAGGTAAGAGATTTTTTAAAAAAATCTGTGTAAAGGAGACCAGACATTACAATGAATGAAACTTGCCTTTGAATCAATTTAATCTATCTGTATTAAAATGATCAGTTCCTGAGGTGTGCCTAATATTTGACTCTGCTTTCTTCTTGACACACTTACAAGTCCTAAAGCAGTACTCCAGAAGACTGCAAATGGAAGGAGAAATCCATAACTAGGAGTGTGAGAAGGTGAACAATCACTGGGCTGGGAGGAATAAGTGTGCACTTTAGGATTTACCAAAGAGAAGGAGTCAAGGAAAACATGAAGTGTGAATAAATAAGAAATAGACCAGACATTACAATGAATGAAACTTGCCTTTGAATCAATTTAATCTATCTGTATTAAAATGATCAGTTCCTACTCCGATTGCTTACCAGTAGTAAAACTAAGTGTTCTCTGGAGGAAGAGGCATCATTTAGAACTACAATTGTCTTTAACTTTTCATGCAGAGTGTTGAGTGCTTTATTTAAAAAATTAGCAAGGATGTATAAGGCAAAGATTGAAAATCTAAAGAAAAAATGGAAAATAGTAACCAGTCCATAGGAAATTCAGATATTGGTGGTATTAGTCACAGATTTTACAATTATGTTTAATATGAGTAAGATAAATGAAAAATTAATCATTTCAGCAGAAAACTAGAGTATTAAAATATAAATTCTGAAAGTATAAAATAAGATATATACAATTAAGTGTACAAAATACGGGTTTAACAATGGAATAGATAGTTTCAGAAAGAATTAACAATTTGAAAAAGGCATAGAATATGACATCTAACTGGAGTAAAAAAAACAAAGGGTAGAAAGCAATGCAATCACTTCAAAATATGCAGAACATAGTGAAATATAATCAGAATTAAGGGGAAGAGAAAGAGAATAAGACAGATCCATTATTCTGTCATGATTAAAGAGATAATGGTCTATAGTTCCCCAAAATAGATAAAATGGCACCCAGCATTCACAAAGCTTTGTGAACACCAAGCAAAATAAGTAAAAAGAAAGCCAAATAGTGGTATATCTCAGAAAACTGAAATACCTAAAATAGGAAGACAGTATTTAAATTAAGAAAAAAAGTTTTTAAAAAAAGTTACCTTCAAAGAGTAAGACAAATAAAGACGTAAACCAAGAAATAGAAAGATTTGAATTTCAAGAGAAACGTGGTCTTGCTCTGGAGAGTGTTGAAAGGCATTCCAAGGTTGTTACTGAAATGAGACTCTCAGTGCATCAAGTATGCCCTGAACCTAGGACTTAATTTGCCCAAATTGGGGAAGAGGCAAGCGGACATCCAATATGTTAACAAGTTTCATTGCAATTATCTTCTGTAGTAAACAAATGACAATGGGAGATGCTGCAATTGAGTTAGGATTTCTTATTTCAGTGGGAAGTAACAGGATCCTCCATTGGTAGAGTTCAAAGATATGGTGGGAGCAATATTCATTCCAGTGAGCCCTGGCACTGCAGTTACAATCACAGCATTTCCACCTGCAGAGATCTTAGAACTAATTGGTTGAAGAATCCCTAAAAATGAGGTTGATGGGTCTTTGAAAGTACTTTTGGCATGGAGGTTAAGGAAACTGGATCACATATGGCCAACAGTAGTTTGAGTCCCAAATCTAGTGACTTGAAGAAATTGTGCTAGGCACATGTGTGCACATGCTCAAAATCCTGATAGAATGGAGGAGAGGGGATTGTGGTGTGGCCATTTCCCTTGGGGGTTGATTTCTCACTTTCCATCTCTCTGTCTCTCTCTGCTGACTGTGCATGCCCTATGGCAGAAAGAAAAAAAAAAAGTGCCGTTTGACAAATTAGGCAGTAATAATTTGAGCTTGAGTAAGCAGAAACCTGGCTTAAGTCACTACAGAGGAAACTAATAGCCTTTTATACTTTTGAAGCTTCTTGGGTGTTTTGTCAAATGAGGGACTCTTTCAGTGACTGGTTTTAGCTTCTTTACCA
This sequence comes from Tupaia belangeri chinensis, assembly GCF_000334495.1. NCBI lineage: Eukaryota > Metazoa > Chordata > Mammalia > Scandentia > Tupaiidae > Tupaia > Tupaia belangeri. The sequence continues at coordinate 780,639 of NW_006205385.1, read as the reverse complement.
TGTTCTCCAATGGTCTGAACTGCTTAACGGAACACCATAGAATGGGTGGCTCAAATAACATTTCTTTTTCATAGTCTGGGGGTATTAAGTCTGAGATCAGAGTGCCAGAACAGTCAGGTTCTTGGTGAGGGACCACTTCCTGGTTACGTCCTCACGTGGGTTTCCATAGTGAATGTATACAGACAAAGACTGAATGCTGGTCATATTTTCTTCTTTTTATGTTTTGCCATAGGGTGTGTGTGCTTTCTATAGAGAGATAGAGAAAGATAAACTAAGAAATCAACCCTCAGAGGTGATGGCCATGCTGCAATCCTTTTTCTTCCATTCTCCTCTCAGGATTTTGGGTATGCATGCACATGTGCCTGGAGTAATTTTTAAGCCACTGAGTTCAAGACTTGAACTGTGGTTAGCCACATGGGATCCAGTGCCTTAACCACCACCACTCCACCTCCTAGCCCTTCTTTTTCTTTTTTTAAGTTGACTATTTATTTCTGCCATGATAGAGAGAGAGAGAGACAGACAGAAAGACAGAGACAGGAGCCCTTGACAGGGTCCTCACTCCACGATCCATGCTCAGTCTCTGCTAGGCAGGGAGGTCCCAGGACACAAAACTGTCGCATGTAAACCTGCATTATCGCTCTGGCTCTCCTACTTTTCTTTTTCTTTTTTTCTTTTTTTTCTTTTTTTTGGAGAGGTTTTTGCTATAGGGCGTGTGCGCTCGCCAGACAGAAACAGAAAGCGAGAAGGCACCCACCAGGGGGGATGGCCACGCCGTAATCCCTTCTCCTCCATTCTCCTCCATTCTCCTCTCGGGATCTTGGGCATGCACGCACATGCGCCGAGCGTGAGTTTAAGCCACGGGTCCCCGAACCGGGGTTGACTACCTGGGAGTCCAGCGACATAGCCATTACACTAACTGCTAGCCCCGCCCACTTTTCTTATAATCCTATCATAGAGACTTCCCTGTCATGACCTAATTACCTCCCAAAGTGCCCATCTCCTAATATTATTGCATTGGGGCTTAGGGTTTCAACGTATGATCTTGGAGGTGGTATAGACATAGGTCATATGTGTGTGTGTGTATGTAAGTATATATATTAATAAATTATTGAAGAGTTCAAAGAGCTTTTGCTAATGGGAGACAAATCCACCAAAATTTCCAATATTAGAATTAAACTAGGTATGTTTAATGAAATAAAACATGCCACAGGTATATACTGCAATTCTGTATCAAAGCCTTCTCCCGAGGGAAGATCCGGGACACTAAGGGGCATTGTCATCCATTAAGTGCACTGGACAGTATCTAATCTGCTGAATTATAAAATTAGAAATGTGCAGCAGGATTTCATTTTTAAATGGGAATGATATAGAGGCCTGAAGAGGTGTAGGTAAAGAATAAGAGTGGATGCTGAGAAGCAAAAGGGTAGACAGAGAGATTGCTTTCATGTGTGTCTCTAGATCTTCTTTCCATCATTATCAACATCCATGTCCTGGAATGATCTGGCTCTCACTAGGTTTGGCCACAAGGTGATACCAGCAGGAGATTGGAGGATAGGAGGAGACTGAGAGTGGTTGCTCCTCTGCCTTCTTCCCTGCTGGCCTGCTGATTGACAGTGGCTACTTATCTCCTGCAGTCTGTACTTCCTACATGGAAGCCCTCTCCTACAGCTACTAAGGGAACAATTCTATCTGTAGTTTCCAGGCTCCCTTCCCTTTTTACCCTTCAGATCTAGGGTCGTGAAGGATCTCACTGTTCCAAATTAAATAGTGCTTCTCGTTTCCTTTCTAATTTCACTTAACTCTGCTCAGACCCTTGAAAATATTCCCTTTATTAAAATTTCTCCAATTACCTCATTTGGCAATGCCATCTGTTTCCTGTCAAAACCTTGCTTGATGTAATTTCTAATTTAAAATGCAAACTTCATCATAGTATTTAATTATCATATATATGAGTTTATTTCTGGACTCTCTTCTTTTCATTGACATGCTTAAATGTTCTTGTACCAATAACACATTGTTTTAATTAATCTCACAATATAGTAAAGTTTTATGTCAGATAGTGTAGACATTCTTAAATTTTTTGGCTTCAGGACCCCCTGTGTCTTAATTATTGAGGCATTCAAAAGGCTTTTGTTAATGGGAGATGAATCTATCATTCTAATATTAGAATTAAACTGGAGAAATTTAAAAATATTTGACAATACATACAAATATAACAGTAATAAATTCACTACATCTAATTTATTTTATGTAAAAATATTTTATAAAATTTTAATAAGTATTTCATTACTTAAATTTTTTTCAAATCATTTGAATACCTTGGTTGATAGAAAATATTTCTATAAACATTGATTTGCTTGCAGTATATAATTTTGCTTGAACTATTCAATATGTGAAGAAAATTTCACCCCATACAGATAGGTCATTTGGAAAGAGAATGAATATTTTAATAGCCTTTGCAAATAAGTATGGATATTCTTTGATCCTATTTCCAAATTTCACAGACAGCAGTTTTATTTTTTTTTTAAGAATTACTTTATTTAACTTTATTTATTTATTTTAATTTGACCAGAGAGGGACAGAGTGAGTTGAGTGAGTGAGTGAGTAAGAGAGAGAGAGAGAAAGTAAGAAAGCAAGCCACCAAGTCCGGGACTTGAACTGCAGTTGGCCATGTGGGAGTCCAGAGCCCTTACCACCACACCACCTGCCAGCCCCCAGACAACAGTTTTTAAAAGGTTATTTATAATGTGGAATCTGGAACACACCAACACATTGCTTATATTTGAAGTCCATTGGTCTTTCACTTGGAGTGGACCTTACACACAAAAATGATCTAATGTGGAACACACACACACACACACACAGAGTTAACATCATATAGATGTCATCAGAATAGTCTCAGCTCTTAGGAGTTTCTCAAGTTCATGGTGGCAGATGCAAGTTTTCCAAAACTTTAATTTTCACTTGAAAGATTGAACTTCAGTTATATTATTGGCAATAAATAATGGCCATTGTTTTTAATAGTCTCACTTAATTTTGAAAAAAAATGTTTGTCAAAAATTTCAAGTCTGAATAATCATAGTTTATCTGTTGGCTACTCTTTCAAATAAAAGTGACCGCTAATGTAGCTCACAACTCAATCTCGTAAGTCCTGTTCCTTGAGAGCATTATTACACTTCAATATGTACAAGTTCCAGAGTCATACTTTCTATCTTGTCAAACAGAATACTAAAAATGCATGTAGTCAAATGTCAAGATTTAATAAAACAAGCAATATATACTGTTTCACCAAGGACATTCTTCACAACACTGGCTTTCATTTTGTTTTGTTTGTTTACTATGAGTTTGTGCAAGTAGGAATACAATGTGTGTCATTCAGTTTTGTCTCGTGTGTGTTGCCCAATATGAGGGAAGGTACCAGCAGCTTACTCGTCAGTACTTCTGCACCGTTAGTGTAAAAAGCAGCCCAACAATATGGCAAATGACATCCTTGTCATTAAGGAGGATGTTTTGTTACGAAGAGTTTTAACCTTAGGGGCTACCTAAAAAGGATTTAAAGCCATCTGAGGATTCTATAGTCCATGGTTTAGAAAAGTCCATAGGTTAACTATTCTGTACCAGACTAAGATAACATACAGCATCAGAGTTAGAATGTTGGGATCTTAAAGGAAGATTTTGGGGGAACCAAATACTGACTTGAAAATTTGTTTTAGATGTAGAGATCCCTTCTAACCACTCCTCCTTTAGAAACTATTGAATTATTGGGAAAGTTATGACACATTTTTTGCATAGAAAAACATAGAAAAATATGTCATGACTTTCCTGGTGACCTAGTACAGTATCTCTGACACTACAGAAGCATGTAAGGAAGTGCCCAATGAATGTTTTATTTAATTTACTAAATAAATGAATGATTTATTTGCATTAATGAATAAATAAGGGCCAAATGATCTTAATTCTGTGTAGTCAGTCATTGAACAATAAGGCCAAATATTCTTACATGAAGCTTTTCTTGAGTCTTTCCATCAACCTCAAGGAATTGAATAAAATTATTTTTCAGCATTTTCAAAGTATTTTTATTTTACTATTTAAAAATTTGTTTTTGGGACCAGCAGGTGGTGTAATAGTTATGTCACTGGACTCCCATATAGTTGACCACGGTTTGAGTCCTGGACTCGGCAGCTTAAAACTCAGGCTGGGCATATGGGTTTCTTGAGTCTTTCCATCAACCTCAAGGAATTGAATAAAATTATTTTTCAGCATTTTCAAAGTATTTTTATTTTACTATTTAAAAATTTGTTTTTGGGACCAGCAGGTGGTGTAATAGTTATGTCACTGGACTCCCATATAGTTGACCACGGTTTGAGTCCTGGACTCGGCAGCTTAAAACTCAGGCTGGGCATATGGGCATATGTGTGTATGCCCCAAATCCCAAGGAGAACAGAGAAGGGATTGTGGCATGGCCATCCCCCCTTGGGGTTGATGTCTTGCTTTCTGTCTCTCTGGTGAGTGCATGTGCCCTATAGTAAAAGAAGAAGAAGAAGAAGAAGAAGAAGAAGAAGAAGAAGAAGAAGAAGAAGAAGAAAGAAGATTGCTTTGGGGCCAGCAGGCAGTGAGGAAGTTAAGGCAGCTAAATCCCACGTGACCAACTCCGTGATCAGCAGGCAGTGAGGAAGTTAAGGCAGCTAAGTCCCACGTGGCCAACTCCATGGTTTTAGTCCCAGCTCTAGTAATTTGGAAAACATGCTAGGCACTTGTGCACACGTGGTCAATATCCTGAAAGGAGGGAGAAATGGAAGAGAAGAGTCTGTGGCATGACCATCCCCATGGGAGTTCTTTCTCACTTTCTTTGTCTGTCTGTCTGTCTGTCTGTCTCTCTCTCTGGCAAGATGCATATCCCTTCTGCCAAAAGTTTAAAAATAAAATAAACATTTTTGTTCTGTTTTGATTCATAGTATTTCCCTCCCTGACTTAAGTTTAAGCTCCCTGTAACCAGGTTATGTGTTTTTGTTCACTTATTTTGCTTTGATTATATTTTTAATTTTTAAAAAATTTTACCTTTTCTATGTCTAATTCCAGCCCAAACTCTAGCAAAGGGAATATTCAGTATCTGGTGATTGAAAAATGATTGAATGATAGATGCAGCGTTGACCCTTAAATACTCATCTGATTGATTTTTTAAACATTGTAGTTAGAGTTAGTTTAGAGAGAAGATGCAGTTTTTGTTGTTGTTTCTTAAGGACAGACTTTAATGTGATGATAGATTTACAGTGATATCTGTTCTCCTTAACACAGGACACTATCAATACATACATAGTATCTGAAAGAATAATAATTATTTTTTTTTTTGGAGAGATTTTCACTATAGGGCAATGATAGACGCAGCGTTGACCCTTAAATACTCATCTGATTGATTTTTAAACATTGTAGTTAGAGTTAGTTTAGAGAGAAGATGCAGTTTTTGTTGTTGTTTCTTAAGGACAGACTTTAATGTGGTGATAGATTTACAGTGATATCTGTTCTCCTTAACACAGGACACTATCAGTACATACATAGTATCTGAAAGAATAATTATTTTTTACCACTAACTGCTGGTTCCCAAGAATAATTATTTTTTAGCGCATGGCTTCCTGGAGAAAGATAATCAAATACCCAATGGAAAAACAAAGTAACTTTCTTTTTCTATTTTTAGGTTTTTGCCATAGGGCACATGTGCTTGTCCAAGAGGAGAGAAACAGAGAGAGGGAAAGTGAGAAATCACTCCCCAGGAGGGATGGCCACACTGTATGGGCACACACTCACATATGTCTGGTGTAGTTGTCAAGCCACTGAGTCTGGGCTCAAACTCAAACATGTGGGAATCCACCTGCCTTGACCGCCATACCACCTGCTGGCTCCCAAAGTAACTTTTTATTTCTTATTTTTCAAAAGAATAAAAGATTTTGTTTATGTTTTTTAAATAACTAAGATTAGAAGGATAAGACATGATCTATGTCAGAAAAGTCATGATTTTTTTCTATGTTTTTCTATGCAAAAGTGCATCATGACTTTTCTGACGACACAATTTTTTAATTCATCCTTCCGTGTCAACTAGGTCACAATCTTAACAATAGCAATGATCCAAAGAGAGAAAATTTAGATCTTTGAGGGTCCATGTAGGGAGTATTTTCACTGGAAATTATTCTCACTGGAGGTGGTGGCAAACAGCTACATCCTCCTTGCTATTACAATTGTGGTAAGGGAGTGAAAGATGACCACATACATGAAGCCATACTTTTTTAGTTTTCAAATTTCTTCTCTTTCTATTCTTTTAGGTTTAAAATATTTACGTGTCTTCAAGGGCAGGCACATATCTAAGCATGAAGGCAAATAAATAGCCAGCTTTTCTTACAGAATTAATATGTAATGAGCCCAGCTGAGAAATGCCTCGCTTCAGTTGTCTTCCCTGTTTTCCAGGAGACCTGGTGCTGCAGAACATAACACTTACCGTTGCTATTCTAGCTCTTTTAATTTTTTTTAATCTTTCCCAGTAAGGTCAAGCCTATTGATATTCATTTTTGCAATTTAGGAAAAGCAATTTTGAAACTTCAATGATTTTAAGGATATATATATATATATATATTTAAATTTTTTGGGGGGAGTATGGCCAAACTCATTGACTTTATAGTATTTAAATAAAAATAGAACTTCTCCAGTCTGTGTCCCCTAAGCGTTCTTCAAAATCTCATTCAATCAAGAAACAGCCTCATATTTCAATCATGCAAATCTACTTTTATAAAAAATGAAGGCAAGCTCTGAATTCTGAATAAAGGGGTAGAACAAGAAGTATAAACGTGAGGGAGACTCTTCAAGTGTCAGAAAGGGAAGGAGCCCAGCAGTTGTTCAGTTCAACCCCTTCATTATGGCAGATGAGTAAACTTTGTTAGAGAGGTGTAGGATAAAAACGGCCATGATGGTCTACAGACTGGGAGCTAAAGATGGTGCTAAGCACTAAGCATTCATTATCTCCTTCGATGATCACAACATCCTTAACAAATACATCAACAACGTCCATCCTGTAGAAGTTTAACCTGAGGCTCAAAGAGGCTAAACAATTTGCCCAGGCATCACATCTGGTAGAAAGAGTCAGGGTCAGAATTTGAATTGAGGTTTTCTGCCTGCTTAATGTTCTAGCCCAGATCAGATCTCTGAGAGGATGTGCTGAGAAGGTCATAAACTCACGGGTGTTCGTGTTTTTAAGGTTACCTCTTAGTTGCTGGGAATTGGTAGAGATTTACGATGTCAGCTAGTAAGGTGATAATTGGATTTTTAGCTCAACGCAGAATGACTCAGGGAATGTGATTTATTTCTCAGTACTTCTGGGAATGTTAAACTCTGATATAGAGCCACAGACCCTGCAGGTCTCTCTGACATGGTATGAACTGAATGGGGAAAGGAGGGATGGTTGCTAGTCATCTCTCATCCTATCAGGGTATTGGGGATGAGGTGAGTTCCCTAGATATATTGGATCTATCATTGCACCCTTTAAAAAATCTATTTATTTAGTAAGTTCCATGCGAGAAACAGGAAAATAGAGAAAGAGACAGAGAAATAGCCATTCCGAACAGGGTCCTCACATCAGGATCCAATCCAGGTCTTGGCTGACTGGGGTCACAGGCACACACACGCATTTCCAGAGCACCATCCCACCTTAATATCAGTTTTCTCATTTATAAGTTGTTGACATTGAGATCCACTTAACAATTTAGCAGAACTGTCCTACAGATTTAGCAAAATAATGTACATAAAAGAGATTTTAAAAAGCAGTACCAATTTAAATATCATTGCCCTAAAACTCACCAGATGTTTCTTAAGCAGCTGCAAGTAGTGAAGTCAGTTCAAGCAGAACAGGTAGGTGTTGTAATAGAGCACTTTTCACTTCTAATGTGCATAGGAATCACCTGGGGGTCTTGTTAACATGCAGATGTCTTCCAATTCAGTAGGTCCAAGGTGGGTCTTGAAAATCCCCATTTCCATAAAGCTCCCAGGGAACACGGATGCTCTGGTTCCACTCACCACGTTTTGAATAGCTGGGAATCTATATTACAAAGTCATCCCAATGTTAGTGCAACTTACTGGATTTGAACATTTGGGCTGAAGGACCAGAAGTTCTTTAATGGAATCCTAGAAACGTTGAGGTAATGAAAACTGAAACTAGACTTATTTAGTAATAGGACCATTTTATTTAACTCCCTCATTTTTGAATAGGAGAAAACCAGACACACACACACACACACACACACGCACGCACACACAAGTTTAGGTAGGATAGGAGAGCTCACCACTGGGCTTGAATGTTTATGAGGTTATTGTCCTTGATATATCAGAGCAGAGTCTGAGTGGTAGGTTGGGGGGGCCCTGTTAATGTGTGTTGAGCATAAATTACATATGTGGGCTTTTTTTAAATCTCATTTGTTGAGAAAGAATTTTATTCTTTTAAAGCCATTTTTTAACATATCCCAATCCCTTCTGTCCCCTCCATCTCCAGGATATCTTGAATAAAGTTGGAAACTAGAAATTGTTTAAGTAGACTCCACATCTATGTCCTGATACTATCCGTAGCAAGTAAAAATAAGCCATACTAGTCTCAACTAATTTTTACTCGTAT
>NW_006205385.1:706285-771968 GCF_000334495.1 Tupaia belangeri chinensis | reverse complement strand
TATATATATATATGTTTGTGTGTGTGTGTATGTGTAAATGGATATCATCTTTTTTAGAATGAATTGAGGTATAAACATGTAAGCATAGTGATATACAGGTGGTCCTCCATTGCTGCAGGTTCTGCATTCTTGATTTCAACCAAAGGTAGATAGAAAATGTTACATTGTTGCTGACATGCACTATGTGGTTAACCCTAAAATGGTTGCACTTGTACTGAACAAACTTTTTGTTCTTACCATGATATTCCTAAACAATTCAGTATACTAATGATTTATATAACATTTGCACTGTAACTAATATTATAAGTAATCTAGAGACTTAAATTATATATAAGGATATATGTAGGTTATATACAAATACTACACCATTTTATATAAGGATCTTTGACATCATAAATTTTGGAATCCACAGTGTGTTCTGTCCTGAAACCATCCTCTACAGATGCTGAGAAATGACTGTACATTTTATTTTAATATATCAACCTAGTTGAGTATACTGAAAAGATCACATAACAAAAGCGATGAATATAACTCTAATATCTTTAAAATAAAATAGTCTTTCTGCAAAATCTCTCTCTCTCTCTATATATATATATATATATAGAGAGAGAGAGAGAGATAGATGGAGAGAGAGAAATATTTTTTTTCTTTTTTTTTAAGTTTTGCTTTAGAGTGTGTGTGCTCATGAGAGAGAGAGGAGGGAAAGTGAGAAATTACTTCCTGGGAGGATGGCCACATCACAAAATCTTTTCCTCTATTCTCCTCTCAGGATTCTAGATACACATGCACAGGACCTGGCATAAGTTTCAAGTCGTCAGGTCTAGAAATCAAATCATGCAGTTGGCCATGTGGGATCCAGTCACTTTGATCCCCACATCACCTGTTGACCCCCAAAACTCTGTTTTTATTTTTGCATATTACCTTCTAGATTTTGTACACACATGCGCATTCGAGCTCAGAAAATGATACCTCAAAGCGAAAACTTCAGAAGCAGTCTCAGGAGCAAATTTTCTGACTTCTTGCCTTCCTGTCTCTCCCTCCTCATTATAGAAACTAGAATTTTTCTTCCTCGCAGCAAGCCCTAGAAAGCAGATTTCCTCTTTTCCAAGGCAGGTCATAGAAATCAGAACTCATCCCTTTCCCCCAACACACACAACCATAAAACCTAAAAATATTACTCTAAGCTTCTTCTGCTTTTTTTGTAGTAGTTGGCTATAAAAAATTCTCTGACCTGTCTTATGTGATAGTGAGCCATAAGAACCCTATTCCAGAAAAAATCCTGTCCATTCCCAGGAGGAAAGCCAAGAAGACTCTGAGCAGACAGGTCTTGCTGAGTTTTCCACTCAGTCTATAAGCATTGTATCATACCCTTTTGCTCAGTTGTATTTCTGCATGCTGTCCCTGCCTGACCACATCTAAACATAAAATCAGAGTTTTTCCTATACCTTTGGGCCTTTACTGGGATGGCTCCTGTGTCATGTAAAACTATGGTTAAATAAATTTGCTATGCTTTCGCTTATTCACATGTCTTTTTATTATGGGAATGTCAGGTGTGACCCTTACAATGGAAAAGAAAGAAGAGATCAGCCCATTTCTGTTCTTACAAGTGTTAAAAAGAAAGCCATTGGCCATGGGACCAGCAGATGGCATAATGGTTACTTTGCCAGACTCCCACATAGTGGACTGCAGTTTGAGTCCTCCTGAAGCTAGTGGCTTAAAACTCACGCCAGGCTCATATGTGTACACGCCCAAGATCCTAAGAGGATATTGGAGGAGAAGGCATTGCAGCATGGCCATCCTCCTTGGGGAGGGGAGGGTGATTTTTCACTTTCTGTCTCTCTGTCTCTGTGTCTCTGGCCAGCACACATGCTCTGTAGCAAAATTCGCTCTCTCTCTCGAGGAGGAGGAGGAGGAGGAAGGAGGAGATGGAGAAGAAGACAATGACGACATTGGCCATTGGCCTTAAAGCAAACAAAGTAAATCCAGCTTGGGCTCATTCGCTGTCTTTGGTTGATCACAGAAATTAAGTTTCTTCTTTGGGTTTTAGCTTTATCATACACAAAATGACAAGATAGGATTCACTGCCTCCTGAAACTCTGACAAATTACACTTCTATGTGGCAAAAGCACTAGAAATTTTAAAAAGGAAAACTAAGTTGCATTATTGCATAGAATCAAATTTTGTGAGATTTTGTTTAAGTACTAGAACACAATACATTAAATATAATCTTTCAAGGAAGTGATGCTACTTTTTGTCACCAATGATATTAAATAGTAAAACATAAAAGATTATGAGAATCCAGCAGGTGGCATGGTGAGTAAGGCACTAGGCTCCCACATGGCCAATTGTGGTTCAGGTCTTGGACCCTGTGACTTGAAACTCGAACCAGATGTGTGTGTGTGTGTGAGCATGCCCTCAATCCTGAGAGAAAAATAGAGAAGGGTTTGTGGTGTGGTCACCCTCACTAAGGGGTGATTGCTCACTCTCTGTTTCTCTCCAGTTAGAACATACACCCTACACCAGAAACCTAAAAAAAAAAAGAAAGGAAAAAATGAGAAATCATGAGTTCCTAGAAAACATGGACATGGCAAGGCCCTGGGATGCCAACTCTGGACCTGCCCATGTGGGTCTAGTTGTTGATAACATTGTACTAGCATCTGGTCCCAGATTTCCTTCAGTTTTATTGCGCATGAAAAAAAAATTAATCTGAGAACATGTTTAGAACAGAGATTTCTGATTTTCACCCTCAAAGATTCTGTTAGATCATGCCTGGGCTACTGATTAGGAACCTACCTTTTAAACACCTTCCATGTTCTAATTGATTCTGATGCCAGTGGATCCAAAGGCAATGAATTAGGGGGGAAAAAAGTTTAAAAATAAATCATGGGCTTCTGATAAGCATAATTTAATGGTTTGCATTAAAATTAGTTCATTTGAATAAGTTAATATGCTGAACAATGTTTTTCTCTCTTCTAATCATATTCTGTTTGGGTGAAATTTACTTGGTTATCTAGGAAACTGCAAATGTATAGCATTTGTTTGGGTGGGCTAATGTGTTACATTAAATGATCTGTGTCTTGGACAACCAACTAAGGCAAAGGATACAAAACATTCTATTTCTAAATGCAAAGAAGCGAATAAAAATTTCCTTCAAAATGAGGATGGGGCTCATCTCATAGCATAGAATTCTGGGTAGACAGGCATTTTAATTAAATGTCGCTACTGATAATGTTGAATTTTTCTTAGTGCCATGTTCCCAGAAAACAGCAGTTAAAGAAATTGTTCTACCTTTTTGTAAAGAATCACCCCTTCTTATATGACCTAGATAAGACATACAGATGCCCCTACCCTCTTTACCTATGACAAGAAGACCAGACAGATCACTCAAATTCCCACTCTTTGCCTCTTGAAGTCTTTTGGATGGCCAGAGGGGAGTGAGTCTGAAGATCTCCAGGAAGGCTGACTCGTATTTATAATTTTCTAAGGACATGTCTTCTGCTAAGTACCATAGCACTTTCCACTGAGTTCACTAAAAGAATGTTTGGAGGCTCCCTTTTATAAAGGAAGATTCTCCTTTGAGGTTTGTATTCTCTGCCTCTGCTCCCCATTCAACCTCAAAAGTGATAATTATTCAGATTTGACAAATACCTTCAGAGTAAAAGTGGCCTACCAGCTTTTTCAGTTTTTACTTTTTCACGTGTATTTTGGTGTGATAAATTACTTACTTTATTATTGCTAGGTCCTATGTACTTTTAAAAATAGTTTTTAAAATACATTGGGCATTATATTTGTTTTTCCCATGAAGGTAGAATATCATGTCTAATCCACCTTATACTGGACCATTGTACTCAATTCTACAGAACTTTTTGAAACACTCGGGATAATCTCCACTCAATGAATCAGATAAAGAGGAAAAATAAATGAAACTTCAGTTAGTAATTGAACTGAAACAATATTCCATTTTAACATTTACCAGTTTATTTAAATCAAACTAGCTAGCTATCCATCCTATGGCTCCATTCATATTCCTCCAAAGATTATAGAGGAACAGGTTTTTAAGGATGAGATTTCTGAATTGATTCTTGCGTTTCTAGAATTTGCTCTCCAATCGCATTAGATCTGCAGGTGCTACTGCCTCAGTTTCTCGTACTAAATAAAGTGCTAATAGTTTGTGACACAATTTGGCAATAGAGACATGCAAAAATGCCACTATTGAATACTTAGCAGCTGATCAGGGTCCAGGTGACTGGGAATGTGATCCTTCCAAATGTTTTTGTCAATCCATTGAGCATAACGGAATGACTGATTGCTCTTACTGTCACTAAACAAAGTGGGGAAAGAAAAGCAAGAGCTCAGGGATCCAAATTCCCAGATCAAGTATCACATAAATAACTTAAAATCTTCTTTGTCCCCTAAAGGAGACCTTTACCTTCTGTAGCTTCAGAACTGAGATTTCCTCAAACATGATAATTGTATGTGGACATGGAGGGCCATACAAACACTAAAAATGGGAAGAATTAACATTGTGGCTTGGAACAGCAGATGGCGTAATGATTACCTCGCTGGATAGGATTCCCACATAGTCGACTGCAGTTCGAGTCCTGGATCCGGTGACTTAAAATTCACTCTGGGTTCATATGTGTGTGTGACCAAGATCCTGAGAGGAGAATGGAGGAGAAGGGATTGTGGCATGGTCATCCTTCCTGGGGTGTGACTTCTCACTTTATGTCTCTCCGTCTTTCTCTGTGTCTCTGGTGAACACATATACCCTATAGCAAGAATCTCTCTCTAAAAAGGACAAAACTAAACTAAACAACAACAACAAAAAAACATTGTGACTCTTAGCATGATATGTGTCTTTAAACACCTAGATAATATAGAGAGATGAAATGAAGGAAGATCATCCAAAACTTGAAAAGAATGTGGCCCTATAGATCAAATATTAGTGAACTGATAAAAATAAAATGGAAAGACATTGAGTTCAGCACAGATGATGTAATGCTTAGCTAAAGGAAGTGAGTAGGGAAAATAACAAAGTTTCTTAGAAACAACAACAGCAAAATCCTCTATGCCTAAACTTCATTTAGTAGAATGTCAAAGTCCATTAATCTGAATAATGTTGAAAAGGTTATCTGGGAAAAGTGATGATCCTAAATATTCTAATCTGTAATTTTGAAAAAGAACAAAAGAAATTCACTCCCTAAATGCTGGTTTGTGAGCCTCCCAAAAGCTACTATAGAAATGCAAAGTGTTTTTCAATTATTGTGTTATTAATGTTCATACACTTTATATTTTCCAACTGAATGGCCTTCATTTCAATTGTATTTCGTATCTTCTTTGTCCTGATGAAAAATTATTTTAAGGAATTTTACTCTCTTCTGTAAAAACAATTAGCAAAAAATTATTTTCAAATAGTAGCAACGTTATGTTTGCGTTTCACTCAATCCAACATTTAGTGGAATCTCCCAGCTGACTTCGTATGCAATGAAAGAAATCTCTTAGAAAAGAGAAACAGCTGTTTCCACCAATGTTATAAGTTTTATAAATCACTTCTTGTGAATAAAATGCAATCATCCCTTTTATTTCCAAAGGTAGGAGAGATCAACTCTAAATAATGGCAATCAGAAACAAAGGTGACTAACAATCTCCTTCAAACAATGGGAATATGTATATGACCCACCGTTTTCCTTTTCTCCATTCTCCTTCAGAGGAAAATGAGGGAAAGCTGGCTACGATAATGGTAATATTCTTTCAAATGAGGATTTCAGATTTTGAAAAGTTCTTCCTTAGGATGTCAGCACGGAAGAATAGGTCCAAATTGTCAAAGCTATTTGCAATTGATATTGCAAGTGAGTTTCAACAATAGCGAAATCAGTTTGTGTCAAAGCAACTTAGGCCATTAGTGAGTATCATTTTCTCCATCTGTCAAACAAATAGCAATGAACTTCTTTTGAACAGCTGTTCAAATTAGCATGCACTCATAGGCCTGAGGCCTAAATATGTAATTTGGCTGACCTTAATAGTAATTGCGCCTTACCAAGTGAGTGCTCAGAAAATACATTGTGTCACTGCTTCCGGTCTTCTTCAATGCTTGTGCCTTTTTTTCTGTTCTTATAACTTGTGATGATATTCTCATTCTTTTACTCATGCATTTTCTCATTTCTCTATGTTCAGCTTTGACTTAGACCTTAAGCACATTTTTGGAAACCCCTGCTCATAATGGTTTAGCCTAGGCTAAACCACATGTTAGATATTTTTTTAAAAATTTCTATTGACCGGGAAACAGCAGTTAGCGTAATGGCTATGTCACTGGACTCCCACGTAGTCGACCACGGTTCGCGTCCTGGACCCGGTGGCTTAAAACTCACACTGGGTGCGTGTGTGTGCGTGCCCAAGATCCCGAGAGGAGAATGGAGGAGAAGGGATTGTGGTGTGACCATCCCCCTTGGGGGGTGATTTCCCCTTTCTATCTCTCTGTCTCTCTCTGTCTGTCTGGTGAGCGCACGCGCCCTGTAGTAAAAACCTCTCTCAAAAAAAAAAAAAAAAAAATTTCTATTGGCCGGGACCAGCAGTTAGCATAATGGCTATGTCGCTGGACTCCCATGTAGTCGACTGCGTTTCGAGTCCCGGACCTGGTGGCTTAAACTCACGCTGGGCATGTGTGTGTGTGTGTTTGTGTGTGTGTGTGTGCCCGAGATCCCAAGAGGAAAATGGAGGAGAAGGGATTGTGGCATGGCCATCCCCCTAGGGGTGATTTCTCGCTTTATATCTCTCTGTCTCTCTCTGTCTTTCTGGGGAGGGGGGGCACATGCCCTATAGCAAAAACCTCTAAAAAAAAAAAAATTCTATTTGCCTATAATAGAGAAGTCTCAAGTTGCCTAAAGCAAAAGCTAGTTTATTAGCCTCTTGACAGTGTTTACCTAAGCCACCCTCTATTCTTGACCTTTAAACAAAATGCAAAGAAGAACCATCTCAAAAGCAAAACAACAACAAAAAGCCTATAGCATTAATCCCAAGATATCTATTGCACTGAGTCTTGTTCTATTAGTTTTGGGTTGTGGAACTCTTTCTCCAGGTGGAGACAACACATGAAAACAATCAAAGAGAAGAGCCTAGGAGAGTGAAGATTCAAAAAGAGAGGCAAGGTGGAAATAGAAATGGGAAGAATTCTAAGCTTCAAAGCTTTTATATCTCCCATGAACATATGAACCACATTCCCCCCCCCCTAGATGCTCACAAAGGATCTTGAATGCTCTCTGGAGCTTTTAGTGATGGTGGGAAGATAGCATGCCCCAACTGGGCTCCAGGAACAAGGAAAACAAATCTTTAGACGCTCAGGCAGTTTGTGCTGAATATGTTTAGTAATTATAATGTTGCAATAATTGCTTAATAAATTAATAGATTTGTACTAGTGGCAGAACAGTTAAAGGAAATAAATAATTATATTTTGGTTTTTGAAAAGTTTTTAAAAATCCTTAAATAGACTTGCTGATGACAACCAAATATTTAGCTCAAGCATAGGCCTTTCACTTGTCAAAGAAAAACTGTACTAGATGGAATTAAATAGGAAAGACTGTATTCAGAATTATTGAGATGGAACATTTGTGTTTGCTAATTGGCATGGAGTGGCATTACAGAGGCTGGGAGATAGGAGCTCTGCCTTGAATGTGTTCAAGGAATGGCTTCCAGGTCCTTGAGAAAAACTTCCTGGTTTGTAAAACGGGCAAGAGGCTGGGAGAAGATTTATATCTCAAAGGAGCAGAGGAAGGATTTATAATTTCTAAAGTAAATGTACACGAAAAGAAAGACCTGTAATGAGGAATAAGCCTACCTAAAGTTTAGTCAATCTGATTGAAATGCTAGGGTCCTCTTAATCACCCTGAACTTTAATTGCTGCTCAACATTAACTAGATGTCAAATTGACTTTTAAACTTGACATGTTCTAAATGGGTCTCCAGGTATTCTTCCATTCAAACCATTCCTCCTAGAGTCCTCCATACTCAATAAATAATAACTCAGTAAAACCTTAGGATCCTCCTAGTCTAAAAGTATCCAGAATTCAGCTGTTTCTTGTCATCTCCACCGCTACTTATATGGATGTTTCAAATAGGTCAATTAATTAAAATAAATCTGTCTTCTTTTGGCTTTATTTGAACCCCAGCATCTGCGTGATCCTTTCAGAGCACAAGTATGATCATGTTACTCCTTTAATGCAAACTTTCCAGTGTTTTTCATCTTACTCAGTATAAAATATAAAATTCTTACAGTGGTGTTCATGGCTCTGCTTCATCTCACTCAGTGTCATCTCTCTGACTCCTGGTCTCCTGCTTACCCTACTCTGGACATACTGGCACCTTGCTGTGCTGGAAACTCACCAGGTCCTAGTCACTTGCTAAACTCTTACTTGATACTTTCCCAGGATATCCTGATGGCTTTCTTCTTCACCTTCTTTAAATGTCTACTCCAAGATACCTTTCTCAATGAAGACTTCCTTCCCACACTATCTAAAGTAAGCCACCAACGCTACCTACTTTCCTTCTTTCGTTTTTAAAATTTAATTTTGCATTGAATCAGATTTATCTTTACAGATTACTAGATACATTATCATCAACAAAGAGCTTTTCATTTTTTCGTCAATTAAGTGTACTTTTTTTCTTCCACTGTTTCCCTCCATCTCTCTATTTCCCTCCCTCCTTTATTATTGTTATCCTTATTTTCTCTAGTATCTACCATTGCCCTCGCTGTTTCTATTCTTTCCAAATTTCAGTTTCTGCTATACAGTGCAATCAGTATATACAGGGTGGGGACATACAGAGTCTGTCTTTCATAGTCTGACTTGCTTCGTTTAGCATTAAGTCTTCCATATTCATCCACTTTGTATCAAATGTTAGGGTATCATTGCTTTTTACAGCTGAGTAGTATTCCATGCACTGCATTTGCCACATTTTTTTCGATCCAATTATCTACTTTTGGACATTTGGGTTGATTCCATGTCCCAGCAATTATAAATAATGCTGCAATAAACATGGAGGTGCAAGTATTTTTCCCACTGAGGGTTTTTCTATCCTTTGGGTAAATACCTCAGAGTGGTATTACTGGGTTGTATGGTAGTTCTATTTGTAGGTTTCTGAGGAGTCTCCATATCATTCTCTAAAGTAGTTTTGCTAATTTGCATTCTCACCCACAGCGTAGGAGAGTTCCCTTTCACCACAGCCTTGGCCAGCACTTATCATTATTTTTTAAATTTTAGCCATTCTGACTGGGGTTAAGTGGTATCTCATTGTCACTTTGATTTGAATTTCCCTTATCATAAGAGATGCCAAGCATGTTTTCATATGCTTTTGGTCCGTTTGTCTGTTTTCTTTGGAGAATTGTCTATTCAGTTCATTTCTCATCTTTTAATTGAGTTGATTATTTTTTGTGGGTAAACTGCTTGAGTTCCCTGTATATTCTGGTTATCAGTCCCTTATCTGAGGTATAGTTTAAAAATATGTTCTCCCACTCTGAGTGGGAGAGTCTTCTCACTCTTCTTATTGTTTCTTTTGCTGTGCAGAGGCTTCTCAGTCTCATATGGTCCCATTTATCTGTTTTGGGAACTATTGCCGATTATCTGTTGGAAGTCTTCTTTAAAAAGTCTTTGCCTACTCCAAGGTCTCCAAAGTTTTTCCTGTGTTTTCCACCAGTATTTTTATAGTTTGACATTTTGTGTTTGGATCCTCAATCCATTAATTCGTTAATTTTGTTAGTGGTAAGAGATAAGAATCGAGTTTCATTCTTCCGCAGGTGGATATCCAGTTCTCCCAGTACCATTTGCTGAAGAGATTTGCTTTTCCCCATGGGATTGTCTTGTGCCCTTTGTCAAGGATCAGTTAGCTGTATGTTCTGGGGTTTGTTTGAGGGTTTTAAATTCCGTTCCATTGGTCTGTCTTTATGCCAATACCATGCTGTTTTAATTATCACAGCTTTGTGTACTATCATGTGGTCAGTCTTCAAAAATGTTCCATGTGGGGGTAAGAAAAATGTATATTTTGTGGTAGTTGGGTGCAATACTCTCTAGATGTCTGTCAAATCCCTTTAATGTATGGTTTCATTTAGATCTTGTATCACTTTATTTTTTGTCTAGATGATCTAACTAGAGGAGTCAGTGGAGTGCTGAGGTGCCCTAAAATTATTGTGTTGCAGTCTATCTCTCCCTTGAGATCTAACAATCTCTCTTTGATGTATTTAGGTGCTCCAGTGCTGGGTGCATAAATATTTACAAGTGTTGTATCTTCTTGGTGAACAAGTCCTTTTAGTACTATCTATATACTGTCTTTGTCTCTTCTTACATCTTTCATTTTAAAGTCTATTTTGTCTGATACCAGTATTGCTACTCCAGCTTTTTGGTTTCCATTTGCATGGAATATCTTTTTCCAGCCCTTCACTTTCAGTCTATGTATGTTCTTATCAGTGAGGTGTGTTTCTTGTAAGCAGCATAGAGATGGCTCCTGCTTTTGTATCTATTCAGTCAGTCTGTGTCTTTTAGTGGGAGAATTTAATCCATTAACAGTCAACATTATTTTTGCTATTTGCAGATTTATCCCTGTCATTTTGTTAAACATTTTATCAGTTGTTTTTTGTTCTCCTGTTTCTGTATGTCTTTCTTTAGTTATTCTGATACAACACTCCCCTCAGTACTTCCTGTACAGCTAATCTATTATTGGTGAATTCTTTTAGTTTTTGTTTATCTAAAAATACTTTCACTTGTTTTTCCATTTGAAGGATAATTTTGCTGCATATAGTATTCTTGGTTGAAATTGTTTTTCCTTTAATGTTTTGAATACATCTTTCCATTCTTTTCTTTCCTGCATTGTTACAGTTGAGAGGTCTGACATTAGCTTAATGGGATAACCTTTATAAGTAACTTGCTGTTTCTCCCTTGCCATTTTAAAAATACTGTCTTTGTCTTTAATTTTTACCAATCTGGCTATGATGTGCCAGAGAGAGGATCATTTTATGTTCACTTTATTTGGGGTCCTTTTTATTTCTTGAGTTTGAATTTCTCCATGTTTCTCTATATTTGGAAGGTTTTCAGACAGTATTTCATGAAGGAGTTTTCTCGTGCTTTTAGCAGGTTGTTCACCTGCTGGAATACCCATTATATGGATATTTAGATGTTTAATCATGTCCCATACGCTGTCATCTTTTTTTTGTTTTTTGTTGTTTTTTCTTTATTTTTGATTATGTAATTTATACAGGAAGCATTTTCTTCCAGTTCTAAAGAACTTCTTTAGTAGTTCTTTCTTCTGTGTGGTACAATCAGCTGTTAATGCTTTCTATGGAGACTTTAGTTTCTTGTATTCTTCATTTCCAGAAGTTCTGTTTGATTCTTTTTTAGGGTATCTATTTCTTTACAGAATTCCTTTCTCATGTCCTGAAATGAGTTTCTCATTTTCTGAAACTGATTGCTTTCTCTCACATCTCATGGAGTTTTGTCACTATAAATCTTTAGAATTCTTTTTCTCACATTTCTGTCTATTTCTCTGTGCTATCCACTGTTGGTGAGAGGCTACTATGTTCACCTGGGGGAGAGTTACCACCTTGTTTTCTCATGTTTCTTTGAGATCTGTGCTGGTTTCTAGTCATCTGATGCAATATTCACTTTGTTCTGTTTATCACAGTATATTCTATACAACACATCTTCAGTTCCCAGATGTGTTCCTACTGGAGGGCTCTGTCTCCAACATCAGAGCAGTTAGAGGTAACTTCAGGTACTTGACACCTCTGCCAGATGTTCAGCTCTTGCTGAGGTGGTAGCAAGCTAAGGAGGTATAACTTAGTGAAGAGGGTCAAAAGACCCAATATAGCTCCCAAGCCCCATGCACAGGCTTGCCAAAGGAGGCCTGCCCAGATAAGGTTTAAGTATCCTGGCAGGTAGTAGACAAGGACTCCTTTATTTTTTTCTCTCCAGCATTTTTTGTCATCTAGCATATCGCATGTTATATTTTTTCTGTTTTTCATTTGTCTATTTCAATGAGATCCTATGCTCCCTGTTAACTGCTCTATCCCCCAGCTTAACACAATACCTGATACATGCTAGATGCTCTGTAGTGTTGAACAAATTACTGTTTGTAACGAACACACCCACATGCTCAGAAAATACAGACTGTGCTGGTTCGGTATTGTATAATTCACACTCTTTTCTAAATTCTCCTCTGCATGCCTATACAGTGGAGCCTGGGCTAGATCCTGCCAATAAAAGGCAACCAAGTGAGCTTTGGGGAGCATGAGAAAGGCTACTATTATCCTCTGGCCATGGTGGACCAGATGTCACATGGGAATGTCGCAGATGTCAGGTTTGCTTCCTTGCCTGGACACTATTCTGTGACCTACCTGCTATAGAACCTAGGTAGCAGCCTCTGAAAGCCAGTGGTTATTATCTCTGACCCATAACCCTTTAGCCCTTCAAGAGGTCTGGCAAGCACCAATCTTCTTCATTAAATCCTTTGATGATTCACTTTGCTGACCAAACTCTAATACAAGAAACTTACAGGAATGAATGTGCTACATAAATGTAGGAAAATACGTAAATCTTCATTTGTCAGTATGGGTATCTGTATCCTGATGAAATCTTTTCTGATTTCTAGTTCAGTGTATTAACTGCCCTTCAAAAAGACTGCACCAATTACAGCAGTTTAAGAAACAAGCTAAAAATTTTACTAACTTAGGGAACCAGCAGTTAGCGTAATGGCTATGTCGCTGGACTCCCACGTAGTCGACCGCGGTTCACGTCCCGAACCCGGTGGCTTAAAACTCACGCCGGGCGCGTGTGCGTACGTGCCCAAGATCCCGAGAGGAGAATGGAGGAGAAGGGATTGCGGCGTGACCATTCCCCCTGGGGGGTGATTTCTCGCTTTCTGTCTCTATGTCTCTCTCTGTCTGTCTGGCGAATGCACGCGCCCTATAGCGAAAAAACCTCTCCAGATTCACTTTGCTGACCAAACTCTAATACAAGAAACTTACAGGAATGAATGTGCTACATAAATGTAGGAAAATACGTAAATCTTCATTTGTCAGTATGGGTATCTGTATCCTGATGAAATCTTTTCTGATTTCTAGTTCAGTGTATTAACTGCCCTTCAAAAAGACTGCACCAATTACAGCAGTTTAAGAAACAAGCTAAAAATTTTACTAACTTAATTCCTATGTCTTTTTTATATGTTCAACATGGTATAGGCACGAATATAGCTTATCATTAAATTTATAGTATATTTTTATTTAGAATATTTGTATTTCTTATGACTTTTAAATATATGGTTGTATCTTGAGAAAAGACTTTTGCTCTTGAATCCCACCATTATTTTTTCCTAAGTAAAAAGATTTTTAAAATGTTCCTTTTGAATGTTTAATTGAATTCCACTGAACTAGATAAAAATGATACTATTGCTAACTCCAGCCTTTTTTCAGAAACTCTTCCATCATAACTTGTATGTATTTGTATCTCAAAATGCAGGATCTGCTTTATAATTCTTTTTAAAATTTTTAATAACTCTTTTGCCATGCTCTCATACAAAGACGTAAGAACTTTTTTATGAAGTATCTGAATATTTTTCATAAATAAGAATTAGAATTGCAAAATACATTTGGGAAGACTAAATATATTAATAATTTTAGTCTTTAGTTTGTAAATATATTTTAGGTTTTTTACAATATTCCTTTCACTCTTTTTTGCCTTAGCTTGACTAGTTAATGTTTAATATATGTTATGTTTTTAAAAATATATGTTTTGGCTGTATCAATTATTTTTTAATTACCCAATTCATATATTCAAATTTCCTAACCCATCCATTTTGCTTTCTTTGGATTTTTTTTTCTTTTTCTAACTTCTATTGTTGAATATATATCTAAATATATTCTTTTTAGTAATAAGAACATGTAACATTGTAATTTCATTGGAAATTATTTGGAAATAGCTTTTGGATCATGCCTTGCAATTTGATACATAATTTCCATTGCTGTTTTACAAACATTTTGTAATTACAGCTTTAGTGTCATTTTCACCTCTGGGACTATTTAGAACTTTTCAAAAGTTTACTTATTTATTCTATGAGAGAGTGAGTGACAGAGGGGAAGAGAGAAAGAAAAAGTGACAGGCACTCCAAACAGTATCTTCGCACAGTAGTGACCCCAGCCTCAGCCAGCAAGAATCTTGGACAAAGGCGTGTGCCCAGCCTGCAAGGGAAACCTCAGAGGCAAACCTTTCCACATGATCTCAGCATTGTGGGCCGTTGTACTATATCTGTACCCTTGAATCTGACCTAAGGGAATATTTGTAAATTTCTTAAATAATTAATTTTATTGCTGACATTATGGTCATTTTCTGGTTTTAATACAGTACAGATGATACGTTTTTATTCAATGAAAATTCTGGATGGTTGTTTTGTGACATACTATCTGGTCACCAGTTATTACTGCGACACTTTTCACTTTCAGGCACATTTTTTTTTTCTTTTTTTTTTTTTTTTTTGAGAGGTTTTTCTTATTGGGCACATGCGCTCGCCAGAAAGACAGAGAGAGACAGAGATAGAAAGCAAGAAATCCCCCCCCCCCCAGGGGGGATGGCCACACCACAATCCCTTCTCCTTCATTCTCCTCTTGGGATCTTGGGCATGCACGCACACGCACCCAGCGTGAGTTTAAGCCACTGGGTCCAGGACTCGAACCGCGGTCGACTACATGCGAGTCCAGCGACATAACCATTACGCTAACTGCTGGTTTCCCAGGCACTTTTCTTTTTAAAAGTTTATTTATTTTATTCCTGTTAGCACATGCACAAACAACAGAGAGAAGGAGAAGTATCCTCAACTGGGTACTGTCATGCGGGGATCCCGATTCCTTTGTTAATCCTGTGACCATCTAGGGTCTCAGGAACTCGTACATGTACTTGGTGCAGTTTCAGACAGACTCAGAGATCTAACCCTGCAGTTAGCCATGTGACCTCCAGCACTGCTCTTCATCTGCCTCCAACTGTACTGCCAGGCTGTCCCTCTTTTCTGGATCCTGGGTTTTGTCTTCGTTAGAAAACTTCAAGTGTTAAAAAAGAAACCCTACCAAATTATATAATCATATTGAATTTCTGCCAAACATTTGTATTTCTGTGTGCACATTTACATGACCGATTTTTCCTTCTGTTTTATTCTCCCCAAAATGGATTTCCTCTCATCTGAAATCCTGATTCATTAAGATCCATTTTTACAGAATTATTTATTCAACTTTATTTATCACTATTGTTATTTTAAAATTTGCTACAGGGCATGTGCACTCACCAGAGAGAGACAGAGAAAGAGAGAAAGAGGGAACATTAGTCACCCAGTCAGGGACTTGAACTGTGGCCAACGATGTGGGAGTCTAGCACCTTAACCACTACACCACCTGCTGGCCCCTGTTAAGATCCATTTTAAAGTTTATCTTCCCTATACATGTTTCCTGATTTACTTCCTTCTAAAAATCAAATACACGTTTCCCTTTATGATTTTCTCTGTACATTACATGTGGTTTTCTTTCTTCTTTTTTTTTTTTCAAAGGGGTTTTTGCTATAGGGTGCATGTGCTCCCCAGAAAGACAGAGAGAGACAGAGAGATAGAAAGCGAGAAATCACCTCCCAGGGGGCGTGAGTTTAAGTCACCAGGTCCAGGACTCGAACCATGGTTGGCTACATGGGAGTTCAGCGACATAGCCATTACGCCAACTACTGGTCCCTACATGTGCTTTTCTATGACATCTCATATCCTGTCTTGCATGGAAATGAATCTAGACCTTGGTTTTCCCCTATTATACATGTGTATCTTCGTGAGCACAGAAACTGCTTTTTCATGTTTGTTTTACTTGCACAAAATCTTACACATAGTAGGGTCTCAGTAAATATTTACTGTTCTCAAATGGTTTTAGTGTGAGAGATGGACTTTGTCTCACTTAAAACCAAAGCACTTGGTTCAACTTGTTGACAGTTGCTTGGGGAGAAAAGTTGATTACTTGCCAGCTTGAAGTTTCCATCCTAATTAATCTGACAAGTTGAACGGACTCAGGCATGCTCCAAATACTCGACAAGCCTTCCACCTAATGGCTCAGGAAATACAGGTGTGTTTCCTACCATTGTTTCTGCTTACATTATTGGTCTCAAGGAGTAGAATTCTCAACTTCAGTTTCTAAGACTTCTGAATAAAAACAGATTGTTTATCTGTAGAATATCCCTGGAGGACCACTGTTTCAGATGTCAGGTTGATCTAAAGCACATTTCCCTGTATCCATAGCCTCTTGTTCTCTTCATAAGTTTATTGGTGGAAAATAACACCTAGGCTTGATTTTTCAAGATATCATCACAAAAGTTATCTGAGAGAGGGAACCAGCAGTTAGCGTAATGGCTATGTTGCTAGACTCCCACGTAGTCGATCACGGTTCGCGTCCCGGACCCAGTGGCTTAGAACTCATGCTGGGCACGTGTGCGTGCGTGCCCAAGATCCCGAGAGGAGAATGGAGGAGAAGGGATTGCAGCGTGACCATGACCTTTGGGGGGGGGTTTCTCGCTTTCTGTCTCTATGTCTCTCTCTGTCTGTCTGTCGAGCGCACGTGCCCTATAGTGAAAATCTCTCCAAAAAAAAAAAGTTATCTGAGAGAAAAAAAATCTGTCTATCTTCCTGCATGTGATTTTTCAGGCAAGGCCACCATGGTCTCTAAACTTACAGTTTCAATTTGGCTTTTGATAATTTAATTTAATTTTTTAAAATTTACCAGAGGGAGCATGTGCTCAACAGAGACACAGGCAAGGAGATAGAGAGAAAGAGAGAGAGAAAGCGAGCAAGCATCTCTCAGTGGGGCATGTTTAGATTACAATCCCTTTCCTTCATCTCTTCCTTTTTCCTGGATTTTGGGGACACATGAGCATGCACCCAGCATGTTTCTCAAGCCTCCAGATCTGGAACTTGAACAGTTTTGTTGGCCATGTTTGGAGAGGTTTTTGCTATAGGGTACATGTGCTCACCAGAGAGACAGAGAGACAGAAAGTGAGAAATCATCCCCCAGGGGGTATGGCTATGCCGCAATCCCTTCTCCTCAGTTCTCCTCTCAGGATCTTGGGCACGCACGCACACGTGCCTGGCGAGTGTAAGCTTCCCAATCCAGGACTCGAACCACGGTCGACTACATGAAAGTCCAGCAACATATAGCCATTATGCCAACTGCTGGTTCCAGTAAAAAAAAAAATAATAATAATAAAGAATTATTTCTTTAACTTTATTTTGTTTATTTATTTATTTATTTATTTTAATTTGACCATAGAGGGACAGTGAGAGAGAGAGAGAGAGGGGAGAGAGAGAGAGAGAGAGAGCAAGCCACCAAGTCTGGGACTCAAATTGTGATTGCCTATGTGGGAGTTCAGTACCTTATCCACCACTCTACTTGCTGGCGCCAGTAATTGTTTTGAATGGGGCTTTTGTTAAAAATATTTAATGAAAACGTTGCCTTTTTTTTTTTTTTTCAAATACATTTGAGGAATAATTTCATCATTTAGAAGAGGAAAATGAACATTTCTATAGTTACTTTAAGAAACACCTCTACCTCTCCTGTTTACTCTCTCGGTTTACACCATGGACACTTTCACTCCTTTATGCAACTGTTTGTGAGGGCTTTTGTCTTCCATTTTATATGCTAGAGACCTCTCTAATAGGTACTGGCCTTAGCTGGAAGTAGATGTGGACTCTAAATTTGATGCCAGTTTTCATGACTTCAAGCAGTGGTTAGTTTTCTGTGTTCTGGGTAGATGAAAAAGAAAAAACAAACCTCAAACCCATAGTCATTGCCAAAAAGCACAAGAATCTAGAGCAGTTGAGTTTTGTGCCTGGTTTTTCACTTGCATTGATTTTTCTTGCTTTAAATTAGTTTCAGATGTGCCAAGCACTCTTATTATGTCTTACATGTATTTTAGCTTGACAGGGCCACCATGATAAAATGCTGGAGACTGGGGCCATTAAATAGTAGAAACCATTTTTCACAATTCTGGAGGCTAGAAATCTGATCAAGGTATTAGCAGGTTTGGTCTCTCCTGCAGCCTCTGCCCTTGGTTTGTGGATGCCTGTCTTCTCTCAGTGTTCTTGTATGACACGTTCTCTGTCCGCCCGTATCCCCAGGGTGTGTGCCTCTTATAAGAACACGAGTCTTATTCAGGTTAGGTTCCACCCATACGACCCCGTTAAACCTTCATTACTTCTTTCAAACTCCTGTCTTCAAATACTGCCACAGCGTAAGGTGCCAAGGACTATTGTTTCAACATATACATTTTGAGGGACATGATTTGGTCCACAACACCATGGCAGGTAGAAATATTATATTGTTCAACTTGAAGGAGACAGTTTGTGTAAAGCATTGGTACATTTCCCAGCATATCATTAGGATCGAACCCTTGGTGGTGATGAGAGCATTACTGTCGATGTGCTGGAAGTTATTAATTAGTAGCCTTATTTAACCAAAGAAGATCATATAAAATGTCAGATATTTCTAAAATGAAAGTCTTCTGATAACCATGACATTGTTAATCTTCAGCCAATCACTCTCTTATTTCAGATGCTATTGTATATCATAAAAAAAGCCCAGACCCGTCAAAGGATTTGGACAGAATGGAAGAGGGAGTTTAATAAGCTGGCAGTAATTGGGGCTCTGGGATAAGAAGATCTGAGTTTAAATTCCAGCTCTGCAGTATATTCACTGAGTCCCTGAGCAAATTCTTTAACTTGTTTAGGGGTATATTCACTGAGTCCCTGAGCAAATTCTTGATCTTGTTCAGAGTCTCATTTTCTAAATCTAAAACACAAACTATTAGTAATCAGTTCATATTTGTTTTTGCAAAGATCAAGTAAGATCTGGTTCGAGTCCCTGACCTGGCAGCTTCTTTTCTCTCTCTCTCTCTCTCTCCTTCTCTCTCTCTCTCTTTTTTTCTTTTTTTCTTTTTTTTTGGAGAGATTTTCGCTATAGGGCGCACGCGCTCGCCAGACAGACAGAGAGAGACATAGAGACAGAAAGCGAGAAATCACCCCCAGGGGGGATGGTCACGCCGCAATCCCTTCTCCTCCATTCTCCTCTCAGGCTCATGGGCACGCACGCACACGCGCCTGGCGTGAGTTTTAAGCCACTGGGTCCGGGACGCGAACTGCGGTCGACTACGTGGGAGTCCAGCGACATAGCCATTACGCTAACTGCTGGTTCCCTCTCTCTCTATCTCTTATGCTCTTTCTCACCCTGTCCTTCTCTGGTCAAATTAAAAATAAATAATAAATAAATAGAGTTAAATAAAATAATTCTTAAAAAAAAAAGCCATGAAAACTACCGTCCACACACATCGCCTTCCCAGTTGTGTAGCTACAATCTTCCAGAGGGAGATAGTGAGGAGGTTAAGAGGCTGGCAGAAGAGAAAAGGCATTTTTATTCCCATATCTCCAGTGGTGGCCATAGTAGTGGTGGGCTGCAGCAAGGGGCTGTGGGGGTCTGTGGGCTTAAGAGCTACAAGCAGTTCAGCATCAGCAAGGGTGGCAGGCCAATGGTTTCCACAGTGGTAGTGTGGTAGGTTATTAGCAACATCACAAGGTGACTTTGGGAGTGACAGTACCATCACCAGCTCAGTGGTAAGTGAGGGGACAAGGAGTCTTGCCCCAAAGCAGTAGCATATTTGATCATCAGGTAACACTTCCTCTCCCTCTTGTTAATTCTGCCCCTCAAACACTTAGCATCTTCCTGACTTTGGGAAAATCTCTCCTTTCTGCTACTCTTAACCCTACCCAAATCTTCTCTGACTGCCCTGTCTACAGAGGTTTTGTTTCTTCTTGATTACACGCTAATTTAAACAGTAATTATAACATACCCATATACGTCTAATCTGTATTTCTTTATCTGTCACTTTTAATGGTTCTATGGTATTTCATTGTCTAAATGTGTATCATAAAGGGAGTGAATAATGAAATTCCAGTAAATTTCTAGTCTCTTCCTATTAAAGATATTGATTACCTGTCTCAAGTATATCTGTAGGATAATTTTCTAGAAAAGAAATTACTTGATTAAAAGCTTTGTGAATTTTAAGTGTTCATATATATTGTCAAGTTACCCTCTAAAGAGAATGTACTAATTTATATTTCCTTAAACAATGAAAAAGAATGACTATTTATACCTATCCTTGACAATTTGATAGATTAAAATGATAACTTATTAATATTTAAATATATATTCCTTTAAAGTAAGTTTGAATGTCTTTTCAAATTTTCCAAAGCCATTTGGTTTTCATTTTCTGTATGAGATCTATTCATGATTCTTAAAACTTCTATTGTTACTTTTTGACTTAAAATATTTCTTTGTTGCTGAGGATATTAATTCTTTTGTCTATCATATATTTTGCCTAATTTTATCCAGTTTGTTATTTTCTTTTGAAATTTTTCTTTATAAAAATTTTTAATATTTATGTAGTCAAAATTTTTCTTTACATAACAAACTTTTTTTTGAGAGAGAGATTTGTTATGGGGCACATCTGCTCGCCAGAGAGACTGAGAGAAAATGAAAGACAGAAAGCAAGAAATCACCCTCTCTTCCATTCTCCTGTTAGCATTTTGGGCATGCACGCACCCCATCTGGTATGAGTTTTAAGCCACTGGGTGTGGGACTCGAACTGCAGTCAACTTGTGGGAGTCCAGCGTCGTAACCGCTACGCCTCCTGCTGGTCCTATAACAATTTTTTTTTTAAATTCTGCAATTTATGTTTATTGTAGATAGGACTTCTCAACTCAGATTCTAAAATAAGTTTTAAAATCTTTTTTACTACGGTTTAAAATTTTAAATATATTCTTTCCAGGACAGAGAGAGAGTAAGAGAGAGGGCCAGGCACCCACAATGGGGCTCTTATGCAGTGATTTATCACCAGCCCCAGCCAGCCGGCATGACAGGCATGCATGGACAGCGTGTATAGACACCTTGAGATGTGAACCTGGGACATTATCATAGGGCCCCAAAGAAAGAAAGAACCTCGTCTGACTCAAACGAGTATGTGGCAGATTTCAGTCGGAGGTCTGTTTCCCTGGCACTGCTTTCTCTAAAGAATTTTCTGTTTCTTTCTCGTATTCATCAGTTATGCATTTGAGTCTGCTGGCTGGGATGATAATGCTGTTAGGAGAATTGACTTTATGTGTCTACTGAGTTTGTGTTCCTTGACTTGGTGCAGTTTAAAGTGTTACTGGTTTATCATGTCAGCTGAAAGACCATCAGTAGAGACTTAGTTCTTTAAATTAGCGGAGGTCCAAGAATCAAATTTTAAGACACAAATACTCTTGAGGAGGTGGCATTGGAACTTTTCCCATACATCAGAGTGATTGGGTAGCATGGATTCACTCCCTCCATACGGCAGCTTATCCGATGCTGGCTCTAAGGGAGGGGGAAGCAGGGCCAATAGGAAATTTTTAAAGATGTAAAACAAAGATTGATCATTCCCTGCAGACCTCGTTATGTTCCTAAGAGTAGGTATGGGGACTAAATATACAGAATGTCTCTATTTCTAGGTAGCTAGGACTCAAGTTTAGGATTTTTGATTCCAACAGGGGAAGGGATATAGCAGGGTCTTAGATAGAAGGTTCAAGATTGTGCCCACATTCCAGTTTGTTTTTGGCATCCCTGGGCTCCTCGTTAAAATATCGAGAGTTAGCCTGCTAAGTATTTTTTTGCTTGGATATTACCGGGTAGGTTCTTTTGATGTTTCTATGCATTTGCTATTCACAGTTACAGACACTGTGAATATTTCATAAGATAGCCACAGATATGATTAACATTTGGAATGCTTACATAATATGAACTTTTAGTAAAAAGTATTCTTTCCTATATGACACTATTATTTACAGATTTTCTTATTTTTTATATTGATGGAAAAAGGAAGAAAATAAATAACACCTGGGAAAAACTGTCCTTTTTTGAGAGCACTGAGACTTTTGTATGCATTTTCTCTTCCTCTTAAACATGAACCTTTGAAGTGTGAAAGACGAGAGAATCTAAAGCAAGGAGGAGTGATGTTAGTAGCTAAGGATGGGTAATTGTCTGCAGAACCAACCAGGGCTACTGAAGCTCCTTAAATGAATAAGCACCAGGGTCAATAGGAGGTGTAGTGATTAAGGATCTGGACTCCCATGTGGCCAATGGCTATTTGAGTCCTAGATCGAGCAGCTTAAGACATGAGAGGTGCTTGTGTGCGAGTGCCCAAAATTCTAGGAGAAGAAGGGAGAAGGGACTGTGGCATGGTCATCTCCCTGGAAGGTTATTTTTCACTTTCCCTTTCACGTTCTTTGTCTCTCTATGAAAAGTGTACGTGGGCTATTAAAAAAAAAACTTCAAAAAATGAATAAGCATGAAATGGGAAATTCTGAGATTTTTATTAGAAATGAGTTTCATTAGAAATACCTGGATATTGTTGGGATGCAGATAACAGAGTTCCTCCTCAAGAGAGCCTAAGTAATATCTCCTGGATTGAGCTAAAATTCTGCATTTTAGGGGCCAGCAGGTGGTGTGGCTGACTGCAGTTCGAGTCCCATACCTGGCATGTTGAAATTCATGCCAGGTGCCTGTGCATGTGTGCCCAAAATCCCAGGAAGAGAATGAAGGAGAAGGAACTGTGACAAAGCTATCTCCTCCACCCCTGGGGAAGGTTGATTTCTAGCTTTCCTTCTGCATGTCCCTTTGGTGAATGCATGTGCCCTATGGCAAAAACCAATCTGCATTTTAAATAATTGTTTAAGGTGACTTTGGTGTTGGTGGCCCAGCTCACATTCCAGCCAATAGTGGAGTATCTCTAATCCTTTCCTTCTAGCAAGACATTTCACAGAATCTCCAAAATAAAAGCCAGATGAATGAATAATTCTTTTTCTAAGAAAAAGAGCTTGGGACCAGCAGTTAGCGTAAAGGCTATGTTGCTGGACTCCCACATAGTCAACAGTTGTTCAAGTCCCGGACCCGGTGGCTTAAACTCACGCCAGGTGCGTGTGCGTGTGTGCCCAAGATCCTGAGAGGAGAATGGAGGAGAAGGGATTGTGGCATGACCCTCCCCCCCGGGAGGGTGATTTCTCGCTTTCTGTCGCTCTGTCTCTCTCTGTCTTTCTGGAGAGTGCACGCGCCCTATAGCAAAAACCTCTCCAAAAAAAAAGAAAAAAGAAAAAGGACTTGAACAAACACCTCTCTAAGGAAGACATATGAACAACCAAAAAGCATATGAAAAAAGGCTCAACATCCCTCATCATAAGGGAGATGCAAATGAAAACCACAATGAGATGCCACCTAACCCGAGTCAGAATGGTTAAGATGAAAAAAACAAAAAATGGTAAGTGTTGGCAAGGCTGTGGTGAAAAGCGAACTCTCCTACACTGTTGGTGGGGATACAAATTAGTCCAGTCACTGTGGAGAACAATATGGAGGTTCCTCAAAAACCCACAAATAGATATATACATTTTGAAATTTATGTATAATTTTTTATAACTCTGTTTCATAAACCTTTTGAAGACCATTCTAATGTATTAACACCACATTATGGTAAAAATAAACTCAGCATACTTGTATTTAGTCATTACTGGAGCACAAGTTCCTATGATTTGCTTACATAAGTGACACAACTGGACCCTTGTGGGAAAGGTCCTTAGTTTGAGGGGCTCCCTGAGTACAGTGGTCACATACACACAGGATCCTAGCTGACTGAGACTAGGGATAGATAGCAGCAGCAAGACCCTGTAGGGCTTGGTTGGTCTCTCTCTCATTCTCTTTCTCTTACATGGAAGAAATAAATAAACTTAAAAAAAAAAAAAAAAGACCACAGTGAATGAGCAAGTGAGCCATCCCAGTCGTCCCATCACTGTAATTGACAGCACATCAGCAATACCAAACACGCTGTCCAATATATCACAGCCAGAGAAAAACAGGAGTATCTGTCCAACATGTGGAAATAGATTTTTATAGAAAAATGGATAGAACGGAAGTTGATCAACGGCCTCTTGTAATTGCACTTCCCAAAGCAAAGAGTAGAACTAGGATACTTCAATAGCAATTCAATGAATTTGGGCTCATACTAATGCAATGTATGTATATATTGCTTTAAGTAGATTTCTGGAGCGCCCGCTCCCTAACATGGCGCTGAGAGCACACAGACCTCTACATAAACAAGCCCATATTTGGTTATTGTTCCTGTTCCGGAACGCGTAGGCACTGCCTCAGCCTATCAGTGCTTGCCTGGTGGCAAAAGAGGACTGGTTTGCGGGACGGATATATAGGGAGCCTGGGTGGGCTGGGAAGAAAGAAGGAAGAAGAAGAAGATTATAAGAAACCTGGGGTAATAAGGCGTTCTGGAGAAGACCTTGTCAGCGTCGTCATTGAAGCGACAGATTTCCTTCTGAAAGCGGTACATTTTTATAGGTTGACGTAATTCTTAAATCACATTTTTAAAGTTTACTATATATATAGAGAAAGGCATCTTTAACAAGGCCTTAGCAGTCCACAATCTCCATCCAGTATCCCAGACAGGGTGGACTACAGGTCCACAGGAGCACATACCCCATATGTTTCAGGTCAACCTGGGATCTGAACTGTCATCTTCCATGTTGCTCTAGCATTTCAGAGAATCAAGCACGCTCTTACCTATGCTACTGCAACTGGGCCATATTTAAATAAATACCATTAAAATAACACTTAAAGCAATATGGGATCGTTATGATATTCTATGAGTCAGCAAGATTAGTGGTTTAAGTAGGAAATGAAAGCTTTTAGTAGGGCCAACAAGTGGCGTGGTGATTAAGATGGTGAATTCTCACATGGTCAACCACCATTAGAATCCTGGACGTGATGGCTTGATAATGATATTGGGCGTGTGTGGGTGCATGCTCAAAATTCTGAGAGGAGAATGGAAGGAAAAGGAATTCCCTCTTGTGCATGGATTTCCCACTTTCCTTCTCTCTCTCTCTCTCTCTCTCTCTCTTTCTGTCAAGCACATATGCCCCATGGCAAAAATCGAAATAGAAAAGTTTTTAGAAATTGTATTAATTCAAAAGAGTTTCCATATCAAAAGAGGTGATAGATCCAGAGAATTCTGTGTTTATCTGTGCAGTATACTGTGTTAAATTCTACTCATTACCTTCTAAAAGAAAATAGATGAGCATGCATTCACATGGAGTTATTATATGATAAAGGTCTGAAAATATATTATTATGCTGTCAGGAAAGTCATAACATATTTTTCTATGCAAAAATGCATCATGACTTTCCCAACAATCCAATATTTGAAAATATCCTCCAAGAAGGTTTGGATGTAAAGGATAATTATTTTAAAATATTTAAATAATTGTAACATAGAAGAGATAATTCATGTTTGTGTTTCCTGTGGCTAGACCTAAGGCTAAGGACTGACAGTGATATGTAGGGAGCTTTTTGCTCTATATAGAAAGACTTCTAAAAATCAAAGCTTTGTAACATAGATGAATTTAAAACAATGGTTGGACAATTATATGCCTATAATATAGAAAAGAATCCTATACAAACTGATATGAAGCACAATTAGAAACCTTCCATGTTCTTTTCCATCATACATTATTCTATAATATTTGTAACATAGTACCTTGACACTTTTAATAAAAGTGATCAATTTTATGGGACAAAATGAATAAAATGTATTTCTGGTTTTATTCCTAATTAAAGTTGTATGTGAATTCAATAGTATGTGTTCCTATATGAGACATATAACCATGGAGAGATATATTTCTAAAATATGGTAATCAAATATTAATAGAGTTCAATACCTGTGCAATGCTATTATGAAGACAATATAATATTACATTGCAAGATCAGACTTACCTAGTAGGTATTTATCTACTTGTGTGATTCACCACTGGTGCCTTTTCTGAAATACCAACAAACGAATAAATACAAAGAATTTAAGATTAGAACAAACTTTAGGTCTTCAAAAGCTATAGTAGATTTTTTAGTACACTTAATCATGGGAATTACAAGATAAATTTGGTTGACCAGGGAAGAGCCAGTTAAAACTCCTCCCTCTTTTCCCTGTGCTTGTTCATATCAATTAATAACATTGATTGAACATTGAACCTTGGGACTGTGAGTAGAACAGCATAACATTTGTCCTGCAACCATTACTTCAGTGGGACTCATATGAGGAAAGCAATTAAATACATGGGTTGTAGAGCAAGAATGATTGACTCAAAATCTGAATATGGTTTCTTTAAAGCTAAGTAAACTTGGGCAAATAGTTTAAGCTATTTTTACCATCTCATTTGTAAATCAGAAAAAAATTAAGTAAGAAGCTCTACTTCATTCAGTTTTTGTAAGAAACACTCTGACCCATCCAATGCCAAAGAATGGACATGGAGACATGAGGTACAGCAAAGTGAGACTTTAATGGCAGTCTTATAAGATTGGGTGTCTCATAGGCAGGTATGCAGGGAATGGTTACAATAAGCAGTATATTCCCTCATGTGCAGTTCCTCATTGGCTGAGTACTAGGAGGTGTACGATTTCCCCATATGTTGCCTAAGTTTTAGTATTGCTTTATTAGGTGTTTATTGTTCCCTTTTCTCTCTTGTCTGACAAAAAGGCACAGGCTCAGGCTCCTCCCTCTTTTCCCTGTGCTTGTTCATATCAATTAATAACATTGATTGAACATTGAACCTTGGGACTGTGAGTAGAACAGCATAACATTTGTCCTGCAACCATTACTTCAGTGGGACTCATATGAGGAAAGCAATTAAATACATGGGTTGTAGAGCAAGAATGATTGACTCAAAATCTGAATATGGTTTCTTTAAAGCTAAGTAAACTTGGGCAAATAGTTTAAGCTATTTTTACCATCTCATTTGTAAATCAGAAAAAAATTAAGTAAGAAGCTCTACTTCATTCAGTTTTTGTAAGAAACACTCTGACCCATCCAATGCCAAAGAATGGACATGGAGACATGAGGTACAGCAAAGTGAGACTTTAATGGCAGTCTTATAAGATTGGGTGTCTCATAGGCAGGTATGCAGGGAATGGTTACAATAAGCAGTATATTCCCTCATGTGCAGTTCCTCATTGGCTGAGTACTAGGAGGTGTACGATTTCCCCATATGTTGCCTAAGTTTTAGTATTGCTTTATTAGGTGTTTATTGTTCCCTTTTCTCTCTTGTCTGACAAAAAGGCACAGGCTCAGGACAAAACTGCAAGAAAGGCCTGCTGAATGTCTTGAGGAGAGAGAAGTAAAAAGGAGCAAAGGGCTGGTGAAAGCCACCATCTTGTTCTCAAGGGCAACTTATTTTGGGACTTTGTTTGTTCGGGGCTTTCCAGGACTGTGTGCTTTCTGGGATTGCCACATCTACAAGCTGCTTATGTAACTTTTGGTAAGCTATTCTTGAAAATGAATCAGTTAGGCTATTTTATTACACTTGTTGTGACTATAATAATGATAGTAATAGTTAATATTTACTGAATAATCATTGTGTACCTGGCACCATTCTAAATTAATTGAGGGCTTTAACTCATGTAACCCTTATAAAACAGTGTG
The DNA here is from genome assembly GCF_000334495.1 of Tupaia belangeri chinensis. Classification (NCBI taxonomy): domain Eukaryota; kingdom Metazoa; phylum Chordata; class Mammalia; order Scandentia; family Tupaiidae; genus Tupaia; species Tupaia belangeri. Next base: position 744,392 of record NW_006205385.1, on the reverse strand, counting down.
CAATTGGCCATTTTCTCTTTCCAAATGGAAAACTGAAGCACAGAGTCATCAACTTATTCCAAGTAACAAAGCTAACCCAAGCTGTCCAGTTTCAATGTCACCTTCTCAGTATGATTCTCAAACCATATCCTGGCCATGTAAGGAACTCCATAAATTACAGCTGTCATTACTATAGTAAAGAAATGTTTGCTGTTGTTCAGGCATGGAACTCCATTAATATTTGATTACCGGGACTAACAGTTGGCATAATGGCTATGTCACTGAACTCCCATGTAGTCGACTGTGGTTTGAGTCCCAGACCCAGTGGCTTAAACTCACTCCGGGTGCATGTGCGTGCATGTCCAAGATCCTGAGAGGAGAATGAAGGAGAAGGGACTGTGGCACGGCCATCCCCCTTGGGGGGGTGATTTCTCGCTTTCTGTCTCTATGTCTCTCTCTGTCTGTCTGGCGAGCGCACGCGCCCTATAGCAAAAACCTCTCCAAAAACAAAAAAGTCGATTACCATATTTTAGAAATAAAGGTCCAATCTGGGCAAAGAAATTATCCTGGAAACTAGCAAAATAGATTTAATAAAATAACTTTGTAAAACCCTAGACACAATGGGGTTACTCTGAGTGTCAAGTAAAAATACAGAAATACCACCTATCTATTTTTATTCAGAACTGATTTCAGAGTAACAGCAGGCAGAAGCAATGGAGAGTGGTCACCTAGAGACTTTGCAGTCAGTGAACATGCACAAGGGGGAGTAGAGTGAAAATTGAATGTTGACAGTGGTTGGTGCACTGGTTTGCCTACTTAAGGTGCTATGTTTACAGTTTCTTATAACAACAAAAGAAGACATTGAGGGGTGAACCAGTTTTCACTAGATTTCCTTGGGATTGGGAGGAGGAGTAGGGATATGGTCAAGATACCATAACTTGATTCTTAAAAATAAGTATGAGGCTAGTAGGTGGCATGGTGGTTAAGACACTGGATTCCCACATGACTGACCATGATTTGAGTCCTGGACCCATCAGCTTGAAAAATCTTGCTGGATGCATGTGCTTGTGTATACAAAATCCTGAGAAGAGAATGGAGGAGAAGAGATTATGAGGTGGCTGTGCCCCCTGAGGGGTGATTTCTCACTTTCCCTCTCTCTATTTCCCTTTGTCTCTCCCCTATAAGCTCTGTGCCCTATGGCAAAAAAAAAAAAAAAAAATAGAAAACAAAAACAAAACAAGAGTATGAATTCCTTGGGATCAGAGGAAAATTTCCACCTGAAAGGTGGGAAGAAAGGGAAGCTGCCTGATCTTGCTGTAAATGCATGACTCATCCAGAGATAGAAACAATCCAGATGCAAAAGTCCACCTGAATGCTGTCTCAGGAACTTCTTAATCCCTCCACCCTAAATCCCTTTACTCTAAAAATCTCTACTCCCCATCCTTCTGGCTAATGCAGCTCTCCACAACTGTCCCTTTTCTCTCTTGGAAAGTGGAATAAACCTTTTCTACCCAATTAAACAAAAATTAGTGTGTGTTTCACTTACAGTGACCTCTCAGCAAGCTCTGATCATACCTCACATCTTTCATGTAACAAATATGAAATCTGAACCAAATATATATATTTAAAAATCTTCCTGAAGGCATTGGAGACTGGAGAGTAACAGAAGAAGACAGATTACAAGGGTAGAAGGGAAGATCAATAATACGGGGGCAAATCAATACCGGGAAGGAAGGAACAACATGGGGGAGTTCACTGCTTTTCGTTTTCCTTCCTGAGGAGAGGCCTCAGTGCACATGTCGGATGCTAACACTGATAGAAAATCTGCTGTAACCTTGACTTGAAGAGAAAAAGAATAACTGAATCCAGGGCAACCACAGCTGTAGGAAAGCAAAATAGAAATCCTGGGTAGAAAGCTATGGAGGGAGAATTTAATAATTATTGTATAAGCTATTTCCAAATATCCAGATGACCCCTTAATACACCTGCAGGTGGTAGATTTTACGGATCATCCGAAGGTCAAAAGGACAGAATTAAGATCAGGACTGCTGCCAAGATAGAGTCTGCAGTTTGAATTTAACTAAAGCATTCTGTTAAAACAAATAAATCAACACGATATTGTTGATGGAAATAACTAGCTTAGTAAAAATAATAACGTGGTTTATTTTTAAGCATGAATATGAGTGACTTAGGTCCAGAAAGGAGGCAAAACCTGCCTTTCTCCAGGTGATCAGCTACAGGGTTTCCTTATATTTGATTTTTTTTTTTTTTGAGAGATTTTCACTGTAGGGCGCGTGCGCTCGCCAGACAGACAGAGAGAGACATAGAGACAGAAAGCGCGAAATCACCCCCCGGGGGGATGGTCACACCGCAATCCCTTCTCCTCCATTCTCCTCTCAGGATCTTGGGCACGCACGCACACGCGCCCGGCGTGAGTTTTAAGCCACCGGGTCCAGGACGTGAACCGCGGTCGACTACGTGGGAGTCCAGCGACATAGCCATTACGCTAACTGCTGGTTCCCTATATGTGATTTTGAAAGTGAGAGACAATGTTTGGAATTTAGTGAAGAATTTTTCCATTGGTTTGACCCAAAAAGGTAAGACATGTAGTAGCAGGAACTTATAGGTTATATATGGGTTTTACGGTTTTTAGGTTAGTGATTAGAAAGGAAGTTTGTGAGATAAGAAAGAAATGTATTTTTAAAAATTATTTTATTTAATTTCATTTATTCATTCATTCATTTATTTTAATTTGATCACAGAGATAGAAAGACAGGAAAGTGAGAAAGCAAGCCACCAGGTCCAGGACTCAAACCATTGTTGGCCATGTGGACGTGTCCAGTGCCCTAACCACCACACCGATTGCCCGTCCCCAGAAAGAAATGTATTTTAACAGAGCTAAGGAAACTTAATATACAATACAAAGATACTATGCCAGGGACAGAATTTAGGAAGAATCTTGTTATCAAAGGGTCAAAATTGTCTGTTAATTGTTTTTGGCATGACTCTTTCCAGGCCCTCTGGAAAGGATTTGGGAAATAGGAAAAAGAGTCAGACTTCTTGCTCCCTACATGATCACCATGATGAAGCAAGGAAAGGGAATTCAAGATCTCCATAATTATACATAAACATGTCTAGGACACAATCGCAAATTACCCAGCCTAAGGAGAAACAAGAAAATGAAAATCATTCTTACAGAGAAAAGAGCATTATAAAAAAGGCAAACAAATTATGCTGAAATGACCCAGATGTTGGAATTACCAGACAATAATTTTAAAACAGATGTTATATTGGATCATTGGAAAAGTCCCAACATTTTTTTTTCTATACTTATGCAAAAATCATCATGACTTTTCTGATAACCCAATAAGTATGCTCAATGATGTTAAAGAAAAATATGCTTGGAATAAATGACAAAAAAGAACATTTTTTGTTGAGAAATTGAAACATTAAAAATGGAATTTTTAGAATTAGGGGAAACGTCTCTACTAGATAGACTTAAGAAGCAAAATAAAGATAACCATGGAAAAAAGATGAATACATTTAATGATAGAACAAGAGAGAATATTCCATCTGAAAATGGAGAGGAAAAAAAATAGGCAAAATATAAGGAGAGCCTCAAAGACATACAGTTTTCTTAACATATATAAAATTTGAGTCCAAAGAAGAAGATAGAAAAAAATAAAGCAGAAAAATATTTGAAGAAATAATGTCCCCCATATTCCCAAATTTGACAAAGACACACATTTATAGATTTAAAAAGCTGGAAAACTCTAAGCAGGGTAAATATAAACAAAACTATGTTTAGGCATGTTATAATCAAACTTCTGGAAACCAAAGATAAAGAGAAAATCCTTAGTGCTGCCAGAAAAAAAGTGACACATTCACTGTATAGAAGGGAATAAAATAATATGCGTTGTGAGGGAATCCAGACACCAAAGACTGCATACTGTGATTTTATATGTGAAATTCAATAAGGAAGGAAATGAATCTGTAGTGACAGAAAACACATCAGTGGTTTCCTGGGGCTAAGGGTGGAGGTAACCTGAAAGGAACAAGAAAAGAGGGCACGTTTTATATCTTGATTGTAGTGGTGTTTTTGCAGTTGCATATATTATCAAAATTCAGTGACTACTATACTTACATTGGGTACATTTTATTTTTTGTGAGTTCTAGGTTAATGATACTGATTTCAATAAATGAAAGGGGTGTTTGGAGAAGTATCCTTTTAGAAAGCAGTTGCCTATCAAAGATCCTTATTGTTAAATTCTGCTTTTTACCTTCTCAGAAAACATTTAAGACAGAATAAGGAAGTAAGAACTGTTAGCCAGTGTAGACTTAGGGGGTAATAAGACCAATGACATCCCCTCAGCATATAAAAGCAATTTCAAAAAGTGCAAGTTTGACAGAACAGTAACTTTTCTGATTTGACTTCTATCACTGTGACAATGAGAACTTTTTTTTGAAATTTTCAGATATATTCACATTATACATGAAATTCCCATTAAAATGTGTATGATTTTTTTTAGCCAATAGCTTTACATTTTTTTTTTTGTCTGTTCATTGTTTCTTTCTTTAAACCTCATGCCCACTTTCTACCTCTCATTCTTAAGGCTTTTCAATCACATAAATTTGTTTTTCTTTGGTATCAGTAAAACCTACATGAAATCATGCAGTATTGAGTTACAAGTCTTTTTTCCTTCCTTTTTTTTTTTTTTTTTTAATTTTGCTAAAGGATAAGTGTGTTGACCAGAGAGAGGCAGAGCAAAGACAAGAAAATGAGGGGAGAAAGCACCCCCCATGAGAGACAGCCTCTCAGTAATCCCTTCTCCTGCATGTCTCCTTTCAGGATTTTGGGCGTACATGCACATGTGCCTAGAGTATTTTTCAAACTGCTAGCTATGGAACTCAAACTGCTCCTTTGGCAAAGTGGGATCCAGCTTCCTCACTCACCATGCAGCTGGCAGGCCTAAGTCGCAAGTCTTTTTCAGACATAATTCATATGCCTGAGGCTTACCAAAAAATATGAACTTCCACAGTTAAATGTGCCATATACTCAGAAAAAATATTTGTAGTTTTTCAGTTTCTTGCAAAATTTGCATCCTGGGAATTATATATGACATTTTGAATCTATTGTCATTTTTATCCCTTCAGATATGAAATATCGAAGGTAGGCTCTATATGGTCATTTAACTGCTCGCTATATCTTTACATCCCCCACATATGAATTAGGATATATTAAAATGTACAGAACCATCCATTTCAATGGATTTGAACAAGTCTCGTAATGTCTTTCCATAAAGTATTGTCTTATTTTGTGCTATTTACAAGGATCACAATGATTAGGTTAAGGGCTTATGTAAAATTTACAAAAATTGTACAAAAGCACTTATACTTAATGTCTCCAGGTAAGAAAGCCATAAAGGTATTCAATTTAGGATATGATTTAACAAGAAAGTCCAGAAAAAGAAATTGGAGGGGGCCACTATACATTACTAATAAGATTTTTGTCTTGTCTTGTGCAAAATACATAGATGAGTTTTTGTCCATGCATAGTGCACCCCATGCTTTATGAGTTCAAAATAACAATTTCTTTATGTTATGTGTCTATAAATTGGCACCTCTGATTGAGTTCAGCTGAGTATTTATTTGCTTGTTTATTTATTTATTTTTATTATCATCATAATCTTCTTTACATTACAATGGATTACATATAACTTTACAGTGTATTGCATTACTTTTTCAAAAGGGAATGCCCTGCAAGCTGACTGAGTCTTTAGAGGTTGGCTGAAATTGTTCATGTATCTATGGTTGACTAGAGATCAACTAGGCAGTTCTTCCTGAGGTTGGTTGGCAGTGACTGGGAAAAACTGAGGCAACTAATCCATGTAAATCTCAGCATCTGGCAGACTATCCCAGGCTATTTCAATGTGGCCCAGTAGGATTCCAAGAGAGAAAGCAGAAGCAGACAGGGCCTTTAGACTGAGGTTCAGAACCAGTATGACATTGCTTCTGCCGAGCTTTCTCAGTCAAAGCACTTCACAAGCTGGACCAGATACAAGAAAGGCAAATAAATAGGCTCCACCTCTTGATGAAAATTAATGAAAAGTCATACTGCAAGGAGTGGTACAGGTAGGAAAAAAGTGTTTATTTTGTGCAATCTACAGCAGAGAATATGCCCTTTAGTAAATAATTATAAGCTGCAAAAATAAATTAGAAGAAAAAATGATAGCGATTAATCATAAAATTACGAAAATCTTCTCATTTCCATGAGCATGCTGTATTGGCTAGGAAAGTCATTTTAAATCTGTATGACAAATGATGATGTACATTAATGGGTTCAACCCCATACTAACATGATTTAGAAGCATGTGGTTATACTTCTGTGGAAAATATAATTTAGCTAATTTGCAAAAGCTTAAAAAAAAATTTAGTTCAGTCTAAACATCCAAACAAACATTGCAATTAAGAAAGTTTGGCCCCATAGCCTAGTGGTTAAGAGAGCTGGCTTCCACATGGCTGACTGTAGTTTGAATGCCCTAGCAGCTTGAAAAATTGCTGGGTGCATGTGTGTGAGTGCCTCCAAATCCCAATGGGATGGAGATACAGAAGAGAAGGGATTGTAGTGTGACTAACTCCCTTTGGGGGATGCCTTCTCCCTCCTCTTCTCTCCCTTTCTCTGTCTCTGATGAGCATGTGTACCCTCTGGCAATTAAAAAACTTAACAGATGTGATCTTATTTCATAGATAGTGCCTGATAAGTTCTTCTATATTTTTTAAAATGATAGGTATATCTGAGACAGAAATAAATAATACCTATTAATTTAATACAAGAAAAATGTCAATCTATTTTCTTAAATTAATTGTGATATCTTTGATAACAGGGACCTTGCCTTTCTCATCTTTCTATGGATAATAGCAGCTCATTATTAGTTTTATCATAAAAAGCTAACTAGATCTATAGAAAAGCAGGTATCTAGAACTCATTAGCTTTGTTGCCCACTTACAAAGTCTTTTTCTAGATTTTGTCTTAATGACTTCTCTTAGTTTTTTGGTTAACATTAGTAAAACAAACTGCAGTTGAAAAGCTTAAACAATTGTAATAGGTATTGCTCATTTTGTTGTTCAGCATAGCCTGTATAATGTCAGGCATAATAGATTGCTTCTAGACTTTAGTAGGAAAATTCATCTAAAAGACATTTCCCTCTTATTAAAAAATAAGAACTATGGGCCAGCTGGTGGTGTGATGGTTAAGATGGCGATATTCCATGTGGCTGAAAGCTCGATTCAGCTGTTGGACTGGTGGCCTGAAAAACATGCCAGTTGGGTGTGCATGTGTGTGCATGCCCCAAATCCCAAAAGGAGCTGGGTCAGGCCTAAGAACAGAGAACCTCTGAGGCTGCAGAGTTCCTGTAGAGTGAACACACTTTTCAAGCCCAATGTACAAATGTTAACTGGATGCTCTGGAGAAGGGGCACAGGGAGTGCCCCCACAGTGTACCCCTGCTGTCTTCTGAACAGTGGGCAAAACGAACTGCTTGGTGGCCTGCACCATGGGGAGCTCAGATTCTCTGGCTTAGGGTGAGACTTCCACCCTCCTTGTGCCCCTTTGGATTTCCCACCCCCAGCTAGGAAGAGGTAGTGGCACTGTTAGAGCTGGGCCCAGAATGCTAGTTAGTAAAAGGAGAGTCTTTGAGGGCAGCTGCAGGGAGGCCTTGCAGCCAGGAAGGAGGGTTTTGTTTCAAACCTTTGTTTGAAGGGGCAATGGCAGCACCTCTGAGCTATGCTGTGTAAGACTGTTGCTCCCCTGGGTCACCACTCTTTTCCTGCTCAGTGACATCTGGGGCTTTACCCCTTTCCTTTTTTAATCTACTTTTGCTAAGATGCATTTAATAAAAAGTGGGGTGAGGGACAAAATGCTGTTTCCCTTGCCTCTAGGCTTCTGGGATGTCATCGCCTCCAGGTTGCTGGGTATGCTTCCAGCCATTAATAAAGCATTGAAACAGTTTTTTTGTTTGTTTTGTTTTGTTTTAAAGAAATGTTCCAAAAGGAAATATTAATATATTAATGAACATTATCTCATCACAACGTTCTTCTTAACATAACTCAATATATTTCATCAGGTGGGTGCTACAGAGATAACTTAGCTGTCACCCCCTCCTTTCCAGTCTGTTTGGATTGTACACCTTTAGGGATGTAGTTGTAATGACTCTGACCTTCTTCTGGTTACCACAGATCCCTTCCCCAAGTACTGTCAGTCTTATTTATGAAGTATTTCTCAAATTCATTCACTTCCCTTCATCTTCACTAACTTCATTAACCCTGCAAAGTACCTGAATTATTGCAAAAACCATCAAAGGGATCGCCCTGAGTCTGCTCTCCCTTCTCATCTCCAAACGATAAAAAAGGCAAAGTTTTTGAAATACAGATCTGATCCTATTTCTTCTCTCACTGTCCCTACCTTAAAGACCCCTCAGTGGTATCCTATTACTCTTAGGATAAAGTGCCTTAGCATGGCCTCCAATGCACTGCATGGTCTGGCTCTTGCCCACCTTTCTTCTCCACTTCTCAGTCTGCCTCCTCCACCCATCTCCTGCCATGTTTTCAATCGCCTTTTAGTCTTGGTTCAATGATCACTTCCTTAGAGAAACCTTCGTAATCCTCTTGAATAGATCAGATCTTGTGCATTCCCTCACAAAAGTCCATATTTGTCCTTCAAAACCCTTATTACAGTTTGTAGCTACATATATATTGTATGCCTATTTCTCCACTATCCTCTGAGTTCTATATGGACAATTAAGGACTGTGTCAACCCACTTTGGCCTCCCTTAATGAATCCAACATCAAGCATAGTACCTGTATAATAAGAGAGTTTAAGGGACCAGCAGTTAGCACATAATGGCTATGTCACTGGACTCCCACATAGTCGACCACGGTTCGAGTCTCAGACCCAGCGGCTTAAACTCATGCCAGGAGCATGTGCGTGCATGCCCAAGATCCTGAGAGGAGAATGGAGGAGAAAGGATTGTGGCGTGGCCATCCCCTCTGGGGGGTGATTTTTCGCTTTCTGTTTCTCTGTCTCTGTCTTTCTGGTGAGCGCACACACCCTATAGCAAAAAACTCTCAGAAAAAATAAATAAGAGAGTTTAAATCTTTAGCAATTTAATAATAACTATAAGAAATTTTACACAGTTTCTTTTTTTTTTGGAGGGGATGTTTGTTATAGGGCACATGTACTCACTGGAGAGACAGAGAGAGACAGAGAGACAGAAAGCGAGAAATCATGCATCCCCCTGGGGGGAGGGGCATACTGCAATCCCTTCTCCTTCATTCTCCTCTTGGAATTTTGGGCACACATGCAATGCATCTGACATGCATTTTAAGCTAGCAGGTCCAGGACTTGATCTGCAGTCAACTACGTGGAAGTCCAGTGATGTAATTACTATGCCATCTGCTGGTTCCCAGATATTTTTTTAAGTTTATTTCATGAGAGAGAGAAAGAAAGAAAGGCATCCCCAACAGGTTCTTCCTGCTGGCATCTACCCCCAGTCTCACCCAGATCATGATCACCCATGCCCTCTGTATATAGGAGTATCACAGGATGTGAACCCCTGACTGTCTCGTGTGGCCTCAGCATCCTAAAGCATTGCAAAGCTTTGTGTGACTGTGGCTGGTTTACACAGATAGAATTATTTGTAGAAAATAAATTTTTAGAGAACATTTTTTCAAGCACTCAGTATTTATAAATCCCTCTATTAGATACTGTGGTGAGTAAAAGAATGCTTCTGACCTCAAGAAGCTTATCATTATATAAGAAGAATAAAGGTGACACTCAAATAATTACAGTGCTAGGCAGGGTTTGATGAATGCCGCAGACATGGTACAACCTTATGTGATGAAGTTCCCATTGTGTACTTAAGTGTCTGAGTACATAGCATAGTGTCAGTGATGAGGACATTGATTTCTAACATGGCCATCTGTCAGATAGGCATTGTACACCTGGAACTATCTCTTCACGTTTCTTACAGTGTCCTATGTAAGCATACACAAAAGAAAAAAAAAAAAAGATGGTGTCTCATTAAGGTTTTTGAGTTTTTGTTTCTGTTTTAGGTTTTTGCCTTAGAGCATGTATGCTCACTCGCCAAAGAGGGACAGAGAGAAAGTGAGAAATCACACCCCACGCCACAAACCCTATCCTCCATTCTCCTCTGGGGATTTGGGGCATGTGTACATACATTTCATAGATGTGACTGGTGTGAGTTTCAGTTTACCAGATCTGGGACCAGAAGTGTGGTCAGTCATGTGGGAATCCAGCATCTTAACTGCCACGTCACCTGCTGGCCCCATTCCATTAAGGTTTTGAGTAAAGCAAAAAGAAGTGCTTTAAACAGGAAGCCCTTTCATGTGAACATGATCTAGTTCAAATTAGCGACTCACCCAGAAAAGCTTTATTGCTATTACTGCTGTTTAAGTTCTGTTGAGCAGCTTTTATAAATTATCCCTTCATATGTTCTGGACAGTTTGGTTTGGAGAGGATTCTCACTTTCCCAAAGGAGCTAATGAAAATTCAGTGTTTGCCTATTCCCTGTACCTCATCGCAAAAATCAATACCTGAAACACAAAAGCTGCATAGTGATGATCTGTGGACTTGGTGTCTTCACAGAGCTGAAAATTACAGCTCGAAAGGCAATCTTTCCTCCTCTCTGCTGAAAACTTTAGATTCACACGTCGGCTGCCTTCTTGACCCTAAGCCTTCTATCTTCTTACCAGACAAGAATGTTTTCTTCTTTCTTTTATACAAAGTGATGACTTTTCCTGGAAGCTAGCTGCCGAGGGTAGCTTCCTGCACACCTGTAGCTGGATTTTGAAATCTCCACAGTATCCCAGACTGCAGAACTGTGCAAACTGAAAATTACAGAGTAGCTTTCCAACTTTTTAGCAGCAAATTCTATTTGTTGGTGTGAAAATGCAACAGTGCAATGTATACTAGGTCAACACAGCCAAGGGATTTGTTTCTTTTATTGAAGTTTATAGAATAAGAATATTTGCTGAGGAAGAATGGGAAGTGAAATTAGGGGGAAAGAGGATAGGAATTGGGCTTCATTTCTTTAAAATAGTTTTAAACTTGAGGTCTAGGTTGGTTTGCTAAGGACCCGCTAGCAAAGATGGAGTTTGAAGGCCATTTCCTAAGGGGCTGATTTCTCACTTTCCCTCTCCCATAAGTGCCCAATAGCAAAAAAAATCTACAAAGATTAATATATAAAAAAATAAAAAGCAGTTACTTTCTGACCTTGAGCAGTCTATCTACCTCAGAGTTTTAACAAAAGGATTTCTAGAACAAAATAGTAATAATAAAACAAACAGGGAATAATAGAATAAAGTAAGAAAAATAGAATAAATTCTAGAACTACTTCAAAAAGTTCTGAAGAGCTACTTTTGATGTATGAGGCCACCTCTGATGTTAGTGATTAGTGTTCATTTTTATTTTTGCTTAGAATAGTCCTCAGGGCAACTAATAATAATTAGCCTGGAGGAAGAACAATTAAAAAGGAACTCAGTATCTGTCTTCTAATATTCTCAAAACTATGTCTATGTAAGATTTGAGTATCTTCGTGGGGAGAAATTGAATAAATAAAATGATATCGAGATGGCCCTATGAAGGACTTCTTAGCACTCCAGTATCCAAGAATGGAACTGCTTGTTCCTGCTAAAAATGGATGTCTTTTGGGACCAGCAGATGGTGTCATGGTTACATTGCAGGACTCCCACGTAGTAAACTGCAGCTTGAGTTCCATACCTGGAGGCTTAAAACTCACAGCATACATGTATATGTGCACGTCCAAGATCCTGAGAGGAGAATGGAGGAGAAGGAATTGTGGTGTGACCATCTCCGCTGGGGAGTGATTTCTCACTTTGTCTGTCTTTCCCTGGTGAGTGCATGCACCCTATGGAAGCTAGCTGCCGAGGGTAGCTTCCTGCACACCTGTAGCTGGATTTTGAAATCTCCACAGTATCCCAGACTGCAGAACTGTGCAAACTGAAAATTACAGAGTAGCTTTCCAACTTTTTAGCAGCAAATTCTATTTGTTGGTGTGAAAATGCAACAGTGCAATGTATACTAGGTCAACACAGCCAAGGGATTTGTTTCTTTTATTGAAGTTTATAGAATAAGAATATTTGCTGAGGAAGAATGGGAAGTGAAATTAGGGGGAAAGAGGATAGGAATTGGGCTTCATTTCTTTAAAATAGTTTTAAACTTGAGGTCTAGGTTGGTTTGCTAAGGACCCGCTAGCAAAGATGGAGTTTGAAGGCCATTTCCTAAGGGGCTGATTTCTCACTTTCCCTCTCCCATAAGTGCCCAATAGCAAAAAAAATCTACAAAGATTAATATATAAAAAAATAAAAAGCAGTTACTTTCTGACCTTGAGCAGTCTATCTACCTCAGAGTTTTAACAAAAGGATTTCTAGAACAAAATAGTAATAATAAAACAAACAGGGAATAATAGAATAAAGTAAGAAAAATAGAATAAATTCTAGAACTACTTCAAAAAGTTCTGAAGAGCTACTTTTGATGTATGAGGCCACCTCTGATGTTAGTGATTAGTGTTCATTTTTATTTTTGCTTAGAATAGTCCTCAGGGCAACTAATAATAATTAGCCTGGAGGAAGAACAATTAAAAAGGAACTCAGTATCTGTCTTCTAATATTCTCAAAACTATGTCTATGTAAGATTTGAGTATCTTCGTGGGGAGAAATTGAATAAATAAAATGATATCGAGATGGCCCTATGAAGGACTTCTTAGCACTCCAGTATCCAAGAATGGAACTGCTTGTTCCTGCTAAAAATGGATGTCTTTTGGGACCAGCAGATGGTGTCATGGTTACATTGCAGGACTCCCACGTAGTAAACTGCAGCTTGAGTTCCATACCTGGAGGCTTAAAACTCACAGCATACATGTATATGTGCACGTCCAAGATCCTGAGAGGAGAATGGAGGAGAAGGAATTGTGGTGTGACCATCTCCGCTGGGGAGTGATTTCTCACTTTGTCTGTCTTTCCCTGGTGAGTGCATGCACCCTATAGCAAACATCTCCCTTTATAAAAAAAAAATAATAATAAAATAAAAGTATTTCTTGGTCTGTTTTGTGGAGCAGCAGTAAGGCAGTGCTCTTCCATATTGAGGCTTCTGGTGTCCCAGGGTCTCCTCCTACACGTTGGGTGCATTTATGTGCCTGTGATCCAGGCTGGCTCAGGCTGTGGCTGGAACACAGCATGGAGAGCCTGTTGGGGGTGCCTGTTCCCTCTCATGAAAGAAAGAAATCAATAAACATTTTAAGAAATGAGTTTCTATCAGAAAGTGTGAAAACATTACTAACTCAGGTTGAGCAACTAGTCTAAACCCATGTAACTGCTTAAAGTCAGATAGGATTGAAAGTTTAGTCTGATTCTAAAGCCCCTGTCAAAATTTTGAGGGGTACTTGATTGTGTACTGTCTTCCTTCTCCAACACACTGTTAAAGAAGCACACGTTTGCCTACAGGTGGCGCTGTTGAACAATTTGCAAAATGACTTAATTGCTAAGTTACATAAATAGGTGTATCCTCCCTGCATTATTAAATCTGGTTGAGATTCTAAAGATCCTATGTGTACTGTATTTGCGCTTGTTAAGGATAATATGTGATATTACTTACAGGCAAGATTGAAAAATTATTTTTGTTCTTACCCTGGCTGCTTCTTGATCAGCTGGTCATCCCTTGTGTTTTAAATAGAAACCCAGATGACCCGCTGCTAGTTCCCTGCTAACCAGTAAAGACAGCACTGGTTCACTTTGATGAAGGACATTGTTCTTCATCACATTCTTCTGTTTCTTTCCATGGTGTTTGAGAACAGATAACATAGCTAATCAGCTGCTGCTTGGACAAAGTTAGCCTTATGTCCTGGTTCCCTTCTTCTCAGTTGAATGAAGAGGATTCTTTTGTTGTCATGTAGAGGTGGGTGGATTGCTTTTTTTCTGTTTCTCAAGGAATCGTTCACATTTGGGATGCTAAGCAATTAGAGCATCTAATTCTAATGTATGTAACAAACCTCCTGTTTCACCTCAGCGCAGGCTCATTATGTCTTGCAGGAGTGCTACATGTTGAATTTGCACCTTCGGTAATTAGTACAGCTACTCTGCCAGCCCTCCTTCCCGCCTTTGCCAACATTTTCAGTGTTAGCAAACAAGCATCAATCACCAACCTGATGAGCAAAATTAAGGACTCTCTGTGCAGCTCAGTTCACAGACTTGACTGCAATTCCAGGTCTAAGAACTCATCTGTGTCAACCTTGCAACTGTATATAACAAAAGTTACCAGCAGCCAACATCATACTAACAGCTAAGGTTTACCTAGTATTTACCGTGTGCCAGGTACCATGCTAAAATCTTTACTTGGATTGCTTTACATCATCCTAATAAAAAGTCTAAGAGGCAGCCATCATGTCTACCCACTTAAGAGGTATGAAATGGAGGCACAGAGAAGATAAATACCATGCCCAAGGCCGTACATAGAACTACAGAGCATTGGTACCAGGATGAGATGACAAGTATCATCTTTCAGTTCAATATGGACAAGTTAATTCTAACCTTTTGGGATAAGAGCTCAGATTCTCTGAAATGGCTAAGTCACTCCTGAATCTGTCACTAGGGACCCCGAAAGGAAAGAGTATAGTAATTACATTCGTTAGGTAAGCCTAAATGGAATCCATGTTGGAAGTCAAGAAGTGACAGTCACTGACATTTGTCAAGGTTTTGGAGACATTTGGGAAAGGAGTTGAGGTGAATTAAGAAGCATAAGGAGGCTGGAGAAAATAAGTAGAAGTAGACTATTTTATACATAGTTTATATCACTTGAATCAATCTCTGATTTATTCATAATATTTATTCAATAATTTCCTCTATAGAGGGGTGTGTATGTGTGTGTGTGTGTGTGTGTGTGTGTGAGAGAGAGAGAGAGAGAGAGAGTTAGTTGTTGCTATTTATTGTCATGGGATGAGAAAGGGGTAAAATCTAATGAGACAAAGTGAATGTTTATTAGTTGGTCTCAAACAGATGGCCACAGAACAAGTCACCGATCCTTGGCCATACATTTAGTGACTGAGTTTCTCTTCATTTTTGGGAACAAATGCTACTGGTATCATAGTTCTAGTCACTTAATACCTGACTTGCCCTTTTCCGCCAAACTTGCATTCCTGAGCTATATACTTTTTTAGAATGATCTGTTTCTTGGTGGGGGTGGAGGGAGGATAAAAATAACAACAGTGATTAGAGAAACGTTGCTAAGGTAATTTTATTGAGATTACATCCTCTTATTTTTTTTTATTTCTTTGTTGCCAAATCTTGACTTTTCTACCAACCTACTTGTTGATTGTTGTAAAGTTTTAGGTCCCCAATAGCTATGTTCTACATGCTTATTTATCATGAAATCGTTTTTCTTGTTATTGGAGTGCCAATGACAAGTATAGTTACTGCTTTTTCCTAAGAAATCACTAAAATAGGTTGCTGAAAGCCTAATGTGTAGCAGGAAAATATTTGCAGTGGTTGAAACTCTGTTTGGACCATCTGGATTAAATCTTCTGATCCCAAACATGCTAAGTATGAACTCTAAATCCTTGGGCCATGTACTTAATTTTGTTAAACCTCAACTGTAACACATGTGAAATGGGAATGCTATTACCTTCTTCATGAGGTTATCATAAAGACTAAAATCAATGATCCACACTGAATTTAGCAGAACACAAAATTCCCATAAGAACTTCAATCAAAAGGACTGGTATTATATTTTAAAAAATAACATTGAGGTCCCTAAACCAAAATAAATTAAAAGCTCAATAGTATTGAGTATAGGTGATTATAGTTTTTTGTGTGTGCCTTTAAGAATCAGTGCGGAGGGCCAGCAGGTAATGCGGAGTTTAAGGCAGCTGGTATGCACGTGGCCAACCATGTGGTTCAAGTCCTGGAATCTCTGACTTGACAACTACACTGGCTACATGTGTAGCCTGGGAGAATAGAGAAGAAGGGATTACTTCATTGTCTTCCCCCTGGGGGTGATTTTCTCAATTTCTCTCTCTGTCTCGCTCCAGTGAGTGCATGCATGCTGTGTTTATTTATCATGAAATAGTTTTTCTACAGAGTTTGATTAAATAAATAAATAAAATAAAAATAGTATAACTATAAATAAAGAAATAAAATTATTCTTGAATTCAACTTATTGGGTTCTGTGTGACAACATTGCATGTGAAATTCCCACTTATTCTGAAATCTATATTGTATATTGCTACATTTTCTAAACAACTTTTAAGGCAAAATATTTAGAAAATGAACATGTTCAGGGACCAGCAGTTAGCGTAATGGCTATGTTGCTGGACTCCCATGTAGTTGACTGCGGTTCGAGTCCTGGACCCAGTGCCTTAAACTCACACTGGGTGCGTGTGCATGTGTGCCCAAGATCCCAAGAGGAGAATGGAGGAGAAGGGATTGTGGCATGGCCATCTCCCCCGGGGGTGATTTCTCACTTTCTGTCTCTCTGTCTCTGTCTTTCTGGCGAGTGCACGTGCCCTATAGCAGAAAAAAACCTCTCCAAAAAACAAAGAAGAAGAAGAAAATAAACATGTACACTACATGAATAATTTTTCAAAATTACTAAAGTTGAACAAGTTTTTGTGTTGGAATTACGCAGGGCCTATAAAGCATAAATATGCATGAAACAAACCCAAACATCCACAACAAATAAAGAGATTGAAAAAGTGTGGCAAATATACCCTATGGAATATTACTCTGCCATTAAAAAAATGAGACCCTGGTATTTGATAGTAAGTGGATGAACATGGAAGATTTACTGCTAAGTGAAGAAAGCCAGACTATGAAAGAGAGACGTTGTATGTCCCCACTTAATATATACTGAATATCCCTACTCTATGGCAGAAACTGAAAGATTGGAAGATATAAAAGCATGGAGAACAATTGTGGATACTAGAGATGCTAGTATCTAGTGTGGAAGGAGGGAAGGAAATAGGGGAGATGAGAGGGTTGGAATCAAGGGGAAAAAGAAAGAAGTAAAACATTTAAGGAACACAAAAAATGGAAAATTATCTGTTGATGATAATGTATATAATAATACCTTTAATTGGACTAATATATAGTGCGTTCATGCTGGGAAAATTCATCTTACAAACCGTAATGATATGCAGTGGTTGAATGTATGTAAATAAATAAATAAATAAAAAGAGTACTCCAGAAAGAGAAAGAAATGCAAATATACGTTGTGAATAGCCAAGATGGTGGTATGTATGTGCAACTCTGAACGCCTGTTTTTGACTTGACTGTTTTTTTCTTAAAATAGCCATGGTAAGCAGTGTAAGAGGGCAGATGGATTTTCATGAATCCTAGTAGAAGTGTCCATTTTCAGGTTTGAGTATTCTCAGCCTGGATTAATTTATAATACTAAATATATTGTGCTAGACGATTTCACAAAACATGAATATACTGACTACATTAAGGTCTCAATAGTCTTTAGTGTAATTCAGAAACTAAACTGAGTGTTAGAAAGAATAATTCTTTGATACTTGATGGGTCAGTAGGTAATAGTGTAAATGCCTATAAATACAACTATGTACTGATAGAATTTTAAATAATCCAAAAAAACCATACTTATTTGGAAGGGACAGTAGTGTTATGGACCATTGGCTGTGAAGGCTATTATTGTATGCCCTTTCTCTTCCCCTACTTAAACTTTTGTAAGAAGCGTGTATCTACTTGCAGGTTTCCTTGTACACGTCCAGACCAATTTAGCCTGGAAGTCAGGTGGCAGTATCTTTTGACTCAGTAGCTGCCCCTCTTGTTTGACTTCTGTCTACCAGAGAATCTCAGGAAGGTGGGCTTCTATTGTTATGAGGAAAGTCCAGTCTGGAACCCAACTTTAACCACATGGGTGGTGCTTTCCTGCTTTGTTCTGTGCCAGAGAACCAGGCTTTGGTAATATTAATGTTAACACATCTATTATAAAGGCTTCCAACTGAGCATCTACTATGAGCCAAAAGCATAAGAAAAGTTTCCTATCATCACCAGTAAATAGAGAAAGGAAAAAAATGATCAGTTTGACATAACTAAGAGTATACATTATTTTCAGCACTGGTCAATTTGTGTTGAAAAGGGGCATCCTTATATATTTCTGCTAGGAATTTAAATCTCTGCAAAAGTGATCTGCATTTTGTCTACAATTCAAAAAACCCAAATGCATATGAAAAATTGTGGTAGAAATTTTTGGCAGCGTTTATACCTATTATCCTCTTTGTTTAGAAAGATCTCGCCCCAGGTAGATGTGTGGTTGGCTCCTTGCATCATTTAGTTCTTAGCTTACGTGTCTTTTCCAGCCACTCAGGAGAAACAGTGACCCTACCTCTGTATTTACTTTCTTCACCACAACACTCAACGCCATCAGAGATGCTCAGAGATGCTGTTATTTTATTTGTTTATGCATGTATTGTCTGTCTCCCACATTAGAATGCAAATCCTATGAAAGCATGAAATTTGTCTGTTTTGTTCACCTGAATACCTAAAGATACCAATAGGCTGTCATAATAAATACATGTTGAGTTAATGAATATATAAACTTAAAAGGATAAGTTATCTTTATGTAATGATCTAGAGGAAAGAATAGAATATGCTGATGAGAGAAAGCAGCTCTTAGAGAATAGTGAATAAAATCACCCAATTTTTACAAAAATATAAAATATGCATATCTGTATCATCTATGTTTATCTTATTATCTATCCATCCATTTCTTTCTATATTTCTAAGAGCACAGACAAGTTACAGAATATATGTGTAAAATTACAGATTAGCCCAGTTTATCTTACGATGTTGGAGTTAGACTGCAGAGTTAAAAAGAGTGCTATTTTTTTTTATTCCTTCATGTTATTTGCCTCATAACAGAGGTATTGTATTACTTTCATAATAAAAAAAATACTCAATAAAATAAATCACACACAGAGAAAATGACTTTGGGTTGTTACTTTAAATGTACTATGGCAAATACTGTTCTTTCTCATCTTCATAATACCAATGTCTGCAGGCTTGTAGCAAGTAGATAATTAGCATCATTTGTGGCTTACTAGAGTCTCAGGTCCAGATGAGCATATAATTGTTTGCTAAAGCTTAGCCAAGAGGACTCCTCTATCTTGAGCCTCAGCTTTTTATTGTCTGAGGTTCTGATAGAAGAGGACAATTGTCATGAATCAGAATTTTGTACTTCTCAAAAATAGTGGTGTACCTAAGGCAGGACAGTGATACTGGTCAGCCTGGAATTTGGATACTAAGAGGGTGCATGGTCTACAGACAATTTAACATTGATAATGAACTAAGACTCCAACTGCTTTTTACTATCATCATATGCCTACAAATTCTAAGTAACATCTCTCTTAACGTCCCTTTTCTTTAAAAACGTTGTGCCTGATTTTTAAATAATTGCTGAGGTTGGTAGTGAACTAGGAGGACTGTACCATCCCTGGCATGCCAGCCCTCATACATTTCTAATTTTCAGAATGAACTGTAGTGTCTTAGTTTTATTATGCTCCTTTCATATATTTAGCACAATACATGGAATAAAAATAGGAAGGTGAGGGGCCAGAAGGTGGCATAGAAGTTAAGGTGCTGGCGTTCCATGTGGCTGATAGCAGTTCAAGTCCCGGACCCAGCAGCTTGAAATTCATGCCAGGCTTGTGTGAGTGGATGTTGAAAATCCCAAGAGGAGAATGGAGGAGAAGAGATTGCAGCATGGCGATCCCCCCTGGGTGGTGATTTCACACTTTCTGTCTCTCTGTTTCTGTCTCTCTGGCAAGTGCGCATGCCCTATCGCAAAAAATCTCTCAAAAAAAAAAAAAAAAAAGATGAATATGACCTAGCTCTCACACTCCAGTAGTGTACAGCTTAGAGAAGAAATAGGAGTGGATGCACTTGGATAAAATATGGAATACACATTTTAATGGAGCAATCTCTAAAGTGCCCAGAAAATATGGAAGAGGAAATGATTAGTTCTGCTTGAGGAACTTCTTCAATATTTGTTCACAAATGTTTACTGAATGAGTTGTCTATACCAGGTCAGGTATAATGAACAAGATGCAAGGTTCATCAGTTATTGGAGCTTATTTTTTTGTAAGACAGTTCAGGTCATAGCAGAAGTAAGCAAGCAAACAAGAGCAGAGAAAATTGCTTCAGGGTGTGTAACAGAAAGATTCTGGGAAGGGTGGTCAGTGGTGGTCTCCTGACGAGGTGGCATTTGGACTGAGATTAAATAATGAAATGGACAGTAACACAAAGATCAGGAGGAACAAATGTTATGAAATTAAGAGGCAGCACAGGACAGACCACAGCGGACAGAGGCTTGCAAATCTAGCTGCTCTGAGAATCCTAGGGTTAGTTCTGCATCCCGCATAAGGGGTCTGGTATGAGGCCTAGGCTTTGCTATTCTGGAAAACCTCTATGGGAGTTGCTCATGGGCAACCAGGGTTGACACTACAGAGTGTGGTGAGAGAAGCAGTGAAGACCACCAGAGGATGTGAAGCAGGGAAATAGCATGATCCAATTTACCTTTAAGAAATTATCATTTGTGCTTGCTGTGCGCAGGAGCTACCACATGGAAGGCAAAGATTAAAGCAGGGAACCAAGGAAAAGACTCTTGCAGTAGTCTAGAGAGATTTTGGTGGCCTAGACCAAGACCAAAACAGTGGAGCTGGAGTGATGTGGAATCAGAAAATACTTTATGACTTTCTTCTGGGGCTTAAAGAAAAAGAAGTCAGATTTTCCCATTTGATAAACGGGTAGGAATGGAGCACGGAAAAGGAATGAAAACTGGTGTGGGCTGTGGTCTGGGAAGGAGTGGTAGAATTCTGGGTGACATGGATATAGAACATTTAGGGATATTACATATGGAATAAACCTCTTAAAAGTTAATCTATGACAGGGAACCAGCAGTTGGCGTAATGGCTATGTCACTGGACTCCCATGTAGTCGACCGCGGTTCGTGTCCCGGACCCGGTGGCTTAAAACTCACGCCGGGCGCGTGTGCGTGCGTGCCCAGGATCCCGAGAGGAGAATGGAGGAGAAGGGATTGCGGCGTGACCATCCCCCCTGGGGGGTGATTTCTCGCTTTCTGTCTCTATGTCGCTCTCTGTCTGTCTGGCGAGCGCACGCGCCCTACAGTGAAAATCTCTCCAAAAAAAAAAAAAAAAAGGTTAATCTATGACTGAAAAGTTAAAACTGTATCTTAGATAAATTAAGCAGCAACAGTAATCTATGATCCCTCCTGGTCTTGCTCTTAGGTGATCTTGACCTCTTTATAGGGTCTTGTCTCATTGTCTATAAAGGAGGTTGTATCAGTCAGGGTCCTCTAGGGAGACAGAATCAACAGGATATATATATATATACAGTAGATACATGAGAGAGAGTTGATTGGGGGGAATCTGCTCGTGTGATTATGGCAGCTGAGAATTCCCATAGTAGGCTTTCTGCAAGCTAGAAATGCTGAGATCCTGGTAGCATAATTTAATTCAAATCTGAAGGCCTCAGAGGTAGGGAAGTCAATGATGTCATTTGCAGGTGTTGATGTTGAAAGCCTAGAACCCTGGGACCAGCAGTTAGCGTAATGGCTATGTCGCTGGACTCCCATGTAGTCGACCGCAGTTCGTGTCCCGGACCTGGTGGCAGCTTAAAACTCAAGCCGGATGCGTGTGCGTGCGTGCCCAAGATCCCGAGAGGAGAATGGAGGAGAAGGGATTGCGGCGTGGCAATCCCCCCTGGGGGGCGATTTCTCGCTTTCTGTCTGTCTATCTCTCCCTGTCTGTCTGGCGAGTGTACCCTATAGCAAAAACCTCTCCAAAAAGAAACACACCCGATAGAAAAAACCTCTAAAAAAAAAAAAAAAAAAAAAAAAAAGAAAAGAAAAGGAAAGAAAAGAAAAGAAAGCCTAGAACTCGAGAACCCACTGGTGTATATCCTGAAGTTGAAAGGAAGATGAACATTGAATTCTGATATCCAAAGCCACAGAAAATGTCTATCCTCTGCTCTCTCAAAAGAGACCCTCATCTTTTGTATTTTTCTCTCCAGAACCCTTGCTGGTTGGATCACACTCACTTGTGTTGTGGGTAGATTTTCCATATCTAGTCTACTCAGACTAACAAGTAAATCCCTCTAGAAAAAATTTCCACAGACACACCCAATTAATGGTTTTTTAGATTTATTGTTATTTCTGAGTCAAGTTATGCTGATGTTCAGAACTAACTGTCAAGAGTTTTTTGGGGACCAGCAGTTAGTGTAATGGCTATGTCACTGGACTCCCATGTAGTCGACCACAGTTCGAGTCCTGGACCCGGTGGCTTAAACTCATGCTGGGCTTGCGTGCGTGCATGCCTATGATCTCGAGAGGAGAAAGGTGGAAAAGAGATTGCGGCATGGCCATCCCCCCTGGGGAGTGATTTCTTGCTTTCTGTCTCTGTCTGTCTTGTGAGCGCATGTGCCTTATAGAAAAAACCTCTCCAAAAAAAAAAGAAAAAAAGTTTTTTCAACATGGAGAGTTATTTTCTTTCTTTGGGAGAGATTTGTTGAGATATCCGTTTGTCACTGTTGTAGTCAGGTTGTTTTTTTTTTTTTTTGAGAGGTTTTTTGCTATAGGGCGCGTGCGTTCGCCAGACAGAGAGAGACGTAGAGACAGAAAGCGAGAAATCACCCCCCAGGGGAGATGGCCACGCCACAATCCCTTCTCCTCCATTCTCCTCTTGGGATCTTGGGCACGCATGCACACGCGCCCGGCATGAGTTTTAAGCCACCGGGTCTGGGACGCGAACCGTGGTCGACTACGTGGGAGTCCAGCAACATAGCCATTATGCTAACTGCTGATTCCCTATTGTAGTAAGTTTTAAGTCTTTCTCTTGTTTTCTACCCAGAGTACCTACTACTGTAGGGTGGCAGGGACTGAGCATATAATCAGTCATGGAGTCTTTTGAAGTGGGCTCTCACCTGAGTCCCAATGTGTTAGTAAAGAAGACCTCGGACTCAATTTTCAGGGTAAGGGCCTGATTAATATCTTTCTTGAGCTTGCTCTCTTGCCACGTGACTTTACATTATAGAGTCTATGCTGTGCTGGCAACAAATGGTGATCCCATGTGTTATGGAATTTCTTCTATAGTTTCTCTTCTGTGGGACAACAGTGGGACTTCATAAGTTAGAACCATGAAGCCAACTCATGTTCATAAGAATGAAAGTGTCTAATGTTAATGTTTCTGAGCTTAAGACACTAATTATTCTAAGTGAGAGCTACCAATATATATTTTTCTTTTTTTAGTACCATTGTCCTCATGGTATCTTCTTTCTTGTCAGAATGTCTTGTGTGCAGAAAAGCATTGTAATATTGACCAAGACCACAAACTGTGGAGTCAGACACAGATTGAGCTTTTTTTTTTTTTTTTTTTTTTTTTTTTTTTTTTTTTAAGAGATTTTTGCAATAGGACGCTTGCACTCACCAGACAGACAGAGAGAGACAGAGAGACAGAAAGTGAGAAATCACTCCCCAGGGGGGATGGCCACACTACAATCCCTTCTCCTCCATTCTCCTCTTGGGATCTTGGGGACACACGCACATGTGCCTGGCGTGAATTTTAAGCTGCCAGGTCCTGGATGTGAACTGCAGTCGACTACATGGGAGTCCAGCAACACAGCCATTACATTAACTGCTGGTCCATTTCTTTTTTCAGTTTTAAAATGATTTGATTGTAAAATGTCAAACATTCCTGTGATTCTTCAAAATTTTATAAGTCATGCATTTCTGCCTTCAGGTTTAATTCTGTTATATGTTAAATTTTCTGCTATTATAATGAAGAGAACAGAAGTAAGCCAAAGATACAAGCCAGTTTTCCCCTTGTAGTTCTAATCATGGTTTTCCTGCTTAGTAAGTGTGGTCCTGTAATACTTACTATTCCGAGATTTAATATCCTTGTTACTTAACAGACAGTCCTTGGACCAGCAACAGTAGTATCACCTAGAGAAATGCAGAACCTCAAACCCCACCCCAGTCCCACAGAATCAGAGTCTTCTTTTAACAGGATCCTCAGGTGAGTCATAGGCACATGAAGGTTTGAGAAGCAATGATCTAGAACTAATTTTGCTAAGTATTTAGTGCTACCTATAGGTAAAAATTTCTATTCCAGAAGAATGTCAACAGAAGAAAACTCTTTAATAGTTGCAATTTTCAGTTTAGAGGTTTTATTTTGAAGAAGCTTGTTTGTGTGGGGCCAGGAGGTGGCATGGTAGTTAAGATGCTGGATTCCCACATGGCCAACTGTGGTTCAAGTCCCTGACCTGGTGACTTGAAACTCACACCAGGTTCATGTGTGTGTGTGTGTGTGTGTGTGTGCCCAAAATCCCAAGAGGAAAATGGAGAGAAAAGATTGTGATGTGGTTATCCCCTCCACTGGGGCATGATTTCTGATTTTCCCTCTCACTGTCTCTCTCTAGTGAGTACATGTGCCCTATGACAGAAACTTAAAAAAAAATGCTTATTTGTGAAATATAGAAATAATGGAGAGAGAAGAATAAACCACTTGGCATTTGGGAAAGCAGATAAGCCTTTAGAAACCTTTTCAAATTATGACAACTAGCTGGCTACCAAAATTATCTATGCCCCAAGTTAGCATTGAAATACATGGAAACGGCAAAACTCTATCACGAAGCCTCAAATTTTTGGAGCTTCTTCTTACTTTACTTACAATAGAATTGTCACCACCCACTACATCTTGAAATATTCACCATTCTTGATAGAACTCACAGGAAAAGCAGCTTTTTAACCAACATTGGATCTGTGTGCAAATATAGCAAGCTTAGACATTTCACAAATACCCAATTTCATTGACTTTATTATTCACTGTCTCTCTCTACCTCTATCTTAGGTTTTTTTTTTTTTTTTTCATTGTGTTAGGAGGAAGGACAAAGAAGAAAAAACACTGAAGTTCCTTTAGTCATACACTCTCCCTATCATTTTCTACTTCTGATTGTTTCATGAATCTTTCAACTTTGGCTGTTTTATTCCCAACACAGCTTGGATTCCTAGAGAAAATGTCTATTTTTTTAATCATCATTAATAATCTTTGCTTTTTTTCCTGGTTCTCTTTTATTTTTTTCCTACATAAACACTATATTTTTTGTTTCATTCTTTTCTTGCTTCTTATCTCCCTCACCACTCAAGAAGTGGTCTGATTATACTTCGACATAATTTTTGGACATAACTGTACTGGTGATTCATAGGTAACTTTCACTTACCTTGCATTTGTTGTATTTCTCATTGGAAGGTAGTAAACAGTAAAAGTTCTCTCTTTTTTTTGGAAAGGTTTTTGCTATAGCGTGCGTGCGCTCTCCAGACAGAGACAGAGAGACAGAAAGCGAGAAATCACCCCCCAGGGGGGATGGCTATGCCGCAATCCTCTCTACTCCATTCTCCTCTCGGGATCTTGGGCACGTACGCACACATGCCCGGTGTGAGTTTAAGCCACCGGGTCCGGGACTCGAACTGCGGTCGACTATGTGGGAGTCCAGCAACATAGCCATTACTCTAACTGCTGGTCCCAACAGTAAAAGTTCTCTTTCATGTTAGGCAAGAGTTAATTACTTTTTTTTTCTTTCATTTATTTATTTTTACGTTTTTCCACAAACATTTACTTTACATAGCAAAAAATTTTAGCTCATACTCCATAATTCTTGACAGTTTACAAACAACTTTCAAAATTTCAAAATACTGAATTTTAAAGATAACTTTAACTCTCTTTCTTAACCAGAGCTACCAGTAATAGCCAATACAACAGTGTCAAGATCCTAGATTCAATGATTGAGATCCATTGTTCCATGGCCATGTTACTATCTCATCATACCATGTAGAGTTTGTATGCGATGGGGAGAGAGCAAAAGCCAGAAATCATGTAACTCAGGACAGGCTTGGTTATACTTGGGTAAAAAGCAACTCCAAAACCATAATCTCTTCACCTTACAAACTATCATAAAAATTCTAAATTACCTCTCCACTGCCAGTTGATAACAGTGCCCTTTTCACTGTAGATGATCATGGTGGAGACTAAGGGCCCCATTTTGACACAGGCTTACACCATCACCATGGCAGAGAGAAAAGAATGAGGACATTTCATGATGATTCTTAACTTTTCTGCCCAGGAGTGATCTATCATTTTTGTTTGCTTTTGTTTTTAGGGATATTTTTACTATAGGGCACATCCACTTGCCAGAGAGACAGAGAAAGACAGAAAGTGAGAACTCACACCTTCCAAGAAGTATGGCCACGCCACAATCCTTTCTTTTCCAGTCTCCTCTCAGGATCTTGGGCACACACACACATGTGCTTGGTGTGAATTTTAAGCCTGTGGGTCCAGGACTTGAACCTTGGTCGACTACTTGGGAGTCCAGTGATGTAACCATTATGCCATCTGCTGGTTCTGATTCATCATTTTCACCTGTATTGTATTGGCCAAGTCACACAGCTTATCTTCAAATAGGATAAGGAGGTGCAAGCCTACCGTGTCCAGGAGCAGAAAAGCCAGAAATGCTTAGTGGTTAGAGTTAGTTATGTGGTGACTATTTGGGACCACAATTCCCACAGCCTTTGCTAAGGTTTTGATTTGGTTTGCCCCTAAAAGCTCATGTATTATACTCTTGGTTCCCAAAGCCATGGTGTTGAGAGGCAGTGGAAACTTTAGGAGATGGGGCCTCGTGGACAGTGTTTGGATCATGGAAATATGAGTAGAGGAATGCCATGTAGTAAGAAAGTTCTTGCACTTTCCATGAGTATAAGTTGTCATAAAAGTGAGACAGCTGTCTACAGATCATTCTCTCTCTCTGCCCGTTCCTTCCTGCTTCTGTGGGGCATCTTGTGACATAGACCAGGTGTAGACCCCTTGTTCTTAGACTTGCCAGCTACCAGAAATATGAGTAAAATAAACCTCTGTTCCTTATAAATTACCCAGTCTCAGGCATTTTTTAAAGCAGCACAATAACAGACCTAAACAGATATTATGGGGGAGGGTGTAAGGAAAGAATGTAAGGAGGAAAATAGAGAGGCAAGACATTTATGGGTTATTATGTTGATAATAATGTGTTTTATATCCTCAACGAGACTGCTGTGAAGTGTGTTCATGTTGGTTAAATTCAACTTACAAGCAAAGTGATGTAAAGTGACTAAATGTATAAAATTTTGAAAATAAATAAAAACTAAAAAACAGACATTATGGGTTTGAGCTTTCCTACTTTACAACTACTAATTTTGTAAACTATTAAACTTTAAGTTTCTCAACATGTGAAATAGGAATAGTACCACCTACCCTATTTACCTCATTATGTATATATTTTTTCTTTTCTTTTTTTATTGCCAGTGGGTACTTGTGTTTGCTAGAGAGAAGGAATTAGAGAAAGGAGACAGAGACAGAGAAGACATTCCCCTGAATGGGTGTTGTCACACTGCAATTTTTTCCCTCCATTTCTCTGTCTTGTCAGGATGTGGGGCATGCACAGACGTGTACCAAGCATGATTTTCAAGCCACTGGGATTGGGGTTTGATTTGTGGAGGGCCATGTAAAGTCCAACTCTATGCACAGGGCTGAACCACTATGTTATGGGGCCAGCCCTTGTGTATGATTTTGAAGACCAAATTCCCTAATGTTTGTAAAAGCACTCTGAATGTGTCAAGGATTCTCTCCAACAAAATATTTAGCACCTAATACCTAACTTTATTTCCATCCATCTCTATTATATTAGCTGGCAATGCTGTTATTAAATTTCAATGTCCATGTATAAAATCCTAGCATGAGTTAATGCAAACATCAAAAAGAAGGGCCAGCAGGTGGCACTGTGGTTAAGGCTTTGGCTCTCGCACAGCTGACTGTGTAGTTCATGTCCCAGACCCTGTAACTTGAAAATCACAATGGGCTTGTGTGTGTGTGTCTAAAATTCCGAGAGGAGAATGGAGGAGAAGGAAATGTGCCATGGTGATTCCTCCAGGGATTACTTCTCGTTTTACCTCTCTCTCCCTCTGTCTCTCTCTTTGGCAAGCACACACCCTATAGCAAGAACATTAAAAAAAAAAAAAATCAAGAAGATTTCTCATATATTATTAATTGCCAGGCAGAAAAATCTGAAAATAGTTTTAGTGTCCATGCAAGAATGTAGAACACTTAGATTTCTTAGAAGCCAGAATTAACTTCACCACTGCTGCCATTCCTGTGACTCTATATACCCCCACAGGGTTTGTTGTATAACTTAATAATTTAGTTTGGAGAGAGTCCCTCAAGAGCACAAAGTCCCCATGATAATGACTGCAAAATCATGGACCTGCTTTTTAAGAAATGTCAGGGCAGTATAAGGGATTTGAAAGACTGTGGGGAGTGGAAAAAGGGGAAAAGGAAATTGAATAGATGGCTGTAAGCTAGAGAGAAACTTTGAGGAAGAATACATGTATTTAATAAGAAATTTTAAGTTTTTCTATATAACTTACCATTTAAATCTTCTTCCATTTTTCTACTTATAGCTTACATAATTCCTGTAATACTCACATTTTGTGATAGTAAAGCTTTTGTCACTTTTGTTGACTCTTTTCTTCAAGGGATGGTTTAACAAAATACTGAGTATTATCTCAAAACAAATACAAGATAAGAATCTACGGTAATTTACTAAAGTAGGTAACACCAACCACACAGTAAGAATGGAAGAAATGAGGGAAGACTCAAAACCATTAGCCAAGCAAATAGTTGTGTCTTCCAAAAGAGAATTCAGTAGTTGATACATGCAGTAGACCTCTCTACTTATTAATTTTACTCGATTCTATAAATAACATTTTGATGACTCACCTCTAGCTGAGAATGTAGTTAGCCATTCAGTTCCTCAGGGACAGACATTGTGCAAAAGGCCAGAGGGCAAATTAGAAGTGAAGGGAAATATCAAATATATAACAGATCTTCTAAATCAGAGGCATCAGCAGATAGAACAGTGGCCACACTTGAAGATGAGTGTGGGAAGAGAGCGGTCAAAGCACTGAGCAGATAGGAACAGGTGAAAGGGAGATGGTCTTAGTTTATTTTAGAAACAGATCTTGGTTCATCTCTGTTGGTTAGCTCTGTCCTCCTAAAGTTGTTGGAACAGAATAGACACTAGATATATATTGGTCTTTTGGATTTCACTCATCATTAACTTTTCAAAAGGTTTTTAATTCACAAAGCATCTGGGTTTGTGTAATTGCTTACCTAATAGTGTCCATTACATGGTTGGATAGTAACCAGGACAGAGATAAACTAGGGAAACAGAAAACTCTTTAAGCCCTCTCAAGTATTGGAGTTGAAAATGGTGTTTAGTTTAAGTCTTCAGTAAAATGGTAATCTCATGGCTTCAGGTCTAAACCCTGCCATTTCAGTGTGACCCAAGCTAAGGTACTTAATTTCCCTAAACAGCATTTCCTTATATGTGAAGAGACAATAACAATAAACTCCTTACCCATATGACATGGTTTTTGGATACAAAATATGACAATTTAAGTTTTTCTAAAAATGAGTAAGTTATTAAATGTATACATGTATAAGTATCATGCCTTCCTACTCCCACATCTTTGCCTGGGTGTTTCTTTGGTATGGCTTCACCTTAGCCCTCTACTACCTGCTCTAACTCCCATGGCCTTCATGCCTAAACTCTAGTGGTTTTCTCGGGCCATCATCTTTCTCCTAAGTTTGGTAAGATATCCTTCCTCTGTACATTGAGGCACACACCATATCACCATTTCCATTAGAGTGATCTGTGTTGCAGGCTGTATAAGAATTCACAGACTCAGAGTGTTAAGTGAGTAGACAAAACTTCATTCACTTTCCAAAGGGAAGCAAAGGGGGCAGATGCAGTAGTTTTATCAACCCTGAAGGGTAGAAGCAAGGGGCCCTTAAGGGACAGAGATTTAAGGTGGAATGATTAGGATGGTCCTAAGATAGCAGCGAGGTGTTTTTTTGTTTGTTTTTCAGCATCTGGATTGTTCAGTTTTTAATCTCTGGGTGAGTCAGCTCTCTGCAGTAATATAAAGCATTCCCTCCCTCCCATTACTTCCCTCCTATTAGGTGGAACTCTTCCTCTGGACCCAAAGAATGCCCCACTAGGGCATGTCTCCTCCCACTGGATCAGTCAGCCTGGGTTTGACTCTTTAGCCCTTTCTGCCCACCCTGCCAAGGGTACTCAAGGTTGCCCAAGATGTTGCCTTCCTTCAAGCAGACTTCAAGATAAGAAATAAATATCCAAGGGTTGATCCCTAAAAATGAATGAATGAATGAATGAAGAAAAGGAAGGAAGGAAAAAAGAAAGAAAGGAAGGAAGGAAGGAGAGAGAAAGAAAGAAAGGAGGGAGAGAGAAAGAGAGAAAGGAAGGAGAGAGAAAGAGGGAAAGAAAGAAAGAAAAAGAAAGAAAATGCCTAAGGCATCTGTGGAACTTTGAAGGTGCCCTTCTCATCAAAAATGTCTAAGATACTTGGAATTAAGGCTAATACGTCCTTTCGATATCCTGACATCAATTTTATGGTGGCAAATAAGTCTCGATTTACTAAGGAACCAATCTTGTTCTCTAAGAACATCTTTCAGTTATGAATCATTCTTGCAAAAGAACACTGCTTACAAAGTCAACATGAGCACAAACACAAATATAGACTAAGTCTGGCCATTTTGAAACTAGTTTATGCCTCCTCAACAACAATGAAATGCTTACTGATTCAGACAAAGCCAAGATAGGACTTGCTCCTTCAAGTTGATTATAAACATACAAAAAAAATGGATACACAAATTGTGGGTAAGCACTTTCTTATAAAATGATCATCTAGACAGTTGAGATGATGCTTATATTTAGCATTTTAAGACATAATTATTAAAGTGAATACAGGCCATTGCCTTAAGAAATTTTCCTAACCCATACAATACGATATGTCTTTGGATGCTCAATAATCTAATGATCCCAGTTTGAGAAATTTTTTTCCAGGAGCCTGGATAGAACAGAGAGTACGAATGATATGAAGATGAAACTAAGGAACTCACCTAAAGCATGATTTTGTCACAAAATTCTGAGCTAACTCTATGATGAGATAATGGCTGGCAGATCATTTGCAGAATAACTCAAAATATACTGGACATAAAGAAATTTATTTGAGATTGCAAGTGGATGCCAACCAGACAATCAAGACAAATGTAATTAACACAAACTGAAGAAGACAAAGAGAAAGAAAAGTAATTTTTTTCTGGCAAACGATTACTGCATGAAATTTCTTTATTGCTAGGCAACACTGGACACTGATTTGATTTTTATGGCAATTCAGTGATAACAAAGTCACATAGCATTAAGTTTCCACTGAGGGCATTGAAAGGATAAGCCTCTCTTAGATGCTGTCACTTACATTGGTCTTTAGTCTCGGTCAAGAGATTTTGTAGTCAGATGACTGGCTCTCCTGAGGCATTCAGAGTGTAAGATGTGAACCTGTGAGATAGGCGTTAGAACCCACTTACAGGTAGCTAGGGTAAGGGCTCCAAACAGAAGTCACTAAGTTTTTCTTTTTAATAAAGTCTGTGGTTTTCCACTATGGTCTGGTTAATGTACAACATACACCCCTTTTACGTATCTCTAAAGAATTTATGACTCCTTACTAATAACGCAGGAGAAGGGTTATTGAGCACACAGATGGAGTAAAGACCCATGATGGAGTCACAGCGGCTAAGTTTTCACAGCCAAAAGCTGGCTGCATTGGGATTCAAGCAACTGTAGCTAAAGACAACAGTCTCTAGGAACTGTTTTCTAACAAGAAGTAGAATGCTATGGTCTGCTAAACCCACAAAGAATATGGTAGTAAATCACTCAGACTACCATGTAACTATTTTCTAAAGCCCAGTTCCTTATCAGAAAGCCAGCCCATTGCTTGAGTGGCTAGATAAAAAACCCTTGCCTTCAGCTCTTCTTCAGCAACCCGTTCAGGCCCTTTCCATTGCATTGGAAGCTTTTTCTCCTTCCCAAATAAACTCTACTTTACTCTCCTCTCTGTGTCTGCATCTTTAATTCTTCATGAGTGTAGGACAGAAACCGGCATGGGTGTTGAGTCTGATCAGCCAGCACTCCCACATCACCTGGAGAATTAAAAAGAGGTGGTGGAGGAGCATGGCTTGACAACACCAGCATATGTGACTTCTCTAACTATAGATTACTTTCAGTTTCAAGAAATTTATAGAAATGACGAGAGAGAGCAGTAGTTATACCTGAGTGCACCCAGGCATATGTTTAGTTGGTGAACCCTCTTGTCCTTTGCACACTTTTGTTAAATTAATTTTTAATGTAAGGCACATGCAGCACTTTGAAATTAAAGCAAAACATAAAAGATCACTGTAGAGCAATTGTAAAAACCCTTGATATTTTTTTTCTCTATTTTTCTTCTGGGATGGTAGGAATCATCAAAATGGAAGAAACAACCATAGTACATTTTTGAGCAAGAAGCCCCCTGGCCTGTTAAGGGCCATCTTTCCATTACTTCAAAAACAGCTACTGCTTGACCACTGGGGCAGATTTCTTTGAGTACTTTTCCCTCAAGGGCTTCTCATTAAAATAATCATGCCTGAAGAGCCAATGTAGAAACCCATTTTAGTCATTAATTACTCTGTGGGTAGAAATTGCTTCCTAAGCTTTATTGGAACCAATTTTTCCCCCTTAACTTAATTTCCTTTTCTTTACCAGGTTCAATTGCCTGTGATAAACACCAAGAAAAAAAAAAGTCAGTCTGTCATCTAAAGTTCTCCAGTAACAAAAATAGTTTTTCTCAATTAAGTTTGTCATTAACCACCTTCTCTACTTTATGTAAAGATTTGCAACCCATCTTAAAACTGCAGAGCCTTTATTTTCTGAGCCTGGATTTTGTTGAGCCTATTTTCATACAAGTGCTGTTAGTATTTCAGCTTTCAATAATGCAGTGAGCAAAAATAATCTATGAGAGGTGAAATATAAATGCATTTGAGCTGACCTGAACCTATCAAATCTGATCATCTTAAATAGCTTGACAGTATGACTCATCATCTCCAGTTCTTCCTATAGAGAAATTTACGTTGAATTTGTAGCTTGATTTTGCTTCCTACTGTTAAGAGGAGTCCGCTGGAGCTTAGATAATGTAACCTAACCTGGCAGGTGCTGCCTTTCAGAATAGCCATGGGCATTGATTCTTGCTTCAAGAAGACCTCCAAGCCTCCTGTTGACCTTTACTTTCAACTACACTCCAGCAAGAGGAAAGAAGTTGCATTACTCTGGGTTCTCCAGAGAAAACACACACGCACACCCCTACACTTATAAATGGAAGGACAGAAGGAGAGATATTGGTTATAAGGAATTGACTCACACAGTTATGGAGGATGAGAAGTCCCTATGCTTTGCAGTCAGCAAGCTAGAGACCCAAGACAGCTGAAGGTGTAGTACCAGTGTGACACTGAAGGCCCAAGATCCAGTGAAGCCAGTTTTGAAATTTCTGGTCTGAGTCTGAAGGCAGCAGATGACTGATGTCCCAGCACAAAGAAAGGCAAAACAGCAAATTCTCACTTCTTAAGTATTTTTGTTCTCTTCAGGTTTCTGTTAGATTGGATGAGATCCACCCACATTGGGGAGGGCAGGGTGCTTCACTCAGTCTACTGGTTCAAATGGGAATCTTATCCAGAAATACAATAATCCCCTTTATCCATAGCATATTCATTCCAAGACTCCCAGTGGATGCCTGCAACTGTGGATAGTACTGAACCCTATATTTACTATGATTTTTTTCCTATACATACTTACTTATGGTAAAGTTTAATGATGTAAGTTAGGCACAGGAGATTAATGACTTATGATAAAATAGAATAATCATAATATTATACAATAATAAACGTTACGTGAATGTGATCACTCATGGAAAATATCTTACTGTACTATTGCTATCACCCACCTGTTTGGGCTAGAATTGACCATGGCTACTGACATCACAGAAAATAAAATCACAGATAAGACACACCAGAATAATATTTCCTGAAATATTTGGGTCCCTGGTGCACCTGTCAAATTGACACATAAGATAAACCATCACAGAAGCCTTGATCTCAACAATGATCTTAGAGAGCGAGAGGAAGGAAGAATAACTAAGGCAGAAAGAAATAAGCAACAGAGAGAGCTGGAGGTTTAAGAAAACTTTCAGTGGGCCCATAGGTGGTTTGGTGGTTAAAGCTGGTGGATTTCCACATGGCCAACTGCAGTTTGAGTCCCAGACCCAGTGGCTTGAAAATCATGCACAACCACATATGCATGTATGCCCAAATCCCAAGAGAATGAAGGAAAAGGGACCTTAGGGTATCCATCCCCGCTGTGGGGTGATTTCTCAACTTTCCTTTCTCTGTCCCTTCTTTAGTCTACATGTCCTATAACAAAAAACTAAAAACATAAAAGAAACTTTTCTGTTGATGACCACTGTTTTGTCTAACCAAACACTCAATATACATTTATGTTAGCTGAAATGAGCAGGAGTAAGTTATTAAATCTAAAATTTTATGAACTCTAAAATTTATATACAAATGTATATACAAAGCAGGACACTTACCACATAATAACACCACTCAACTTTACTATATATTTAGGAACAAAACATTAACTTTAGTAAATAGTATAATGATGACAGTTGAATTATGAATGTCATCATTCCAATAAATTTCTCTCCTTTGAAGCTCATTAAATTAAATTCATTCCATTAGCCTGATATATAAAATTGCTATAAATTACTAGATTATAAAAGGTCTGATTTTATAGCTATAAAACAATAAATTCCTAGGAAAAATATATAGGGCTAATAGATACAGTCATGCCTTGCTTAATGACAGAGATATATTCTAAGAAATATATCATTAGGTTATTTCATTGTTGTGCAAGTATCATAGAGTGTACTTACACAAACGTAGGTGATGTAGGCTATTACACTCTTAGGGAATATGGTGTAGCCTACTGCTCCTGGGATAAAAATCTATACAGTGCTGAATACTAAATATTGTATCAAATACTATAGGCAATTGTTACACAATGGTAAGCCTCTGTGTTTCTAAACAGAAAAGGTAGAATAGAAATACAACAGTAAAGGCAAAAAATGGTATACCTGTATGGGGCCATTACATGAATGGAGCTTGTAGAGGTTGTTCTGGGTAGGTGAATGGTGAGTAGATGTGAAGGCCTAGGACATCACTGTACACTACTGTAGACTTTATAAACACTGGACACGTAAGTACACTAAATTTATAGAAAAATATTCCTGTTCCTTCAATACTCAATTAGCTTTCGTTTACTATAACTTTTTTACTTTATACACTTTAACTTTGACTCTTTTGTAATGACATGAAATTATTTTTCTTTCTCTATACCCTTATCCTTTCATCTCTTCTCTATTCTTGAAATCATTTAATTTTACGTTTTAAACGTTTGGTTAAAAACTAAGACAGAAACACATGTTAGCCTAGGCCTCCACAGGGTCAGGATCATCAACACAACTGACTTGCACCTCCACATCTTGTCCCACTGGGAGGACCTCGTTGAACAACACAGGAGATTAAACCATCCACAGGAGAAAATGATGCAATCGAGAGATGCAGTAAACATGAGCGGCATGAGGCTGCTGCATACTGTTTCACAGTAAGCCTCTTTTGTTTAAATCGAAAAAGTACTTGCTAAAATAACTAAAAAGCTTAGTAAAGTTAGTACCAACATTGGGAACATAGTCATTTAATGTCATTACCAAGTATATGTACGTAATTGTACGTATTATCCTTGTATATGACAGGCAGTGCAGGAGCGTTCTTCACAGCACCATCACTGCAAACACCACAAATGCATTGTTCGGTGACATTACAACTATGACATCAGTAGGCTACAGGCATTTTCTACCATTACAACCCTCTGGGACCAACATTGTATATACGATCCATCATTGATGTCACGTGGTGAGTGACTTTATGTGAAAAATATTTGGCTCCTCCTTTATTAATCAGAGATGTAAAAATTAGATCAACCGTAGATATTCTCCACTTAATTGACTTGCCTGATTGACTCTGGCCCCTTCATTCCCATCGTAAAACAATGATTTATTAATGGGAAGGTTAACTGCGCACGATGGCAGAGGTAGTGCTTTTTTACTACTACCAATTAAACTCTCCTATGTTTTGAATGTGTTCCCAGAAATGCAGGTATTGAAATTTGATGAGCCATGGTAACAGTGTTGAGCAGACAGAGAAGTAATCCAGAATTGGTGTTAAAAGGTGGAGCCTTTGGGAGGTTATTGGGATTGGACGAGGTCATCAGGGTGGGTCCCTCATGATTGACTCCTGGTAGCTTTATAAGAGTAGACACATGGACACATACACTGCTCTTGCTCTGTCTTATCATGTGATGCTCTGTGCCACCTTGGCAACTAGGCAGGGAGCTCCTGTCTGCAAGAAGACCCTCCCCATATGTAGCTATAGGCCCTTAACCTTGGACCTCCAAAACCATGAGCTAAATAAACCTCTGTTCTTCATCAACTACCCAGTGTGGTATTCAGTTATTAAGCAACAGAGAATGGACTAAAACCAGCCTCATACTTACTGAATCAAACACAATTTTATAATAGTGATCGTTGTCATTATGATCCCATAATCTAATTGTATGTGCAACTAAAGGAGAAAAAAAAGTGTTATTTCGCTGAAAGTTAAGTTGAATGCTTAGAAAGTCTCCCTAAAAATGAGCTAGGAATAAAAGGGTTGGCATTGAGTTAGATGTAAGTGAGATAAACTGTAAAAGAAAATAGTAAGAATCTAGAAGGACTGTGTATTCAGGGTACTTTAGATTTTTCTCTCTACTTTAATGGAATAGGAAATGGAAATCATAGAAGATGATTTGTAGGAGTGGGTTATGCAAGAAAATTCAATCTTGTGCCTGCAGAGGAAAAAATAAGAAAGGTTCCAATCCTGACAGAAGTCAAAATCATACCATCTAGCATTTCTAATAACATATTTCAGCAATTTATGTTTAGCCAGTTGGAAGCAATGTTTTGTTGTTTGATGTTTGTACTAATTTGCAGTATCAGTAATTAACTGACTCCTCTTTGATGACGGTTTTTAATTTTCACAGCTGATAATGAATGTGATTGTGTTATGTTCAGCAACTATTCATGCACCTTCCCTCCCTCTATAGGAGAGTGTATTTCCCCACCTCATGGACATTGGGTTTGCCCATGTGAATTATTAAAACCAGAACAAAGTGGATAGAAGTGACAATATGTCAGTTCTTAGCTAAAGCTTTAGGAGGCTTGTCCCACTGCTGCAAACCTTACGCTTCGGAAATCTACTGTGAGATCATGCCCCAGACTGAAGCCTTTCCTGCAGCCTGAGTCTCAGAGTGAGAAACTCAGGGAGGAAACTTCAGTCTTACCAGAGGCCTGGAATTAGTGATGCATCAGTTACAATGGGCCAAGGTGAAGCTGGTTTGCAGCCAACCCATGAAATTTTGATCAGTGACAATGAACTGTTGTTGAACCTCCACTGAGTTTTGTGTTGTTTGTTACACATTATTACCGTAAAACCTGAGTAAGTTCCCCCTTTTAAACAATGTTGTGACTACCCTTATACTTATAAGTCAATATATGTATTTTTATACTTTGCCTAGAATGTATGCCTAGTGCTTGCTTTTCTCCACTAAAGATGACCCTTGCCCCCCAAATAAATATTTGAACTAGTATTATTCTTCTTTTGCAAAAAGTCCAAAATACTTTGAAATGTTTACTTCTCCAGAGAAGTATACTTTAACAGACATGCCCAAAACAGAAAAGGCTTTAGCTGTACATCAAAAATGAAGGATAAAGTCACTTTAATGTATTTTAAATAACTTTAAATGTTTAAATGACTCATTTTTTATAATATTCTTATCTCTAATTTTAAAGTTAACCTATAACCATTAGTTACATTAGCATTTTATAAGAATATTATTGTATTAAAGTGGCAAGAAAGTGCATACCTGTTATTAGAAAGAGT